>NC_086453.1:35993448-36328448 GCF_028390025.1 Pseudophryne corroboree
TGCAAGCAGCAAATTCAGATTTAGTATAACTGTATCCGGTCTATAGATCTACACTAAAAAGGTCTACAGTCAATAGGACAATCACTAATGGTCGACAAGCATTAGGTCGCTAATGTCAAAATGTAGACAGTTCAGAAGGTCGACAGGGACAAAAGGTCGACATGACAATGGTCGACACACATTTGGTCGACACAATGGGCTTGTTTTTGGCAGAAAAGTGACAAAACACCTAACAAAACAACTGTAGATCTTTTTAGTGTAGATCGAATGACCCACACAACCTTTGAACATAACAATGTTTGCAGTTCTAATAAAAATAAAAATAAATACTATTAAACGCAGCCACGTTCATCAACAGGCAGGAGAGGCAGCATTTAACATATTATCTTAACATCTTTTAACTGAGCTTTGCAAGCATACTGAGGTTAGAGGAGAGTACATTTCATGTCCAATGAAGGAAAGGGTTCTTCACAGTAAGGGTAGTAAGGATTTGGAATTCACTGCCTGAGAAAGTAGTTGTCACGGAAGTAGTAGTTGGAACTGATATTTACCGAACTGTATTTGGTTGGAAGAACGGACTCTCCTGGATGGAAATGGGCTGGCTGGATAAGTTCCTTTGCATGTAGTGAAGCAATAATCAAGACTGAAGAAGTTTGTTGAAGAAGAATAAAAGAAGGTAGCCCTTAGCATTCGTGCTGGACTGTCGTCGAACAGGAGCGGATGCGGAAAGCGAAATATCGCGATCCGTGTTGGGTCTGGATTCTCCCTGGCCAGCACGAGTTAGTGGGCAGCAGGTTAGGGCCAAGGTGAGACGGGACAACTGCTGAGCACGAGGAGACTTAGCTTCCAATCTGGAGGTGCGGAGACAAAATGATTGGATGCCTGAAGTGGATCTGTAGGATACAAGATAGGAACTACGTTCTAAGAGCGGACTCTGGAATCTGGGAGCGCAGAGCAGAAGCTTGCAGACTAGCTGCAGCAGATGTTGCACTGATGTCTGAATGCAAAAGGCTGGGGAAAAAAATACCTTGCTGTTCCCTGGGATTGGCAACTGTGGTGCTGCCTAGGTTCTGCCTCCTGATTGGCAGTTCTGATCATGTGGCGAATCAATATGGCGGCACCCTGATCCCAGTGCCGCCAGGACTACAGACCACACTGTGCGCCTCTACCGCTGCCCATCAATCCTTCCTCCTGACCGCCGATTCTCCCGCTGCTGACCGCCAGCCGCCCGCTGCTGACCGCTGGCCGCCCACTCCCACCGCCCGCTGTTGCAGAGAGAACCCAGCCACAGAGCGCAGACGGGTAAGTCCCAGCTCCCGCGTGACATGCTGTCTGTGACAGTAGTAATAGTTGACTCAATCAATATGTTTACAAATGGATTAGATAAATTCCTAGCTGAAATAAATATCCAAGCATATAGCATTTAAAGTGAGTGCATTTTAGAAAAAGCATGATTTATAGTGTTAGTTACATAGTTACATAGTCAGTGAGGTTGAAAAGAGGCAAAATGCCCAACGGGTTGAACCTGTATTCTGCGTTAATCTGTTCATCTTATAATGCGCCTGCTGGAGTAATGGTTTAGTACCAATTGACAGCTTTGAATCTTTGAATCCCAGATAATTTAATGTCAGTATGTTAAATGCTATAGCCCTGGATACTTTTTCCAGTTAGAAATTTGTCCAATCCGTTTTTAAATGCATTTACAGAGTCTGCCATTATTACCTTCTCTGGCAGGGAGTTCCAAATCATAATTGCCCTTACCGTGAAGAACCCTTTCCTACGTTGTGTACGGAATTTTCTCTCCTCTAGCCTCAGCGAGTGCCAACGTGTCCAATACAAGGTTCTTGTAATAAACAAATCCGCTGCTAGCTCCTTGTAATGACCCTTTACATATTTGAAGATATTAATTATGTCTCCTCTTAGACGCCTCCTTTCTAGTGTATATATATAACCTAGTAAGCCTTTCCTCGTACTCCAGTGTTTCTAACCATTTTATTCAGTTTAGTAGCTCTTCTTTGAACTCTTTCTAGTTCCATGATATCTTTTTTATAATACGGTGCCCAGAACTGAACACAATATTCCAGGTGCGGACGTACCAATGATTTGTACAACGGCAGGATTACATCCTCGTCTCTTGTCTCAAGGCAGCATTTAATGCACGCAAGCACTTTATTTGCCTTCTTTGCTGCATTTTGACATTGTATACTGTTATTAAGCCTATTAAGCCTATTATCTATGAGCACCCCCTTATTCCACCACAGTTACCCCTATATTTTCCCTATTTAGAGTGTAGAATGCATGTATGTTTTTTGTCCAAAAATGCATAACTTTGTATTTTTCTATATTGAATCTCATTCTCCATTTAGACGCCCAGGTTTGAAGTTTAAATAAGTCTTTCTGAAGAGACTCCACATTGCCTTCTGAATTAATTATCTTACACAGTTTAGTATCATCTGCACAGATTGACACTGTGCTTTCCAGGACTATTCCTAGATCATTGATAAATATAGTGAACAGTAGCGGGCCAAGATTGGTATTCCGCTGACTACTGGTGCCCAGCTGGAGAACATCCCATTGACCACTACTCGTTGTACACTGTTATCCAGCCAATTACCTATCCATGTATGAATAGTATTACCTAGGCCAAGTTTCCTTAATTTGTTTATCAGTCTACTATGAGACATTGTATCGAAGCCTTTTGCAAAATCTAAATACACCACGCCCACTGCTTTTCCTTGATCAAGATTCTCTCTCACTTCCTTGTAGAAGCTAATTAAGTTGGATTGACATGATCTGTCAGTTACAAACCCATGCTGACTTTTGCTAATAAACTTAGTAGCCTGCAGATGCTCCTCTATGCTAACCCTCAAAATGCCTTCTAATATTTTTTCCCACTAGAGAGGTTAAACTAACTGGTCTATAGTTTCCAGGATTGCTTTTTGTTCCCTTTTTAAATAAAGGCACAAACTCAGCTATGCGCCAATATTTTGGTACCATGCCTGATCTAATTGAACTATGGAAAATCAAGTATAGGGGTTTGCTAGCTGTGATGTAAGCTCCCTAATAATCCTTGGATGAAAACCATCTGGGCCTGGTGATTTATTAATCGTTACCTTGCTTAGTCTCTCCAGGACTACTTATTCACATAAACAAGCATCAAGCCGCGAATCATTACCTTCCCTGTTGCTATGCACTACTGTCACCGGCTCATCTTCCCTAGTGAATACTGAGATAAAAAAGTTGTTCAATATTTCCGCTTTTAATTTGTTGTAATTTATCAAAGCTCAATTCATCTTGTAATGGGCCTATGTTCTCCTTCTTTAACCTTTTACTGCTTATATATTTATAAAACTTTTTAGGATTGGTTTTACTCTCTATAACGATTTGATTTTCGTTTACAATTTTAGCTGCTCTTGTTACTTTTTTGCATCTTTTATTGCATTCCTTGTATTACCGGAATGAATCCTCCTCTCCATTAGATTTAAATGTTTTGAAAGCACGCCTCTTATTAGTCATTGCTCCCTTGACCTCCTTATTAAGCTACATTGGTTTGTGCTTAGTACTCCTGCGTTTACCGCTCATGGTAATAAATTTGTGAATATTGCTTTCAAGCAACCATTTTAAAGCATCCCACTTTTCTGATTTGTCATTTAGACTTATTAACTTAAATTCATCTGGGTCAGTATAGTTAAAATAGTGTTAAATACATATTAGTGAAAGAATTATATAAAAGGTTGAACTAGATGAACATTTTGTCTTTTTTCAACCTCAATAACTATGTGACTATGTTACTGTAACTGCATAGCACGCGGTTATAAAAAGCCTCCAACCCCAAAAGTTGAACTAAAAATGTTGTCTCGTAAAAGGAACCGGGATACCTTCCAGGAGATGCAACCACTGACATTCTGTAGGGAGCGACTCGCAAATAGCAAAATAACGCATACGTGTACAGAAACACAATATCCTCACACCTTCAATGTGCCTCTAATGCTTCAAAAATGATCTTTTGAAGCATTACGGTACGGATGGGCATGACTGTGGTGTACTAAGGGGGTCATTCTGAGTTGTTCGCTAGCTGTTTTCGGTTGCAGCGCAGCGATTAGGTAAAAAAGCGGCACTTCTGCGCATGCATATGAGGTGCAAAGCGCACGCGCAATGTACTTTCACAACAGCCGATGCAGTTTCACACAAGGTCTAGCGATGCTTCTCAGTCGCACTGCTGGCCGCAGAGTGATTGACAGGAAGTGGGTGTTTCTGGGTGGTAACTGACCGTTTTCGGGGAGTGTGTGTAAAAACGCAGGCGTGTCAGATACAAATGCAGGAGTGGCTGGGGAAACGTAGGCGTGGCTGGCCGAATGCAGGGCATGTTCGTGACGTCAAAACAGGAACTAAATAGTCTGAAGTGTTCGCTAGCTAGGAGTAGGTCTGGAGCTGCTCAGAAACTGCACAATCTTTTTGTAGCCACTCTGCGATCCTTTCGTTCGCACTTCTGCTAAGCTAAGATACACTACCAGAGGGCAGCGGCTTAGCGTTTGCAAGGCTGCTAAAAGCAGCTAGCGAGCGAACAACTCGGAAAGAGGGCCTATGTTTCTTGAATGTCATCAGCTATTACTCAGACTACTTGTATTGATCCCAGGCAAGGCCATACTCCTGTAAGTCTATTGCCGTTCCCTAGTTACCAATATTGATTATATCAAAGGTTAATGGGAACAGAGTACATATGTCACCTTAAAGTCCAACCTCTTACTAAATGCAGTAATGACTACCCCACTTATTATTTTCAGTTTTAATGTGGTGCTTCTGCAAATAAAGGCATATTTTGTGCCCTTAGCCAGAAGTTCCTCAATCCATATGACTTACCTTAACACTACTTGGAATGCCAGTGTCGGGAGCCCGACCGAAGATTTGCCGGCTCAGCATAGAGGTAAGTCACTGCGGGAGATTAGGCTTTGGATGCTGCGGGAGGGTTAGGGTTAGGCTGTGGGGAGGTGGGGTTAGTGTTGGGCACCACTGAGGAGAGTTAGGCTGCGGAGGAAGAAGGAACAGGTTTAGGTGGCGGGAATGGATGGTAAGGGTTAGGTACACCACTGGGGACGGGTAGGGTTAGGGTTAGGCTGTGGGGAGGTGGGGTTAGTGTTAGGCACCACTGAGGAGGGTTAGGGTAAGGCTGCGGGGGAAGAAGGAATAGGTTTAGGCGGCGGGAATGGATGGAAAGGGTTAGGTACACCACTGGGGAGGGTTAGGGTTAGGCTGTGGGGAGGTGGGGTTAGTGTTAGGCACACCACTGGGGAGGGTTAGGGTTAGGCTGTGGGGAGGTGGGGTTAGTGTTAGGCTCCACTGAGGAGGGTTAGGGTTAGGCTGTGGGGAGGTGGGGTTAGTGTTAGGCACCAGTGAGGAGGGTTAGGGTTAGGCTGTGGGGAGGTGGGGTTAGTGTTAGGCACACCACTGGGGAGGGTTAGGGTTAGGCTGTGGGGAGGTGGGGTTAGTGTTAGGCTCCACTGAGGAGGGTTAGGGTTAGGCTGTGGGGAGGTGGGGTTAGTGTTAGGCACCAGTGAGGAGGGTGAGGGTTAGGCTGTGGGGAGGTGGGGTTAGTGTTGGGCACCACTGAGGAGGGTTAGGGTTAGGCTGTGGGGAGGTAGGGTTAGTGTTAGGCACCACTGAGGAGGGTTAGGGTTAGGCTGTGGGGAGGTGGGGTTAGTGTTGGGCACCACTGAGGAGGGTTAGGGTAAGGCTGCGGGTGAAGAAGGAATAGGTTTAGGCAGCAGGAATGGGTGGTAAAGGTTAGGCACACCATTGGGGAGGGTTAGGGTTAGGCTGCGGGGGAAGAAGGAATAGGTTTAGGTAGCAGGAATGGGTGGTAAGGGTTAGGCACACCACTGAGGAGGGTTAGGGTAAGGCTGCGGAGGAAGAAGGAATAGGTTTAGGCGGCGGGAATGGATGGAAAGGGTTAGGTACACCACTGGGGAGGGTTAGGGTTAGGCTGTGGGGAGGTGGGGTTAGTGTTAGGCACACCACTGGGGAGGGTTAGGGCTAGGCTGTGGGGAGGTGGGGTTAGTGTTAGGCTCCACTGAGGAGGGTTAGGGTTAGGCTGTGGGGAGCTGGGGTTAGTGTTAGGCACCAGTGAGGAGGGTGAGGGTTAGGCTGTGGGGAGGTGGGGTTAGTGTTGGGCACCACTGAGGAGGGTTAGGGTTAGGCTGTGGGGAGGTAGGGTTAGTGTTAGGCACCACTGAGGAGGGTTAGGGTTAGGCTGTGGGGAGGTGGGGTTAGTGTTGGGCACCACTGAGGAGGGTTAGGGTAAGGCTGCGGGTGAAGAAGGAATAGGTTTAGGCAGCAGGAATGGGTGTTAAGGGTTAGGCACACCATTGGGGAGGGTTAGGGTTAGGCTGCGGGGGAAGAAGGAATAGGTTTAGGCAGCAGGAATGGGTGGTAAGGGTTAGGCACACCACTGAGGAGGGTTAGGGTAAGGCTGCGGGGTAAGAAGGAATAGGTTTAGGCGGCGGGAATGGATGGAAAGGGTTAGGTACACCACTGGGGAGGGTTAGGGTTAGGCTGCGGGGAGGTGGGGTTAGTGTTAGGCACCAGTGGGGATGGTTAGGCTGTGGGGAGGTGAGGTTAGTGTTGGGCACCACTGAGGAGGGTTAGCCTGCGGGGGAAGAAGGAATAGGTTTAGGCAGCAGGAATGGGTGGTAAGGGTTAGGCACACCTTTGGGGATGGTAAGGGTTATGCTGTGGGGGAAGAAAAGGAGGGTTAGGGGGTTTGGGGATCAGGGATAGTATTCTCACCTACTAGGTGTCGGGATTCTAAGCGTCGGGAATGCCACTGTCAGTTTTATGACTGCCGTCTTCCTGGGAGCCAGGATCCTGAGTCCATCCTGTAAATAACTTCATCCAGCAAATCAATGAGACACATTCAAACACTAGATGCAGTGGCAATTTGGCCATTTCCAATGCAATTTGCATTTTTTGCCTTTCAGAAATTATATTTAATGACATTTTAAAGCTTTCGGTCTTGGGTGCAAATTGTGCAATGAAAAATGTGCAGCACCTAATCTTCCATAAAAACACCATAATAAAAACTAGAAAACTCCAGTCCGCATAGATAAAACACAACATTTATTAAACAACAATGTGTATAAAACTTGACCACAATGCAATATATTACGTATTGTATCAAATCGTAGCCAATTAACTGGATGACAAATGAAGAGGTAGAAAACACCTTGGGCACTTCCACATCAATCATTTGCAAAATAGTAATGCACAAATAAAAAAAAATATATATTTTTTTTTACTAAATATAAAAATTAAAATGAAAAATCAAAGTCCACAATTTCCAGACTGATCAATTAAGTAGAGACATAAAATAGGTATTTATAGATAGTGCTCTAGGAACAGAATCAGCTGATTAGTCCAGTAATCCAGAAATCCATATACATATTAATACATAAAAAGGTTGTCAGTCTTTTTTCAAGTAATGATGGATTATCAATGTGCAGATTTCTATGGCACAGGTATTATTACATTACTTGTAGTAAATCTGTATATAAGAATAAAAATGAAGAAGAAAACATAGTGCAGTAAACTTCTTAACCAATTAACTGACAATTTTTTTCCTTGCGTCTCTATTTATAGCAGAACCAACCCGGAAATATTTTCCACGACCTCCAAATTCATCATAATATATAATTGTGTCCAAACATCAATATTTTGGTTTCCATTATTATCACAAAATATAAGCTGCACATCACTCTGAACAGAGCGCACTGCTGAGAACATGGAGTACGGAGTAAGGAGAAGTGGAGGTGACTTCATCGCCTAGCGCTGGCAGGCGTCGCAAGGTAGGGACAGTAGGGAAAGTTATCCATCTAACTGCTGCCAGTCTCTGCACTAGGGCCCTCATTCCGAGTTGTTCGCTCGTTATTTTCCTTCGCATCGGTGCGATTTTCCGCTAACTGCGCATGCGCAATGTTCGCACTGCGACTGCGCCAAGTAAATTTTCTAAGAAGTTTGGTATTTTACTCACGGCATTACAAGGTTTTTTCTTCGTTCTGGTGATCGGAGTGTGAATGACAGGAAGTGGGTGTTTCTGGGCGGAAACTGGCCGTTTTATGGGAGTGTGTGAAAAAACGCTGCCGTTTCTGGGAAAAACGTGGGAGTGGCTGGAGAAATGGAGTGTCTGGGCGAACGCTGGGTGTGTTTGTGACGTCAAACCAGGAACGACAAGCACTGAACTGATCGCACTGGAAGAGTAAGTCTCGAGCTACTCAGAAACTGCAATGAAAAATCTTTTTGCAATATTGCGAATACTTCGTTTGCAATTCTGCTAAGCTAAGATTCACTCCCAGAGGGCAGCGGCTTAGCGTGTCTAATGCTGCGAAAAGCGACTAGCGAGCGAACAACTCGGAATGAGAGCCTATAAGCGTTTCGGACATAAAATCAAACTCTCCTTTTTATTTCTCCAGCTCCAAAAAAGTTTCAATCACAGGAGCTGGAAACATTTTACTAACTTTTATTCTTTTATAGGTATGGACGTTTTACACATAACATAAAACATAAGCGCTCTATTACTATTTATCAATATTGTTTACTTTTATTAAACACTTACAAGTACCCAGCGCAGCATATACCTTGTTTATCACTTACCCTAACCCTACCCATTGGTGCCTAACCCTTCCCCCCCCCCCCTCCCCCACAGCCTAACCCTCCCCCCACAGCCTAACCCTATCTCTCCCCCCGCAGCCTAAACCTAACAACCCCGTCGGGGCTTACCTGTTCGCACCTCCGGCAAACCTTCAATTGGGATCCCGTCACTGGGATTGTGATCTATTTCAGTACTCTGTGCCGGCATTCTGAGCAGTGTTGGGATTCCGGCATCGGTATTCCAACAACCAGGAACCTGTGCCCCGGGATCGTAAACAGATACTGTTTGTTTCTTTCTCATTCAGTGGGCAGATTAGAAAGTTTTCATTGAGCTTCTTCAAAGAACAATATTTTTAAGGACTGTAATGGGAGTGCTACAAACCGGATTTTTCAGACGCTTTTGGCTCTAACGTAGGGATCCCAATGAAAATTCAGATCCAGATGTTTTGCCCATGTTAAGTTTACAACTCGGCCAATGTAATGGAGTCTGATATTGAAAGTCGGACACAAAACAATACTAAAACTGACAAAGAATTTAGGCCAGGATGAAATGGGAGCCGATAATGCCACGCAGGAAATTATCGCACCGCATCAAATAATACAAATGTGCATCTATTTCCCCGAACTCTGCTAATGTAATGGCATGCATGTATTCTCTTGCTTTCTTCATATCAGATCCAAGGTGGAATTTAAACTAGAAAACGTCCAATACTTTCAGACCAACTGGAATGCGTCTTTTAGTATAGGAGGACCACAGTCACCCATTGTCACCCATTGTCCCCTAAAAGTCATGTATAAAGCAACACACACCATAAAAAAAAACCCTAGTCCTTCAGGACGCACAGCTTATACTGATTTAAATGATATGCGGCATGGCTATATTCTATGTGGAATTGTGACTGTATCAGTAAACCAAATTATGTTACAGTGTTTGGCAGGAATACACTGTAGCATAAAATGTTGTATGCAGATACAGTTGCTATTACACACAGAATATAGGCATGCTGCTTATCTGGAGGAGTGTATAGTATAGTATTTATAGACAGGACCTGAGGGCCATCTTTCTCTTTGCCATTTTGGAAGGCTGAGTACACATATTTTTATTCTCACAGTATTGGTTATATCTGTCCATTTGATTCCTTTTATTTCTCTTTTATATCCCCTTTTTTGCTCCTTTTCTGTCTCCATTGCTAATCTCCCTCCTGCTTCCATTTCTTCACTCCCTGCCTTTGCTTTCTTCCTGCCATGCCTCACCTGCGTAGATCTGCACCCCTCCCTGCCGCCTTGTGGATGTGGCTCACCCGCTCGCAGCTGCGGGCTATAGGCGTCCATGTGGTTGCCTCCCCCCCCGCCTCGCCCGCTTTTACCTCCATCTGCTCCATAAGGTGGTGGTCGTGGTATCACGGCCACATCCACTGTGGAGGGGGCTCTGGTGGCGGGTGAACCATCTCCTCTGGCAGCTCCTGTGGCAGGCCTGGGTGGCGCCACAAGTAGTACTGTGGTGGGTCACGTGGGCCCCTATGCAGAGGCTCCGAGTTTTGGGGGAGCCATTAACCTCCCCTCTGTGGGTCCGGCCGTGACGCCTGCGGGTGTTAGTGGCCTGGTGCAGGTTGGTGGCGGTGTGTCCAGTCTGTTAGTTTCCCACGCGGGCTTTTCTGCTATGGTTCCCGCCGTGCTCGCGTCCTCCTCCTTCCCTGCCCAGCAGTCCCTTGGGGATGGTCTTACTGCATTCCCTGTTTCCCAGATTGTACTGCCTGCTTTGAGGGGCTTGTTGCATGGGCTGTTGCGCCATCTGCTGGCCAGCCTGGGGTATTGCATGTGGTTTCTGCTCACAGTGCTCTTTCCGGCACTTTTACTGTGCCTGACAGTGTTTCTCACGTGGTTCCTTCGAGTTTGTTTTCGGTTAATACAGTGTCTGGGGCTTGGTCCAGGGCCCAGCACATCCCTATGATGAGTACTGCGATTACGCCCAGTTTGTCGGTGTTTTACTCCTATTTCCCTGCGTTGGTATCTACTTCGCATGGGGTACTGCCCTCATGGTCTGACACGATAACTCCCATGTCGGTTCCCTCCGCCTCTTTTACAGGGTCTTACCCTGGGGGTTTTGCGCATGGTTGTCTTCAGCAGACGCCATGTTGGCAGTCTCCTTTTGCACCTGCTCATTATTCCCTACCTCCGGATTAAATTGCCCAGCCCCCCAGGCTGACCACCTACGATCCGGCTGTCGGTTCGCCGAATGGGGCACCTATAAGCGCCAGCACCCTCTTCCCATATTTCCTTGAATGCCCCCGCTCCCCCTTTGCTGCCTGCCCCCCTTCTGTTGTTTCCTCCGAGCTTGCAGCTGATCTTGTTTCCAGTGACATGATGGTGCACTTGTCAATGCTGAGGACCGGGCTTTCTTGAGCTGGAGTGTCTGGGGGATTCAGGGTCCCCGAAGTGGAATTGCCCTTAGCTGCAGCCAGGGCTGAGGTCGTCGCAGGCCCTTCTGGAACCGGTGAGCTTACTGTTACTTTTTCCTCTTCTGCCAGTTCTTCTTCCAGTTCTTATTCAGATTCTGTATCACCTGGATTGCACAAGAAGGATAGGAAAGCCAGAGGGCAGGGTGGTGCTGTTGCGCCTGACCCATCTTTGTTTACAGAAATGGTCCATTGTGCCAACACGGCAGTGACTAGAGGCTGCGTATAAGAATGAGGGACAAGATTAGGAAAATCAAATACGTTGATGACATGAGGAAAGCATTTGATAAGGCTGGGAAGGTTGGGGGCATTGGTAAGAATTCTTATCATACTTTTCATCAATGGCTCCATGGTTTCTTGGTCTTTTCAGCATGCTACGTGGATACTAGACCGTCCGAATATCCTAATGTGTTCAAGTATTTATTCTTTGTAAACGAGATGTACTTGAACTCCAAGGGTTGTGCATGGCAGGTTTACGATGAGAAATTTCGTAGGAATCAAGATGGTAACCCTACGTTACCCATGGGTTTTAAAGATGTTGAGGTGTGGCTTGAGGTCACTCAACACAGTAAGCCTCCGGTCGATTTTTAGGCAAGAAACCAGCCCCAGGAGTCCACATGGGCTTGAACACTGTGGTTAAGGTTAAGTGTTTTGCCTGTAATGATGGAAAATGCACTCGTGGTAGCAGTTGTCATTTTCGACACTCCTGTAAAGTTTGCGGGGGAGGGCAGCCGATTAAAGAGTGCAAATCCGATACCGGTGCTCGCACCAGCGAAGCACCCGATGTATCGGGAAGTGGCAAGTAAGGTGTTTTCCCCCATTAAAGTTGGTGAATTGGTTAAGAGGGTGGGTTCTTATCCAGATAAGTTTTCGGGCAGGTTTTTGTTGGAGGGTTTTAGTTTTGGTTTTAGTTTGCCCATTTTTGGTCCTGTTACTGTTGTCGCACGCCGCAATTTAAGATCCGTGCGGGATTTCCCTCACGTGGTTGCCCAGAAAGTTGAGTCGAAGGTTCATTTGGGTCACATGTGTGGCCCTTTCCCTTCCCCTCCTTTGCTTGGTTTATGTATTTCCCCCTTGGGGGTCGTTCCCAAAAAGGCCCCTGGTAAGTTCCGCTTCATTCAGCACTTGTCCCACCCACATGGGGGTTCAGTCAATCACGCTATCCCAGAGGAAGTTTGTGGGGTTTGGTACCAATCCTTTGACAAGGTTCTTCAGATAGTTAAGGGCTTAGGCCCTCGGTCTTTGATGGCCAAACGGGACATTGATTCCACTTTTCATCTTCTACCAATTCACCCAGGTTTCCTGCAGTTTTTGGGTTTCCGTTTGGGGTGGGGGGGTTGCTTGGATAGGTACTTGACCATGGGGTGTTTGGTCTCTTGCGCCTACTTTGAGAAATTCATCTACTTTTTGCATTGCTGAGTCCAGTCAGCCTCTGGTCACTGTAGGGTGGCTCGTTATTTGGATGATTCTTTCTTTGTAGGTCCTGGTGATAGTTCAGTTTGCGGCGAGGTTTTGGGCATCGCACATAGTTCATTCGGACAACTGGGGGTCCCCGTAGCCTTGGACTATGGAGTGTCCCACCTGTTGTCTGAGTTATTTGTTGATCGAAATAGATACGGCGGCTGGTTGTTGCCGGCTTCCTGCTGATAAGTTTCAGAAACTTCTGGGTCTGATAGATGAGTGTTTGAGCAAGCGTAAGGTCAGACTTAAACAGGTCCAATCATTGCTGGGTTTTTTCAACTTTGCATGCAGGATCATCCCCATGGGCGGGTTTTTTGCCATAAGCTTGAGAGGTCCACAGCTGGCGTATACAAGCTTCATCACACTGTGTTCCTTTCCTGCGGGATCAGGCATGATTTGCGGGTCTGTTCTACTTTCCTGGTTTCTTTCAATCGTGAGGTGTTATGTCCGAGCAAGCAATGTTTTAATAGTTGCCTTCAACTTTTTACGGATGCCTTCATGGATAGCGCGCGGCTTTACTAAAAATGTACTTCTCCTGGAGCTCTTCCCGTTAATCATTGCGATGGAATTGTGGTCTTCTAAATTGTCCGACCGGAATATTGTCTTTCGCTGTGATAACTTGGGGGTCGTGCATGCTGTTAATAACCAGCGCTCCTCCTCTCCCCAGGCCTTGCGCTTGCTTCGGCATTTGGTACTCAAGTGCCTGAGGCACAATATTCATTTCATGGCTCGGCATGTCCCTGGCATTGACAATAGGATAGCGGGCTTTCTTTCCCATTTTGATTTTGCAATATATCTGGAGCTTGTTCCTGAGGTGGAGACATTTGGTTTGCTGTGCCCACCCTTCATCTGGTAGATCATTGAGTCGGTTTCTGGGTAAATTGGTGGGGCACTTTGTTGGGTTACGGGGGACATTTATTTGTGGGCTACAGGTGCTGGGCTAATATGGCTTCTGCCCTTGTGGGCAGTCATCTTTTCATTCTAGGTTGATTGCCTACAGTTGCGGTTTCCAACCAGGAGTGTTTGCATTGTTGTTTCCAAATCGGGGAACTGGCTAATTACTATTAATTTTGCGTCATGCTAGTTTTGGGACCATTCTTGCTCATTTGGGTTCGGTGCTGTGGAGAGCGGGGCCTATTCCTTGTAGATGGGGGCAGCTGCTCTGGGGCAGCTGGGGTCTTTCATCAGCAGCTCTGCAGGCGCCTAGCCATTGGAGACACAAGGCTTACTCAGTTTTTCATAAGTTGGTTAAGGTTTATTTGCACCTGTTGCGCTAACCCAAAAACGTGGTTTACTCGTTGGTTTTTGAATGGCTAGCATTCAGGAATCGAGGGTGTGAAGTGAATTTTTTAATTTTCCTCTGAGGGGGACAAATTACAATTGGCACTATGATGGTCCACAGGAGGTTTTTTGAGTTTTCTTCTTCACTTCGGTTCTTTTCTTATCTTTGTATTAATGCCTGATTTTACATTTTGCTGATGTCAAGGATTTTTTCTTCTTTTCTCCTACATTGGCTGCATCGGAACATATTTTGCTAGTTGGCCATTCTTACATTTTTTGGGAGGAGAGGCATCCTATGGCAGGACAAATGGCTGACTTTTTTGGTGATAGTGTAGTCCGCTGGTTAGGTTTGAGAGGTTTGCGTTGGGTTGGTTTACTTCGGCTTCTTTTCCATCACAAACAAAGGTGGGGACAGCCCGACTGGATTGTCATTCACCTCGGTGGGAATTACATGGGTTGATTTAAGGGCATCAAGCTCATCCTGACTGTCAAGTCGGATTTGGTGGCATTGCGAGCCTCTTGGCCTCCAGTGAGAGTGGTGTGGTCAGATATTATACCCGTTTTCACTGGTGAGAGGCTGTTGGCTTCTCTGCCATAGAGAAGGCTCATAAGAAGGTGAATTCTGCGGTGTCTGTGTATGTAAAGGCCATGGGTGGTTTGGTAGTTCGGCATCTGCTGCTGGTTCTTCGTAACTACCATTTTTACAGGGAGGATGGTGTGTTCCTTTCCCTGGCAGGCATTAGTGTGTTTTTGGAGAGCTTTTTAAACTGTCTGACTTGTTAGTTTTAGGGTTTTTGGTTTTCTTTTGTTTGGATGGCGCCTGCGGTTTGAGTAATCCTTGTTGTGGTGGAAAGTCGCTACTAGCCAGCGGTCAAAAGCTTGCATTGTGGGGCACCCTCTTTTGGAAAGAAGGCGAGTGTGTCCTCCCCCTGTGGGTGGACAACGGACCTTTCGTCCATTGCTTTGCTAGAGTAAAGGGTGGTGAGTCCTACATAATGCGGTTTATGTTGGTAGGAGGCGGTGGTAAGTTCTCTCCTAGGTTATTTGCTATTATTCTAGTTGACTAGTGCTGGTGAATTGGTACCGCCTTTCTTTGCCATCCTCCAATACATAGTTAAAATTAGGTCATCAAACAATAAATGCCTGTTGACCTTTTAAATCTAGCAGTTGGTGTCCGTGTCGTTATTTCCTAGTGCTAAGCTAGTTTAAGTATATATGTTTAAGTGTGTCACAATAAACTTATTATAACTCAAAATGTGAACATTACTGTGTTTGAAATTTTCCCTTAACATCGCAGGTTGTTTTGCAGCACAAACCACTAAAACAAAAATATTTTAAATGTAACTCACATGTGCTTGTGTTGGAAGTGAGTGAATTGTCATTATGGAACAAGCTCATAAAATGGTCTAAACATTTTAACTTTCTAAATTATTTCAATTAGAAAGATTCTTATGTCAGATACACATATACAAAGTTATATTATTTGGAAATTTAATTTATTTTTCTATTGCAGTGCACTGTTTTTGTATACACTGGCTGTGAATGTTTTTTTTTTTTTTTTTTTAATAAAATGTCATCCAGTATACTTATGGAAAAAGTTGGGATTATGTATCATTTCCAGGTGCGGTAAAATTCCCATAATTTGTTTTCTTAAATATGATTATCTGAAAGGAAACTTTTTTCTTTTAAGTTCATTGATATAATCAAAGAAAATTGAGACACAAATGGTATGATTACTGTACTTTTTTTTTCAGATGAGTCATATAGGCCCTACACACTGGACGATTTTTTGAAAGATATGAACGATCTCGTTCAAAAATGAACGAGAACTCGTTCATATCTTTCAGTGTGGAGGCTCCAGCGATGAACGATGCGCGGCCCCGCGCTCGTTCATCGCTGGTCTCCCGTCGGCTGTGCATGCAGGCCAATATGGACGATCTCGTCCATATTTGGCTGCACTTCAATGCAGCCACGTGACGGGGGGAGTGAAGAAACTTCACTCCCCCCGTCACTGCCCCCCCGCCGCCGGGTCGCTCGTCGGCCGTATCCGCCGTCGGGCAGCACGGCGGCAGATCGGCTAGTGTATAGGGCCCCTTAGTTACTGTAAGTCATTTATTTTTTACATGGATCTCTTCGTATCCAATGAGTATCAGTTAATAAATCTTTACAGTTAAAGAATATTTATAAAAAAAAAAAAAAATCATAACATTTCTTACTAACTATATATTTTTTTCTGAGTGTGATACATGATGGCGGAAGTCAGGATGCCGGGGGTCACATGACTGACAACGGCATCCCGACTTTCAGAAAGCCGACAGGGGATGGGCTAATTATTTTACCCCTCCCCTGCCCCCTACTCTAACACATGTGGGGTGGCAGCTAGGGATAAGATAGTGGAGGTGGCAGCTAGTGCTAAGACACAAGGGGTGGGGTCTATGGCTAACTCCCTCCCTCTCTATTGCCTAACCCTACCCCCCCCCCCCCCAGGCCTTTTGCCTAATAGGAACCCCAATACTTACCTTCGAGATATCGGCGGACCGAATGACGGTGACGGGATTCCAAGTGGTGTCGGGATTCCGGCGTTGGTCACATAACCGCCGCCATCCCGACTGCCAGGCTGCTATCCGCATTACATTTTTTATGTTTTTATTTAATTGTTTGTTTACTTATTTATTTATTATTTGTTGGTTTTCTTTTATTCATTGAATAATATTTGAAAAGTTAATCACATAATGATAGCGACATATTAATATCAAGTAAAAATACAATTTTCAGTGCTCCTTCAGTGGTAAAAAGTTTACTCTATTAATCGCAATTCCTCTAATAACACCCTGGGGCAGATGTATTAACCTGGAGAAGGTATGAGGAAGTAATAAATCAGTGATGAGTGCAAGGTGATAAACGCACCAGCCAATCAGCTCCAATATGTAAATGAACAGTTAGGAGCTGATTGGCTGGTGCATTTTATCACCTTGCACTTATAACTGGTATTTCTTCTCCAGGTTAATACATCTGCCCCAGGGCCTGTGTGAAGATTTACCTTACTCATTCCCCTTTTCCATGTGTAGCATGGGTCACAGCCGGGAGCCTGACACGGCTGCGACCTGTGCTACAGCCCCCTTTCCCACAGCGCTCACCAACCTGGCATATTGCAATAATAGGACTTTTTCTATATTTTATTTGACATTGTTTTTGTATTGACGTGCTGGGACTTTTTATTTTGTTTTATTTCATGTCCCCCATGAAAACAGCAGACAGTGTCTATCATTTTTAGGAACGGAATGGGTCCCATGATTTCTTAAATATGATTGAGCATCTAAAAGTATAGTTTTTGAAGTTCTTTGATATAATCAAAGGATAGTAAGATACAAATGGTATTTTTAACAAATATTTTTTTCTTCTTCAGGTGATTCTTATATCAGTCAGTTATTTTGTACGTCTCTTCGTAGCATTGGGTTTTCAGAAAATAAATCTGAACAGTTAAAGAATATTTTGTTTTTAAAAAAATCATAACATTTCTCACTGACTATTTTTTTATTATCATTCTTCATTCTTTTTTTAGTTTTCTTTTATTATTTATTTATTAAAATATAATAATTTTGTCATTACTCATTGAATATTGTTTTTTTTTTTTAAATGTAAATCACATAATATTAATGTCATATAAGTATGGAGCAAAAATACAATTTACAAAATGCTCCCTAAGTAAAACAGTAGTAAAAACTTAACTCTAATCATTGAATTTCCTTTACTAACACCCTGGGTGAGATGTAATGAAGTGCGAGTTCAGCAGCCGTGCAAGATGCCAGATGAACTCGGACATTTTTTTAAAGGGGCAATCATTTACAGTGCTAAACCATGACTTGTTAATGATTGCCCCTTTAAAAAATCATCCGAGATCGCCCGGTATCCTGCACGTCCGCTGACTTCATGCAAAAAAGGAGTAAAGGGTGAACTGATAAAAAATTTGGTGGAAAGACAAAGCAGACATTCCAACAACCTGTATTTGTGCAAAGACCAGATGAGGAAATTTACATATATACTTAAACCCAAGAAGATGATAATGATGACTGGCGTATCAACAGCATGATGATGTGATTAATAATGTAACATCGTGTCTCAAGCATCAACATGCAATTACATCATATATATATATATATATATATATATATATATATAGATGAGTCTCAGCAAAATTGCATAACTGTGTATTTTTGTATGAAGGCATTTTGCGTCATTCTTTTCTTTTTGTATTTCCTCTAAATTAGGAATTTTGTCAACAGTAAAGTTAATGCGGAACTGAAGAACCCGGCATATATGCCGACCGCTCCACTGCTGCAGTACGTGGTCAATACAACATTCAATCCACTGAAAGAAGAAACTCCCGTACCGAGTGTGTCACAGAAGCTTGGAGTGGTACAGCCACGGATGGCAGTAGATTGTGTTGTTGTTCCTGTGGGAGAAAGAGTACGCTGTTATTTCCACAGTCCGTGTCATGGGATTTCAATGAAAAAATAAAATACATTTTTTTAAAGTGAGTAACGAATGTGACTAGAATGTGCAGCTTTACACCTTGGATAACTGTTTGGCATTGTAAAATGTCCAGGCACAACCAGAACTGGGAAGTGGGTGTGAGTAAACTCAATACTAAACCAGTGTCCTAGAATAGAGCCAGTCAATAGGTCTACTGCTAATGGTAGACTTGCATTAGGTCAACAAGGTCAAAAGGCCGTTATGTAAAAGGAAGAGAGTAGAAAAGGTAGACACCATTTTTTTTTGCTTTTTTGGGTGTTTTGTCACTTTTCTGCCACAAACAAGCCCCATTAGTGTACCACGCCCTCTAGCATGGCGAGCGAGCTTCTGGCAAGGTACCTCCATCCGCTAGCGCTGCTCTCAGCACAGGTTACTATTCCCAATCGTAGTCCACGTGGATGGTAAAGTATGAAAAAGTTGAGAGAAAAAAAAGGTGTGTCGACCTTTTGACCCTATCGACCTTTTGACCCTATCTTTTACATGTCGATCTTTTGACCCTATCGACCTCATGCATGTCTACCATTAGTGGTAGACCTATTGACTGTAGATCTTTTTAGCGTAGATCTATAGACCGGATACCGGAAAACTCAGCAAAGCTCTGGACGAGGCCTGCTAGCATACATTTTAGGTAAAGCACCATCTCTCCCATTACATTAAAAAACAAAAACAAAACTAAGGCTTCTCAGGTTTTATATTTTTAACTGTTGCTACATTGAAAAAGACTGGTATAATGGGGGTCATTCCGTGTTGATCGTAGCTGTGCTAAAGTTAGCACAGCTACAGTCTTCTTCCCTGACATGCGGGGGGACGCCCAGCACAGGGCTAGCTCGCCCCGCATGTCAGCCGGCCCCCCCTCGCAGAAGTGCAAAGGCATCGCACAGCGGTGATGCCTTTGCACTTCAAGAGTAGCTCCCGGCCAGCGTAGCTTTAGCATGCTGGCTGGGAGCTACTCATCGCTCCCCGGCCCGCAGCGGCTGCGTGTGACGTCACACAGCTGCTGCGGACCGCCCCCCGTTCGGTCCGGCCACGCCTGCGTTTGCCGGACCAAACCCATGAAATGGCGGCCAAACGCCGCCATTCCGCCCCCTCCCGCCCAGCGATCACCTCTGCCTGTCAATCAGGCAGAGGCGATCGTATCCCTGCTACAGCCTTCGGCCATCTAGCATGCGCCGGCGCATGCGCAGAAGGGAACCGTTTGCTCTGCTGCATTGAAACTTAGCGAGCGAACGGGTCAGAATGACCCCCAATATACATAGTAAGATGTACATGTCACAGCCCATGGGTGACCCTAGAAGAGTGACTAATAACTTCACTCGCTTAAGTGTGTCCATAAAGCTGATTGGATGGCTGTTGTGTGTACAACTGACCAATGGTGGAGTAGGAATGAGGAACTCATGAATTGTGATGCTTCTGGATAATAATCTTCCAGGTTCTCAACATTAACATACAGCAAACATATTCCTAACACAATATAGTATTTGTTGTATAATTAAAAAGACCCATGAATATTTAAAAAATGAAATGTTGTTACCTGTTAGCACTGTTGACAGAATACCGCACATAGTCTCTGATCCAGTGCACGCCAACGTGTCTCCGGTGTAGCAATAGGCCGTGTTCGATGCACAGGTTCTACATGTCACGTTATTCGTCTGGGTGCTCTGGGTTGGCACTTTAAAAAAATATTATACGGTACATTGTGATGAATGAATGTACATTTTTATCATGCAAATATCATTTAAAGCATTGATATATATTGGATCTGACAGAGCATAATGTACATCTATTATATACGTGGTTTCTCCATGTTTTACAGCTATAATAGATGATTGTGTGTTCACTAAACCAGTTACTTGTTTTTTGTTTGTTTTTCTCTGGGGGTGGGGGTGGGGGGGTCTTATTTATTTATTATTATTTATTACCAGTTATTTATAAAGCGCACACATATTCCACAGCGCTTTACAGAGAATATTTGCCCATTCACATCAGTCCCTGTCTCAGTGGAGCTTACAACCAGTAGTCAATCTTGCTACGGGCAAGCAGGATTTTTGTCTGGGGTGCCGCCTCCCAGAGGGTGCCACCACCATGGCAAGATCCGCTACTGGTGCCGCCCGGTGCTGTGTAGATGCAGTGCTGTGCGGTGTGCGAAGAAGTCATCGCGCACCGCACTGCATTGTGGGAGCGGCACATAAACGCTAGTGGTCATAATTGACCGCTAGTGTCTATGCGGTGCTATGGGAGAGTCGTCCTTATGTCTCTCCCATAGATCTGAGAAGCGGCGCCGGCGGCCGGAGACGAATGGCAGCAGCGGTCGGGAAGCAGGAGCGGGGATTGTGAGTATTCATTTTTTTTTTTTTTAAGCGGCACAACTCTACAGGGGGCACAGTACTGGGGGCAATACTACTTGGGGCACAACTCTACAGGTGGCACTACTACTGGGGGCACAACACTGGGGGCAATACTACTGTGGGCACAGCTACAGGGGGCACAACTACTGAGAGCACAGCTACAGGGGGGCATAACTGACCACGCCCCTTCTCCATGAAGCCACGCCCCTATTTTTTCACCCTGGGCACCACAAGGTCTAGATCCGGTCCTGGTTACAACCTATGTTCCCTACCACACGTATACGCCACACCGTGGTGGGAATCAAACCCACAACCTCAGTGCTGTGAGGCAGTAATGCTAACCACTGCACCATCTGTACTGCCCATGAGTTTTACATAGTAACATAGTAACATAGTTTCTGAGGTTGAAAAAAGACAATTTGTCCATTGAGTTCAACCTGTTAGTGATCTGCTACACTGTAATATTTTTATGACTAATTATAACTGTGGTGAATGTTTAGCCGTTATGTCAATTACTCTTTTTTTTATTATTATTATTTTATTTTATTACTATAGTGCATGATTTACCCACCATAACCCTGTATATCCTTATCCATTAGGAATTTACCTAGCCTATTCTTAAACGTAATGACCGAGTCCGCCATTACTACTCTCTAGGGAAAGTTTAACTTTTTATATATGGTTGTCTAGCTCCCACCGCTGTCCTGTAACTCTGTCACCACTTGGGATTGTTAACTGTACTGTTATTCCCACTACTGTCTGGAGGTACACTGATTCTCAAGTGACTTTTTGCACTATATGGGGGGAATTCAAATGTTTGAAAAGTCGGTTGGGTGTCTGTTTTTTCCTATGTATTAGATAGGAAAAAACAGACACCCAACTGACTTTTCAAACAATTGAATATCCCCCTATGTGTCATATATTCTTGCCATTATTTTAATAAACAAAAAGTTTTTCAATACATCTGGGTCATTTTAGTTAATCTATTACTATACCTTCATCATTTACTTGCAGCACCTCACAGTCACAACTGCAGGTTATATGTAGAACTTAGAGATACTTGTACACAAGGATATTAGGCACCTTACAGCAGTGCTCAGAATAACACCCGTATTTATATTTAGATGCACAGGCGCAGAAAGTATTAGAAATGTATTGGCCAGTACTAAGTAGTGATAGTGAGGTGACTATCAGGCACTTAGGGGGGAATTCAATTTGGCGTAAGGTTTTGACCACAAAAACACCCACGAACCTTGCACCCAATACTGGATTACCATATGTTTGTGCGCTCCTGATACATGCTGTATCCAATTTTTAAAAAATGCACGCAAGGTTTTCAGCTCTGAAAACCCTGTGGTGCAAGTAAGAAAAACAAAACAATAATAATACTTACCTGCCCGGTGGTATTCGTGGCTCCCCTCCATCTTTACACTGGAGAGGGGGCTACACTCACACTCACACTACTGCAGATGACCGGGCCCTGATGCTGGATGAAGAAGACCACTACAGAAGATGAGTAATTACAGACTAATTAAGCTAATTGGAAACTTCCAATTATTTAATTAGTCATGGGTGCTGTGATGTGTATGCGGGGGGGGGGGGGGGGGGTTGCAAGGGTGTCAGAGCAAGTTCCATGGAAATCAATTTTATGAAAAATCAGACTTGCTTTGGGGGTGTGTCTCGTTTTCTCTCCTCTAATTGAATAGGAAAACCCAGAGCAGCAGGATTTTAAACATTTTCTGCTCTGACTTGAATTCCCCATATACACATATAAAGATCAGAATCCAATTACGGCGAAAAATCATTGGCAATTTTCCCAGATGTTTCACCAATACTTTTTTTTTGCCCAATCCTAATAAGACGCATGAAAAAGAAATCAATTATCGCATGGAAACACACAGGATCAGTGAAATGTGTGTTTTTGCGTTTGTGTCCCTGAAAAGCCGCCACTTATAGTGGATTTTATTTTGCCTGCCTGAAAAGCTGTGGCTTGCGCTGGCTTTTCGGGGATAGCCCCCGGCGATAGGATAATTGGACACTGGCCATAGGGCCTTATACAGACCCTGACGCAGACGGACGATTTTCATCCACCTGCGCAGGTGCTGTGCCCGCGGTGAGCGTGTGCCATCAATCATTATGCAATCACATCCCGAAAGATGCTTTTGCATCATGATTGACGTGCGGCGGGCACCCGGGAGCGGCAGCGCAGCGCTGGGGGGTGGAGGGCACCAGGAAACGCAGACATGTCATTGCCGTTTCCGGGGACAGCTGATGATGTTGTCTGCGCTATCTGAGATCGGAAACATGGTGGCGATGAGTCTGCTTACGCAGCCATACCATGGCTATGGCTTAAAAAATTTGGCAGTGGCTTTAGCTGTCTGCAGTGGGGTGAGGAAGTGATACATTGCAGTGGAACCTCAGGTAAAAGCTGAACAGTATATTTTATCTTTGTGAGTCACATCTGAGAAGCATTTTAATATAATTAAAAGGGGGATACTAAACCCTGCTGTAGACACTTACATGTTGGAAGAGTTGGGGTGCAGCTATCGTTGTTACAACATGTTGTCGCCGTTTTGACTGTCCCACCGGTAAAGGTCCAAGTTCCAGTTAGATTACATTTAGTAGTTGAGCCGCATGATAAGGAGTACTGATTGGAGGGAGAACTTCCTGTGTACAGCATATGAGGAAAGGCTTAATATTTGACGCAATCCATAGAATATATATATATATATATATATTCTCCAATGGAGGCACTCGGTATAACTAAAAGAAAGACTCAGACTCCAGCTTGTGGGCCACCTTTCACATTTCAGTATATATATATATATATATATATATATATATATATATATATAGTTTTGCAAGGATCGGTGGCACTCGGACAGTCTCTCAAGTTGTTTTAAAAAGGCATAAATTAATTGTTCCAACGGCGTTTCGGGGACACACCCCGTCGTCAGGGACTTGTGATGTACTGTCCCTGTGCCGCCGATCCTTGCAAAACCATATGAGGTTAGTGCTACTACTGGGCACCGCAGCAAGTATTTATTATATCCCCTTTGAGGAGTGCCGGGTACAAACTACTTTAAATATATTTATATTTATATATATATATATATATATATATATATATTACAGTTTTTTTCACACCACACAACAAACATATTAATCATTTATTACATTTGTAACAACATTTGTGCTAGTACATTGATATTAAATTTGCATTTGTATAGACATTTCTAAACAATCATAAAATAAAAAAATAAAAAAGTATATGTAAGGAGAATATCCTTATATTTATACTTATATATCAAATACCCTTAAAAAAGATATAAAATCTATATAATTTTTTTATATAGATATTTTTTCTCTATAGATGTTTTCTTTCACGTATAGTATTATACATGTGCTGCTTCTTAGGTAACTGTATAGAGATTATGGGTTTATTTACTAAAGCCTTGGATTAACATTAAGATAAAGTAGACAGAGATAAAGTACCAGCCAATTAGCTCCTAACTAACATGTTACAGGTATTAAAGGGGGTGTGGTTCATCAAATCGACAGTGTCTAGGTCGACAATGTTTAGGTCGACCACTATAGGTCGACAGTCACTAGGTCGACATGGATGGAAGGTCGACAGGGTTTCTAGGTCGACATGTCCTAGGTCGACAGGTCTAAAGGTCGACATGAGGATTTTTTTTTTTGTGTCGTTTTCTTCGTAGAGTGACCGGGATCCCAAATTAGTGCACCGCGTCCCCTCGCATGGCTCGCTTTGCTCGCCATGCTTCGGGCATGGTGCCTTCGCTCCGCTACCGCTTCGCTCGGCACACTTTACCGTTACAATCGTAGTCCACTTGGATCGTTAAGTATGAAAAAATTCAAAAAAATTAAAAAAAAATTGAAAAACTCATGTCGACCTTTAGACCTGTCGACCTAGCACATGTCGACCTAGAAACCCTGTCGACCTAGTGACTGTCGACCTATAGTGGTCGACCTAAACATTGTCGACCTAGACACTGTCGATCTTCAGACTGGATCCCATTAAAGGATAGTCACTAGAAGCAATGGGTTAAACCATATATAAAGGTGAAAATAGTAGTGTGTCTTACTCGCTGTAAAGCTCACCATACATTTGATTTAGCCTCTTATACATCTGTGACTTGGTAATCCTGCATGACATCACAATCACAGTATAAATAATTACCTAAATGTGTCTAGACATAAATATCAGAAGATACAGTATTATTGTGTAAGGATCACCACTTCACATCACTGGATAACTGCAGCAGATACTTTCATTTTATACTGTACATTGGGCCTAATTCAGACCTGATAGCTGCTGCAAATTTGTTAGCAGTTGGGCAAAACCATGGCCCTCATTCAGACCTGATCGCTCGCTAGCTGTTTTGTGCAGTCCTGCGTTCGCATAGTCACCGCCCATAGGGGAGTGTATTTTAGCTTTGCAAGTGTGCGATCGCATGTGCAGCCAAGCTGTGCGAGCAGATTTTGTGCAGTCTCCGCGCAGCCCAGGATTTACTCAGCTGCTGCGATCACTTCAGTTTGTCTGGTGCCGGAATTGACGTCAGGAACCCTCCCTGCAAACACCTAGACACGCCAGCATTTTCCCAAACACTCCCAGAAAACGGTCAGTTGACACCCACAAACGCCTTCTTCCTGTCAATCTCCTTGCGAACGCCTGTGCGAACAGATTCTTCGCACAATCCATCGCTGGGCAGCGATCTGCTTTGTACCCATGCGACATGCCTGCGCATTGTGGTGCATGCGCAGTTCTGACCTGATCGCAGCGGTGTAAAAAATGCTAGCGAGCGATCGGGTCTGAATGACCCCTTATGTGCACTGCAGGGGGGGCAGATATAACATGTGCAGAGAGAGTTAGATTTGGGTGGGTTATTTTATTTCTGTGCAGGGTAAATACTGCCTGCTTTATTTTTACACTGCAATTTAGATTGCAGATTGAATACACCCCACCCAAATCTAACTCTCTCTGCACATGTTATATCTGATCCCCCCTGCAGTGCACATGGTTTTGCCCAACTGCTAACAAATTTGCTGCTGCGATCAGGTCTGAATTAGGCCCATTGGTAGGTATTAGGAAATAAATTCCACCTTTATCTTTTCTGCTGCTGTACTTGATCCCAGAAATTGGTTGGATACAGCAATTAATTCATTTACCCTACTGCCCGCCACAGACTCGGAACTGCGCTGTCACCGCTGATTGCACCTCCCGGGAGCGCAATGCCAGCACCACGTGATGTCATGATCCCTGTCTTGCCAGGAAGAAGTTCCCTGGTGCTGCATCAACCCTGCCATGGTGACCATCTGCCAACTCATCCACACAGAAGGTGGCTGACAGACTGAAAGTGAGAGCAGCTGACAGTTAACAGGGGAGGGGAAACAGAGAGAGAGAGAATGAAGGGAGGAGGGCACATATAGACAGAATGAAGGGGGGCACAGAGAGACACATAATGAGGGGGGCACACAGAGACACAGAATGAAGGGGAGAGGCTGTTTGACACATTGAAGGGGGAGGCTGAGAGACAGAGTGAAGGAGGATGGTAAGAGATGCAGATGGAACATGATGGTGTGGCTGAGAGACAAAGGGGGGAGATAATGGTTTGGCTGAGAGATGACACAGGGGAGAGATGATGTTGTGGCTGAGAGACGATGCAGGCGGGAGATGATGGTGTTGCTGAAAGACGACACAGGGGACGTTATGGTGTACTGACAGACAACGTGAAGAGGGAGATGATGGTGTGCTGAGAGATGACGCAGAGGGAGGTGATGGTGTGCTGAGAGACAATGCAAGGGGGACATGATGGTGTGCTGAGAGAGGATGCAGGGCAAGGTGATGGTGCGCTTAGAGACAATGCTGGGGGAGGTGATGGTGTGCTGAGTGACAACACGGGGAGAAATTATGGTGTGCTGAGAGACAACTCAGGGTG
The DNA here is from genome assembly GCF_028390025.1 of Pseudophryne corroboree. Classification (NCBI taxonomy): domain Eukaryota; kingdom Metazoa; phylum Chordata; class Amphibia; order Anura; family Myobatrachidae; genus Pseudophryne; species Pseudophryne corroboree. The sequence continues at coordinate 36,020,125 of NC_086453.1, forward strand.
GAGATGATGGTTCGGGCTGACAGATGACACAGGGAGGAGATGATGGTGTGGCTGAGAGACAACGCAGGGGGGAGATGATGGTGTGGCTGAGAGACGCAGGCAGAAGATGATGAACTGGCTAAGAGATGCAGGCGGGAGATGATGATGTGACTGAGAGATGCAGGTGGGAGATGATGGTGTGGCTGAGAGATGCAGGGAGGAGATGATGGTGTGGCTGAGAGTCGCAGGGGTGATGGAATGACTGAAAGATAACACAAGGAGGATATAGTGTGGCTGAGAGACACAGGGGGAGATGTTGGTGTGCTGAGAGACAAAGGGGGCGATGATGGTGTGCTGAGAGCCAATGCAGGGGGCAGGAAGTGACACATGGGGCACGAGTCTGGTTGAACCGCTGTTCAACCACTTTTACTGTGATTAAATTGTAAGTTGGAAGATATCGTTACCGCCTAGCTGTCACCCCTCATCTGCTATCCCCTGTCATGCCAGAAGTATTGGACAAGGGATGAGAGAGAGCGGGGAACCAGCAGTGACTGGGAGCTGTCTAGCGGCAGGATATGATCCATTTACCGGCTGTCGGGATCCGTACTTTCAGGATACTGATGCCGGAATCCAGACAGCAGGTGAAATGCCGGCGGTCGGCATCCCAAAGGTTTGCCCTCATCTGTATGTCCAATGGCATAGTGTCCACTCACATGTCCTCAGTCCCAGCTCCAACAACATGAAGTGACACTCCACTTTTCTAACACCCCTCCCCAACAGTGGCTACCTCAATAACTTCTGGCATGCAATCGCATAGTGATGGGTGGCGCATGCGCACTATAGCCACTGCACATTTGGAGACCCTTTAGACGCGGCCGTGCACGCAAATGCTGCGGCTGTATCCAAGTCTGAAGAAGGCCAATAGTTTGCACCTACTACAGTACAATGCAGCTCTCTATGCTCACCTTCAGGGCTGCCATCAGAAGTTGTGGGGACCGGGACTGACAAAATAGACAGCCCCCCCCCCCCCCCACAAAAAAAAGATTCTGCCACACCTCTCCACTCCTATAGGTGGAGCATTGTGGACCTGCAGGAATGATTCACAGAGAGCTCATGCAAAGGGAAGGCTTGTTCTAAGAAGTCCTCTCTGCGCAACAGCCCACTGTTGTTGCGAAGCCCGGTGCAGCACTCCAGGCAGTAGAAGCACGGGGTGGTCCCCCCTCGCTATAAGAGCCCGGGACTCCAGTCCCCATAGTCCCCCCCCCCGATGGCGGCCTTCTTTACTGAGGATTAGGACCATTGAAACAAGGTAAATCCAGTAAGCATAGCAGTAGGTTTTTTTTTTGGCTTCTCAGGTCATCTAGTACAGCTGCTGTTCCACCTTTTAAGTCCTCAGCTCTGAGATAGCAGAGAGGGGGCTGATGCAAGAGGCTATGGGGGAAGGTGACGCACATGCAGTGCCATCTTTTTTGCACATGCATAGTGAAGCTTCATGCCACATGCTACTGAGCGAAGCAGTCAGGATCCTGGCAGTCAGCATGCCGACGACAGAATCCCAACACGATTCTGAATGCCGACACCAGCATCCAGAATGGGTGCACCATCTCGGCGCCTGGAATCCCGACAGCCGAGATGCTGAGTGAAGAGACAATGCGGCTCTGGAGAGGTAAGCCATGGGGGGGAGGTTAGATTTAGGCTGCATTCCGGAGGGTTAGGGTTGGGCTGCATCACGGAGGGATAGGGTGAGGCTGCGGGGAGGGGGAGTTAGGGTTAGGCACCCCCCTCGGAGGGTTAGGGTTAGGCTACTGGTTGAGGGGAGGTTAGGTTTAGGCAGTGGAGATGGGGGTTAGATTTAGGATCTAATGGGGAGGTTATGGTTAGACATTGAGGGGGGTGGTTAGGGTTAGGCACTAAGGGGGGAGGTTAGGGTTAGGCTGCGGGTAGGGAGGGTTAGGGGTGTGGAGAGGGGAGAACACCCCTTACTCACCCCTGTTGGGTTTTTAATCAGCGGAATCCAGGCATCTGTATTTTGAAGGCCGGGATCTCATATTGATCCCGCTCCTGACCCTGGGCAGCGGGAGAACCCAGCACTGATGCTTCACATGTAGAGATGTGTCCAGCTCTATGTATGGGAGGAAAAATGCTATTCTTGTGCGAATTTTTAATTCATGCCCAATCTGCCACCAACTGTGCATCAGCCCCATTATTTCTGGATGTTTGTTCCTATTTGGGCAGCGTTTGCGCTTTGTAGTTATAATAGATAGCGCCGGACATCTTTATGTAACTTCACCCACTATAATCAATACCCATCACCATGACATACAATTCACCATCCAGCTACTGACATACCTGTGACTACAGAGTATGCTGCGACACAGACTTCACCAATGGCGCAGGTCGCTGTAGGCTGATTGCAGGCGGTGCCAGTAAGATTTAAGCAATTGTAACATGTAATGGAAAAACCTGAAACAGAAAACACAATATACATTAATATACAAACATGTAGTAATGTCAACTCACACATACTGTATATTGTAAATAATAATTATAATTAATAAAATATAAGGAATAGTAACAAATTATTAAGATTCCAATTATTCTCATTCGTTTTCTTATTTTTAGCCTTTATCTATTATTGTGCAACATAGGGTATGCAGCACTTTACAGAATACACAACCAGATACAGTACAGGCATTAATAAGATATATGAAATGTGATTTTCAAGGCGTGAACTGGGCAGTGATAAAGCGATTGCACTGTACTGTGATGATTTGTAGGAGAGTTATGGGTGTGGTTACACTTCCGTGTGATTCTGAGTCATGCACAGTGAGAAGGGAAGACTATGGGATTGGGTAAAAATAGAACGGTCCAGACCCCAGAACACTTGACTGGACCGGTTCCTTGTAGAGACCTCTACCAGTGTGCAGCTTGTAGTGTTGCTCCTGTCATCCCCGACAATAGGGGTGCCCCATACGGGGTGGTATCTGTGAAAACTGTCACTGGGGTGGGAGAGATTACAGCCTCCCCACATGGTCCAAAATATATATATATATATATATATATATATATATATATATATATACAACAATAGAGGAATCGGCGCCAGGGGGTCGTATCAACACCCAATTTTTTAACCCTTGAATGGTTAACGATGTTTAAAACAAAGTAATAACATGTTCCAACATATAAAATTTATTAAAAGACATAATAACTTCAAAATCAATATTGATACAGAGGAGATGTGTTATTCCACACTTTAAGCAGTATGGCTCTTAGCGTTGAATACAATTGTAGGTGATTGACAACAGTCTCCTCCTTCTCCTTATAGTTGGTTCGGAGATAACATCACAATACAGATATATATATATATATATATATACTAGGTGCTTCATCGCGCCCTACGGGCGCTCTTCACACCGTTGCAAGGTACTACGCCCCCTTTACCCTTGCATGCCTTTCTGGGGTTCAATATTTGTATTATATGGAGTATTACCTGCATTCCTTTGTTAGTGGTTAAATATTGCACAATGAAAGGGTGTGCGATGGTGAAGGAGGCGCAGCCCCTTGTGATGGCGCGAACAGCACCTGCAGGGCACGATGTACAGAATGTAGTGGGTGCGGGGGACTCTGCGGATGAGGGAGGGTGTCTGTAGATGCTGCGGGTGGAGGGGGGGCAGAAACGGGGGGAGGCCCGGATGGGGAAGGGTCGGGAGGTGCTGCGGGTGGGGGAGGGGCAGAGGAGTGGGGGCTGCAGATGGGGGAGGGGTCCGGAGGCACTGTAGCTGGGGAAGTGGCAGGGGTGCCACGGGTGGGAGAGGGGCAGGTGCGGGGATGTTGCGGATGGGTGAAGGGTTCCGTAGGTGCTGTGGGATGGGAAGGGGCGGGGGTGCCGGGGGTGGGGTAGGGGGTCCGGAGGCGCCGTGGATAGGGGAGGGGCAGGTACGGGTGGTGCGGCGGATGGGGAAGAGGGTCCGGAGGCGCTGCAGGTGGTGGAGGGGCAGGTGCGGGGATGCCATGGGTGGGTGAGGTGGGGGGGACCGCAGATGGAGGAGGGTGTCTGCAGATGCTGTGGGTGGTGGGGGGCAGGTGTGGGGGGAGACATATATGGGGGGTGGATGTTGGAGGGGGTCTGGAGGTGCTGTGGGTGGTGGAGGGGCAGAGGAGTGGGAGCCACGGGTGGTGTAGGGGGTCTGGAGGCACAGCGTGTGGGGGAGGGGTGGAGTGCCGCATGTGCTGGAGGGGAAGGTGCGGAGGTGTGGTGCATTGAGGAAGGGTCTGGAGGCGCTACGGGTACTGTACCTGCCAAAAAGGTAGTTGGAGGGCATGCAGTAACAGGGCCAGGACAGGAGTGACAGGGTCAGAACAGGGGTGACGGGGCCAGGACAGTGGTGACAGGGTCAGAACAGGGGTGACGGGGCCAGGACAGGGGTGACGGGGCCAGGACAGGGGTGACGGGGCTAGGACAGGGGTGACGGGGCCAGGACAGGGGCGACGGGGCTAGGACAGAAATGACAGGGACAGGATAGGGGTGACAGGGCCAGGGTAGGGGGGGCAGGACCAGGACAGGGGTGACAGGGCCAGTATAGGGTTGACAGGGCAAGCACAGGGGTGACAGGGCCAGGACAGGGGTAACAGGGCCAGCATAAGGGTGAAAGGGCCTGGATAAGGGTGACAGGGCAAGGCCAGGGGTGACAGGGACATGACAGAACACAGGGCACGGGAAAGATTGGTATTAGGGACAAAACAGTGGTGACAGACAGATGTGTCTTACCGGAGTTACTGCTGCTGGCTGCTGCTGTTCCACTCCAACCTGTTGGTATCTGCTGCTGGTGGAGACTTGGCATGGCTGACTCTCTCAGGCTGGAGTCCTGCTTCCTCTGCCCATCAGCATCCCCCCTTCCCCCTCAGTTACACACCGACTGGGAGTGACTGGTTAGCCCCCAGGAGACGCTGCGACTGGAGGGAGGAGGGGGTCATAGCATGCACGTGGCGCGGACCTCGCAGCTGCCGGGCACTGTGGTAAGGGGAGACTGGGAGTGACTGGTTAGCTCCCAGGAGACACTGCGGCTGGAGGGAGGAGGGGGTTGGAGACTGCAAGCAGCGTGGACTTCTGCAGCGCTGCCCGCCGGCTAAAGTGTGTGAAGGAGCTGGGCGCACCTCACTGCGGGCGGCAGCGCTGCAGCTAGCGGTGGGGTTGCCGTGGCTGGAGATAACAGGCAGTACGGAACCTGCACAGCAGCAGGTGCCCCACAAAACTGCAGCTAAGAAGCGTGCTAGAAAGTGACGCTCCTCCGCACCAGAGAGACCCTGCTGAATATGCTGATGTGGGGGGTCAAGTACACAGTGAGCCGGTGCCCGTCTGTCTGTACGGCATACCCCCTCACACACCCCCATACCTCCCAACTGTCCCGGGGTTTCGGCAGCAGAGCCGGATTAAGGGGGGGGGGGCAGGGCGTACGTACCGTGGGCCCCACAGTTTTAGGGGGGCCCCCGGCTGGAGTAGCTCTGTCCCAGCTCAGAAGCTCCCCCGTCCTGCCAGCAACAGCGGCAGCATTGTGCTACAGTCAGCACACGCTGCTGCGTGTTGGCAGGTCTGTGGTGTTGCAGGGAGGCAGCAGTCTCCCTGCTTTCTTCTGCCTGTGCGGGTGTGTAGGGGGGAGCGACCACCTCCTCTGGATTTAGCCCTAGCTGAGGGGCCAAAATTCCCGGAATTTGCATATGGGGGCGTGGCCACGCGGGCCGCGATTAGGCCACGCCCCCAGTCCCACAGCAGGCACAGCAATGAGATGGGGCTCCCCTGTCTCAAGTGCCCTGGGCCCCCCGGACTCATAATCCGCCCCTGGAGGCATGACAGCAGCTCACAGAGCGCTGGGCATGCCCCCTCAATGACAAAAACGGGGGCCCTCCCGTGAAGCCACGCCCCCTTTTCGCCGCACGTGTGTCCCTCCTTCTGCCTGAAGAAAGCTGGGAGGTATGCACCCCTGTCTGCCTGAAGAAAGCTGGGAGGTATGCACCCCTGCCTGTGCCATGCCCATACCATCTGCTTCTGCTCCTAGTCTCCTATAGATTTGGCCAGATCTATGACTCATTTGACTAACTCCGCCCAGTGTTGTGACTCCGCCCAGCGTTAGCAAAAGAGTCACAAAGTCACAGATCTGGGCTATTATATAGGAGATATTACTAAAAATCCCTATGACTGCATTTGCAAGCCTCATCCATCACTGTTGGGTGCAAAAGATTCATCTGGAACAGGTGTCCAATATACAGTACATTGGCGTACTGTGATTGAGTATTAGTGCTGGCTGGCACACATACCCACGACACTCCCATGACATTCCCACAACAGTTCCATGCGCTCGCTTGGTCACCGGCCAGAACGCCCTTTTCACAGATAGTGTGCTGCGTCAACGGACAGATCAGTCCATACGCCCTAGCAATTTCTGTTTGTGTGCGCAAAACTGATCTGCGGCATGCTGAGAACCCGATATCACTCTTTGGCGCATGCGCAGTATGCTGAAATCCGCAATACCTGAATTTGTTTGTATATTATATAACTTGTCTACAGTTCTTTCCATGTTATAATTAGAAAAATATTGAATTATTTGATGATATATTTTATATTCCATATTGCAGCAAGAACCGAGCGAGTTCTACTGGGGCATGGAGGGCTGCGAATTATCTTGACCCTCCTGACTATGAAGAGTTGTAGCAGAGTAAGTGATAATGGCAAACTTACAGTCACTCTGCTTATAGAGGGGGAGATGTATCAAATCTTGGAGAGAAATAAAGTGGAGAGAGATACAGTACTAACCAATCAGCTTCTAATTGTCACTATAAAGGCTGCATTTGAAACATGATAGTTAGAAGCTGATTGGTTGGTATTTTATCTTTCTCTACTTTATCTCTCAAAGGTTTCATACTTCTCGCCCAGAATGCAATATGAATTTGATTAAGCAGCAGATGTAGTTATATGAGAGGTTCTGTCGGAACCTTGCACAGTGACTTTCTGCGGGATGTTAGCATATAAAGATCTGACCGGCTTTATCATTGCCATAAACGCATCGCGGCAGCGACTACGTGCGCCCGGCCGCAAATATTCCCACCAGCGACTAGACAGTGAACAGTCTATGGGCTGCGGGTGCGACTATACATGGGTGCCCATGTACTTGCACGCTACTGCGTGTACCAATAGCTGCAGCCTGGATGAGGCTGGCTACAGTAGATCTGCAGAAAAACCTTCTTTATTTTTAAATGTGGCAAATAAAGATGTAACCACAAATAAACAGATATTTACCCACCATAATGGGCGAAAATGTGCGCAGCGGCGCGTCACGTGAGGAGCCAGATGGAACCTATTCACACCCTGTCTATGTGTCGGTGGAATGCCAGGTGAGTAGGAGTTTGGGAACCAAACATCACTGACTACCAGGGGCGTAGCAAGAACTTTGCTGCACTCCCTGCACCTATGGTAACTATACCCTTGTATATAACACATGTAACTGTGACAGGGAAGGTGGCCCCTCTCAGCTCTGGGCCCCATAGCAGCTGCACTCCCTGCACCTATGGTAGCTACACCCTGTATATAACACATGTAACTGTGACAGGGAAGGTGGCCCCTCTCAGCTCTGGGCCCCATAGCAGCTGCACTTCCTGCACCTATGGTAGTTACAGCCCTGTATATAACACATGTAACTGTAACAGGGAAGGTGGTCCCACTCAGCTCTGGGCCCCATAGCAGCTGCACTCCCTGCACCTATGGTAGCTACACCCTGTATATAACACATGTAACTGTGACAGGGAAGGTGGCCCCTCTCAGCTCTGGGGCCCATAGCAGCTGCACTCCCTGCACCTATGGTAGTTACAGCCCTGTATATAACACATGTAACTGTGACAGGGAAGGTGGCCTCTCTCAGCTCTGGGCCCCATAGCAGCTGCTCTCCCTGCACCAATGGTAGCTTCGCCCTTGTCTATAACACATATAACTGTGACAGGGAAGGTGGCCCCTCTCAGCTCTGGGCCCCATAGCAGCTGCACTCCCTGCACCTATGGTAGCTACACCCTGTATATAACACATGTAACTGTGAAAGGGAAGGTGGGTCACTCTCAGCTCTGGGCCCCATAGCAGCTGCACTCCCTGTACCTATGGCAGCTACGCCCTTGCTGACTATGCATTTTTGATCCTCTGTGACAACAAGGAAAGTAATGCGGACAGCCAAAAAATTGAGTACTTCTAGGAATTCTATTTCCTGCAACACTTAGAGCTGTCATCTACTGTGTCTTAATTTATGGATTACACAAGAGGGCAGCTTCAGGACAGCATGGCTCCCAGTGCCGCAGTGAAAATGCAGTCACCGAATCGGTTCTCTGTCAGTCTTTCCCCAGCACACACAATATAGGTAATTAAGACCAACAACAGATCTCTTTGACTTGCTGCTTTTAAACATGTCCTAAAGAACTGGTCCTTTGTGAAAGACATTAGCAGTTTAAATGTCCAGCCATTGTTGAAGGCTCCATGATGAAATATAACAAGAAAAAAGGAAATCAACTTCTATTAGCAGCACTCTTTCCCTTCCACGAGAAAATTAATTCTTCTTTAATAGAAATAACATTTATAATTTTATTTATAATCTTAAAATTGTTGAAACACTTTTTTTGTATTTTATTTCCTTTAATACAGTAAGCCAATTAGAGACAACAGCAGCTTAAGATAAGCAGAGATTACTCAGTGTTCAATATATACGATTTAAAGCAGGAACACATTTCATGTTGCATTATTGGAGAAAGAAAAAATATTCCTAGCGCATGGATATATGAGGAAGAAATAGCAATTATACTTAAGTCTGCTCAAAATATCAAGTGGGGGGGACCTTTAAAAGTGACAAGGAACTGGCTCTGCTCTTTATTTGGGTGGTCTTCAGTATGCCGAATGTCGGGATCCCGGCGCACAGTATACCGGCGCTGGGATCCAGACACCCGGCATACCGACAGCTATTCTCCCTCGTGGGGGTCCACGACCCCCCTGGAGGGAGAATAAATAGCGTGGCGCGCGTAGCGAGCCTGCAAGGGGCTCCTTTGCACTCGCCACACTGTCGGTATGCCGGCGGTCGGGCTCCCGACGCCTGTATGCTGGTCGCCGGGAGCCCGGCCGCCGGCATACCATACTACACCCCTTTATTTATCACTCCTCAGAAACCTAGCTGGAAGAAGCGGACAATAGAGATTAATAGTGCATCATTTAGCTGGGATTATCCTATATATAGAAAGCAGGAAAAATTAACACTACCCAGTAATTTTGGATAGGAACACAGTCCACAGTATAGTTTGGCTTCAAACACTTTCAGTATATCATCCATTAGCAACAAATGTTGCATTTTGATTACTGAACCCAGAATTGTATCAACATCATGCAAACATTGTTACATTTGTAACCCTCCTACAATATCACTGGCAAAAGCAGCCAGTGGTTATCTAATACCCCTTTTCCACTAGCTCAAAAAACACGGGTAAATGCACGGGGGCGCGCATTTACCCGTGTTTTTTGCAAGTGGAAAAGGGTAAACCCGGATCAAGTGACCCGTGAATCCTACCCGGCTATTTACCTGGGTAGGACACGGGACTGATCCGGGTAGGGTTGTAGTGTAAACGGGAGCCGTGTCGATGCGACACGGCTCCCATTTACACTGTATGGAAGGGCGGCGCTGGGAGATCATGTGATCTGCCTGCGCCGCCCCTGCCGCGTCACTAGAAGCGTCACCAACCTGGCATATGCCGGGTTGTGACTGCTGATGGGAAAGGGGCCGAGCACGGGTCGCAGCAGGGGGCAGCTCCCGTGTCAGGCTCCCGGCTGCGACCCGTGCTCGTAAGTGGAAAAGGGGTATAAGGAACATAAATTTAAATCACAGGTATTAGACTAATTTACAGAATAAAGACAGCGTACTAGCTTTTAAATAATTTTTTTTTTTAAATTTATTCACGTAAATTTATTATTTCTTCTTCACACGTTTTTCTGTCTCTAATAATTTTATATTTCACTCTACATGACCCCTCAAAAATAAGGGGACACATAATACATCATATGTGATGACAATAAAGTTATCTACATCACATATGGGTATTGGAACTTCTTTATTTTTACAAGATTATAAATAAAATTATAAATATGTTATTTCTATTAAAGAAGAATTAATTTTCTCGTGGAAGGGAAAGAGTGCTGCTAATAGAAGTTGATTTCCTTTTTTCTTGTTATATTTCTATATGTACATTTAAATCAACAAGCAGCACCACTTAAATACACATATGTTGAAATATTTGTCTGGTCAACACAAACTGTTATGCCATTAATATTCCCTATATAATATCATTCATCTATAATCTGGTGCGGGAGTCTCTCTAACTCGAAACCGAAGGCTCCATGATAACATACAGTAGGTCTGATTTCATAATGCATGTTTGTATGTGTCAGCAATTATACTGCAAATTTATGTGAACACATCAATAATAGAATTGTAAATCAATTTAAAAAAATGATAAAGGAAATAAAATACAAAAAAAAAGTGTTTCAACAATTTTACATTTTCTGGGGCGGGTGGTGCCGGCTCTGCAGCTTCCTGATCTGCTTCTCTGCATTTGTAGCTTACGTGCTGGGGAGTACTTAGCCGAAGGCCAATATAGCTGAAATTCTGCATCCTTCCCATTCTTATGAAAAGAATGAGACCACAAACAGTACCTGACCCTCAATCTTTTTAGGCGCTGTGGAATCCTTGTGACACCATATAAATAAAGAATAATAATAAAAATAATAACTAGCTGATGCGCCCTGTTTCAGCCTGGCAAAGATTTGCTGGGCAGAACATTTTACCCCTTTTCACCTCCATAGGAGTGGATTCCCAGTATTATCATTGCTTATTGGGTGGCTGCACATAACTGTCCAGACCACCCAGCAGGTCACATGTTCCAGATCATCCAGCAGGTCACATTTTCCAGAGCACAACGGTGATGCATTGTAATTGGCTGGCAGAAGTTTTGCCATATAACTCTGAAACAAAGCAACCAATCACAATGCCAATATAATTATGCAAATCTACGGATGACGGGGTATATTTACTAAAATTCGATTTTGGTTCTATTTTAAATTGACCAGAATACAACCAACATCATGACAAAATCGACTACAGTGGTTCTATTCCAAGTAGCTCATTTGCTAAAAATTGATTTTCAGTTCTTTTTAAAAATTGTTGTGTGATGTGAGTTCTATTTGAAGTTCTAAAAGTGTTCTATTCATCAAAAATCAACCCAAAAACTGATAAAAATGTCCAAACATCGCCCAAATATTGGTAAAAAAAAGTCACAAAATTAACCCAAAATAGACAAAAGCATTTCTATTGGTCAAAAAAAGTCACATGCACTGTATTACCCAAAAAATACCTTCACCCCTGCGCTAATTTGCATATCCACGATTTAAAAAAAATCATTGCTGCGCGTTTCAATACCATGATTTATGCAGCTAGAGCCGCACGTGTTTCTCGCCCATGTCTTTTCCAGCATATTGAGGTTTCACACAATTCTACATTAAAAAAATAAAAAATAAAATAGAACTGTTTCTGATAGCTCTATTGAAAATGGTGATTTTAGATCGATGTTGGGTCGATGTTGAATCGATGTTGGGTCGATGTTTGGGTCAATTTTCAAATCGACTATCAGTAAATATGGGTTAGGAATTGAACTCTATATTAAAGAATTGAAGGTTCTATTGTAGTTCTATTTCAGTTGACTTTGAGTCGATTTTGACTTTAGTAAATACCTGTCACACAAAATCGATTTAAAATCAACCTCAAATCGTCTGAATATCAAAATTGACCTTTAGTAAATATACGCCCAAGAGCTTTCATTTGATATGTGCAGTGCTCAGACAACGGCTTCATAAAAATAAGTTTCTCATAAAAATCGCACTTACATTATTAATATAAAGATAATAATAATAATAATAATAATAATAATAATAATAAAAGTATATCTGTGGAATAGTTACCTGTTGCAGTCAGAGCAGAAAGAATAAGCAGGGATCCTAGCAGAGAAGTCATTATGAGTCAGTGATGGGAACTAATGTATAGAAGAAAGAGGTGAAGTCTCAAAGTCACCTCCTTATTTATGCTTTAACAACTCCGAGGCGGAGAACTGCTGGTGGGAGGTTACAGACACTGGAAAATACAGCAAATTTCTTCCATAAATATTTAAGCATTGTTTCCTTGAATACAGCAAACAGGTGAGTCATATAGTACTGTATGTGAATTTTCCATGAACGTAGAAATTCTACTGTACAAGTGTAACCCAGTGTTGCTTGCCCCCTAGTGGTCACAGAGCCATATACAGAGATGTATGCTATTGCATTAGCAGCTGAGACTTTGTATGTAGTGACTGTGTGAAAATATGCAAATGTTACAGCTGGCAGGATTGGCCACTCACAGAGGCTACAGACAAACACACAGCATTGGTTGCAGATCAGCCGATTGTCAGAGATCTATACCCCTTTTCCACTATAGCACGGGTCGCAGCCGTGTCGCCCGACACGGCTGCGACCCATGCTACAGCCCCCTTTCAGCAGCGCTCACCAACCCGGCATATTGCCGGGTTGGTGACGCTACTACTGACGTGGCAGGGGCGGCGCTGGGAGATCACATGATCTCCCAGTGCCGTCCTCCCTATGCACTGTGAACGGGAGCCGTGTCGCCTCGACACGGCTTCCGTTCACACTAGACAGCTAACCGGGTTGATCCGGGAATTTGCCGGGGGACCCGTTTCCACTAGGGAAAAACACAGGTAAATGCGCGCCCCGCGCATTTACCCGTGTTTTAAGGAGCTAGTGGAAAAGGGGTATTAGTTAGCCCTTACTGTAATACTGGTTTTAACATTTGGAAATTTGCTACATTGTAGAACTTTAAATAGACTAATAAAATACAATCTAAATTTGAGCAAGGTGCGAGGGGCTGCTGGAGCAGCCAACATCCAGGGTATAGAAGCCGCATGTTTTTTCAAATTGCTTCTGAAATCAGTTCTTCAAAATGAGGTTTGTAAATCTGCAACACATTTTTGCAATATATTTTTACAAGTAGTTTTGAAAACACAGCCAATGTCGGCTACAAGGAAACAAATAGTAAATACCAAACATATCAACATATCAAGGTCAATAAAAATACAAAGAACTTCAAATTGGTGTTAAAGTTGGTAAATTTGCAACAGATCCTCAAACTGTAGTTTTGTTTTTAAAACAGAATTTTTATAGTTTTTTTTTGCAATTAATAAAGGAAAAGGGATACAGAATAAGAATAGGAATAAAGGGGAAGGGGGGGTTAAGGAGCCACAATTCAATCTTAACATAGAAATTGCAACAACATTACAGATACACAGTTACACAGTTGAGCATATTCTTTATCCTTAGTGAACCATAAATATAAGCCCCATATAATAACCGTTATAAAAATCCCTAGATATTTGTGATGTGGGAGTATTAAGGAGCGTCTCTCCTTCGTGACTACTAATAAACTTTTGCCAGCTAAGCCATTTAACAAAAGGTGATTTACCCGTATCTGTAGATATAGGGTTCCCAATGTCTCCAATTTATAAGCGAGCTGCACCTAAGCTATAATCTTATTTAATGGGGGCGGTGAAGGATTTTAAAAAAATTGTGTGACTGAGCTATTAGTGGCCATCAATATTTGACCTATTACATAGCGATGTTTCAGTAGTTCTAAAGGACATACTTGTAACAAGGCAATTAGGGTTTTATTGCGTAGTCTATAACTTTCGAAATTAGCTTACAGACGTCTTGCCGTATCTGCTGAACACACCAGCATTTCCTGAAGACATGAAACATCTACAACGAAATTTAGATTGTGAGGGCCACATTTTATGTCATTTTATTGGCCTGTTGAAGTTTAAATGGTTACATTGTATAATGGGGGTCATTCCGAGTTGATCGCTCGCTAGCTGTTTTTAGCAGCCGTGCAAACGCTATGCCGCCACCCACTGGGAGTGTATTGTAGCTTAGCTGAAGTGCGAACAAAAGGATCGCACAGCAGCAGCAAAATAATTTTGTGCAGTTTCAGAGTAGCTTCAGAACTACCTAGCGCTTGCGATCACTTCAGACTGTTCAGTTCCGGTTTTAACGTCACGAACACGCCCTGTGTTCGTCCAGCCACGCCTGCGTTTTTCCTGACACGCCTGCCTTTTTTCAAACACTCCCTGAAAACGGGCAGTTGACACCCAGAAACGCCCACGTCATGTCAATCACTCTGCGACCAGCAGTGCGACTGAAATGCTTCGCTAGACCTTGTGTAAAACTACATCGCCCGTTGTGAAAGTACGTTGTGCGTGCGCACTGCGCTGCATACGCATGCGCAGAAGTGCAGTTTTTTTGCCTCATTGCTGCACAGCGAACATTTTCAGCTAGCGATCAACTCGGAATGACCCCCAATATGTTTAATGCTTTTCTATGCAGGCAGCAAGTTCTGATTTGGATACAGCCATGTTTGCTGTTCTAAGAAAAAAAGTAACAACAAAAATAGTATAAAATAGACATTAATACCTCAAGAGGCAGAAGACGCAGCTTTCTATAGATTGTCTAAACATCTTATTTTAGCTGAGCAAGCTCACTTTAGTTACTGTAGCTGCGTAGCGGTTATAAAAAAAACTCATCACAATTGTTGATCTAAAACTTTCGATTTCAGAGATGGTTTTAGTTACCTATTTGCACCAAAATCGCGGATCCAACCTGGGATTTGGAACAAGGTTCCAAGCCGGGTCAGACCTGGGACTCCCCCCTTTTACACTGCAGTGCCGATCGGGTATATTCCCGGATCAGCACCGTTTACGCTGCACCCGGTTGCAGTGTCTTTTGGGCCGGCGCTTAGAGATGATGTCATCTCCAAGCGCGGGGAAACACAGCAGATTGGGACTCTGGAGTGTCACGCTGGAAGCAAGCCCTGCAATCTGGAAGCTGCTATGCTGCCTCCAGCCTCCGGAGCTTCCGGGCACCAAACACGGCGCTGCTGTCTGCATAGACAGCGTGCGCCGTGACCTCCAGCCTCCCACCTGCCGGACACTGCGGTTCAGGTGGTCTGCCGTGCTATAAATGGGTACCGGGTCGGATGACCCGGCTTAACCATTTACACCGCCTCCTACCCCGGGTCTTACCTGTGTCCAACCATGCGCGCAAGCCGGGTTGGATTCCCAGGAAAATGGGAGAATGATTCCCAGGAAAATGTTTTGGAGAAGGACCCATTTACACTGCCGGCAATCCCGGGATTTTGCGCGCTCTCGTGCAAAATCCCGGGATATTTCAGGTGGTGTAAAAGGGGTATTAGAGATGTGGGGTGGGATGAATCAAGCATTACATATTGCATACAATGCACTCCTGCCCATAAGAATAAAGGACCTCCTGGTTTATGACATGCATCAGATGACACGTGCTACAGGGGACACTGGAAGGGATCTGACCGGATCCCTCTCAGCTCACATTGTGATAAGGCTTCTATTAGACAATGCCATCTATATATGGCATTGCCTACTGGGTCCAAACTAGGGAATGTAGCGCATTTCTGGAGCTGGTGCATATAATAAATGTAGCCAAACCTCTGAAAATGGCTTTATCTGAGGATTGACCAAATTTAAATTTTTGATGCAAACCATCCCAGGTGGTATATTTACTAAAGGACGATTTGAATCTGCAGTATCCAGGGCCGGCGCCACCATTAGGCAGCTTTAGGCAGCTGCCTATGGGCGGAAGTACTTGAAGGGCGGCGCTGAGTGCAGCAAAAAAAAAAAAAAAAAGAAGGAGATGGAATGGAATTGACTGCTCTGCGCCCCCCACCCTCCCGAGCGGATGACCATGTATCTAGATGATCTGAGACTGCTCCCTCCGCCGGCGCCGGGTCTACAAACCAGCTAAGGAGGAAACAAAGAAGCTGCTGGAGCCCGTGGAGGAGGCAGGGGGCGGGACCTACACCCGATGCGGAGAGGGCTTCCCCAACCACTGGTAGATACCCCTGCCATTTACAACACTTTTCTTACTGGCAGTACGGGGAAAGTGACCCTCGTGGTTGTCTTCACCGGGAGCTCCGGCTGCCCCCCCACCTCATGCCTATCCCCACCTCATCCTGTCAAATATGCCGCGGACCGGCAGCCAATCAGCGGCAGCCGCTCCTGATTTGCTGCCAGTCCGCAGCAGATTTTAAATAGTACAGTGCCCGGCTCCCGTCCCTGACCCCTGACAAGTGCGGCTGCAAGGTTCGGCTCCCGCATGCAGCATGATTACGCCAAGGCTCCAGCTCCCGCCCCGCTGACAGCTCCGCTGCCTAGCTCTGGCTCCCACCCCCCTGACAGCTCCGCTGCCTAGCTCTGGCTTTCTCCTGATGACAACTCGGGTGTCCGGCTCCCGCTCCACAGCACAGCTGCCCGGCTCCGGCTCATGTATGCTGATACCCCGGCTACCTGGCAACAGGTGAGCAGAAGGGAATTCATGGAGGAGAGTGTCAGGGTGGGGACAGTGTGTGTGTGTGTGTGTGTGTGTGTGTGTGTGTGTGTGTGTAAATGTGGCTGTGTGTGTGTATATGTGGCTGTTTGTGTAAATGTATATATGTGTGTGTGTGTGTGTGTGTGTGTATATATATATGTGGCTGTGTGTGTGTATATATGTGTGTATTTGTATATATGTGTGTGTGTGTATACTGTATGTGGCTGTGAGTATGTAGATATGTGGCTATGTGTGTGCTATAATGTGAATTTTGGCTCATACTGTGTGCTCTAATGTGAATTTCGGCTCATATCGTGTGCTCTAATGTGAATTTTGGCTAATACCGTGTGCTCTAATGTGAATTTCGGCTCATATCGTGTGCTCTAATGTGAATTTTGGCTAATACCGTGTGCTATAATGTGAGTTTTGGCTCATACTGTGTGCTCTAATGTGAATTTCGGCTCATACTGTGTGCTCAAATGTGAATTTCGGCTCATTCTGTGTGCTCTAATGTGAATTTTGGCTAATACCATGTGATCTAATGTGAATTTCGGCTCATATCGTGTGCTCTAATGTGAATTTTGGCTAATACCGTGTGCTCTAATGTGAATTTCGGTTCATACTGTGTGCTCTAATGTGAATTTCGGCTCATACTATGTGCTCTAATGTGAATTTCGGCTAATATCGTGTGCTCTAATGTGAAGTTCGGCTCATACCGTGTGCTATAATGTGATTTTCGGCTGATACCGTGTGGTATAATGTGAATTTCGGCTCATACCGTGTGCTCTAATGTGAATTTCGCCTCATACCGTGTGCTATAATGCGAATTTCGCCTCATACCGTGTGCTATAATGTGAATTTTGGCTCATTATGTGCTAGAATGTGAATTTTGCCTCATACCGTGTGCTCTAATGCGAATTTCGCCTCATACCGTGTGCTATAATGTGAATTTTGGTTCATTATGTGCTATAATGTGAATTTCGCCTCATACCGTGTGCTCTAATGTGAATTTTGCCTCATACTGTGTGCTATAATGTGATTTTCAGCTCATACCGTGTGCTATAATGTGATTTGCGGCTCATACTGTGTGCTGCAATGTGATTTTCGGCTCATACCGTGTGCTATAATGTGATTTGCGGCTCATACTGTGTGGTATAATGTGAAAGGGGCACCAGTACTAGAAAGTATAAGGGGTCCTACTATTGTGGTGCAAAATGTGTATAAGGGGTGGTAAACTACACTGAAGGGCATGCCCCCTTTTGAGTGGCCACGCACCCTTTTTCGGAGCAGTGCGCGATTAATTACAACCTTCACTTTTCCATACCCCCACTTCAAAATTTCCACTTCGACCACTGTGTGTGTGTGTGTGTGTGTGTGTGTATGTATGTATATATGTGTGTGTGTGTGTGTGTGTGTGTGTATATATACACACACACACACACACACACACACACACACACACACACACACACACACACACACACACCTCTCCCTAATAACCCCTAATCTGAACACCTTAACCCAGAGGCTCCGAAACGCAATCCTCAAGGCACCCCAATGGTCCTGGTTTTAAATGTATCCATGCTTGGCCACAGGTGATTTAATTAGCATCTTAGTCAATTTGATTTAACCATCTGTGCTGAGCCATGGATATACCTAAAACCTGGACTGTTGGGAACCTCTGCCTTAACCCAAACTGCTAAAACAACCCTATTATCCTATCCCTAAATTTTACCTGAGGGTTTTGGCAGGGGCGGGGGGGGGGGGGGGGGGGGGGGTTTGGCGCTAACTATTTGCCTAGGGTGCTGAGAAATCTTGCACCGGCCCTGGCAGTATCCAAATCAATGTTGTGTTTCAGGGGCTAAAATGCACATTTATTCAAATTTAAAAAATGGATATAAAAAATTGTCTGTTAGTAAATGTGTTTTAGCCCCTGAAAAACAACATTGTTTTTTAAATTGATTAAAAGAGGGAGAGAGAGAGAGAGAGAGAGAGAGGGGGAGAGAGAGAGAGAGAGAGAGAGAGAGAGAGATACCCAACCAATGCTGCTGAGCGCTAAAAATGTTTTGCCTTTCAGAAATTACATTTAATGACATTTTAAAGCTTCTAGTCTGGGGTGCAAATTGTGCAAAGAAAAAAAGTATCAGAGCCAAATCTCCTGTTAAACCAGTGTAATAAAATAGAGAAAACTCCAATCTACACTGATGCAATAAAATATTGTATCAAATAGTATCCAATTAGCTGGATGACTCTATCAATGCAAGCAGGGGTGGAGTTTGGGGTCAGGCTGCCCCTAAGACAATATTATTAGGTGCCGTCCCCCCCTCCAAGACTCTGATGAGACTCTGCCCCTATAGCTACAAGTTGTTTTGTTTTTTGGTCCTTTGCAGACTTCTATTGTTGGCTGAGAATCTCCTCTTCAGGGCTACTGAATTGCACATGTGCCCACTCCTGCGACTCCCCCTGATGCATCATGGGGAATGTACTGTAGTCTTTGTTTTGTGTCCAGCTATATTGGGGCCAGGGGCGGATTGGGAACAAAAAGCGGCCCTGGAAAAATTTGTACTAGTGGCCCCACATGGGCAGCACCAGAGGTGTAAGGTCTAGCAATGGGCCATGGCAGCAGCACCCTCCCCCCAAGACTTTCCAGATAGTGGGCATGTCCAGCATCAAGGGGGAAGTTAAAAAGAAATACAATTAAATATTATGAGCACATTATATGATACACCTTCATAATTTAGAAAACTATATCATTCTTTAGAAAGATATATTTTCTTGCTTATTACACCAACCACGTATCCCAATCACTATTCACTCAATCTTATATGTCAGCCAAGCAGGCAGACAGAGCATACACTAGATCATCTGCAATCACAAATGCAAATTATTTTGCATCTTGTTCATTATGTCTATAAAAATGACCACATGTCCTCAAACAAAACAGGCCCCACTGGTGCGTCGGCCCACCGGGAATCTTCCCTGTAAACCCTATGGCCAATCCGCCTCTGATTGGGGCACTGTAAAACTTTCATGCAGGGGCACCTCCTCTATATCCAACACTAAGGCTAAGTCAGTTTCATGTAGCACTATATACACAGCAATATATGTGTGAATATTCTATATCACAGGTTCTCAAACTCGGTCCTCGGGGGCACACACAGTGCATGTTTTGCAGGTCTCCTCACAGAATCGCAAGTGAAATAATTAGCTCCACCTGTGGACCTTTTAAAATGTGTCAGTGAGTAATTAATACACCTGTGCACCTGCTGGGTTACCTGCAAAACATGCACTGTGTGGGCTCCCGAGGACCGAGTTTGAGAACCTCTGTTCTATATGATAAATAATAGTTTCTATGGTATACACTGTAGCCAAACATTATCAGAGTCACTCAACACGTGCGGTAACTA
This sequence comes from Pseudophryne corroboree, assembly GCF_028390025.1. Lineage (NCBI taxonomy): Eukaryota > Metazoa > Chordata > Amphibia > Anura > Myobatrachidae > Pseudophryne > Pseudophryne corroboree. The sequence goes on from NC_086453.1 coordinate 36,040,018, forward strand.
TCATTCTTTGCATAAGTGACCGGTCAATATTGCAAATAAACGACATTTGCTGATTGCAAATAGGAATAATTAAGCTGTATTCATTAGTGAGGCAGGCGGCAGGTGTGTAGCTGTATTATGCCCGGGCTGCTGGAAGTCTATGCTGCTATAACGTAGATGATAACAGATAGAGCCAGCAGCTGTAACACAGTAGTAGCCCTTGGGAACTAACAACATCTGAAAATGGAATCGCCTCTAATAATGAATGGGAGCAAGAAACAGGTGATGCTGATAGTCCCAAAAAAGCATAGAACCATAATATCTGTGCTTCCGAGACATCAAGTATCAAACCAAATTACCTATCAAAGGGTTCAAATCATGAACAGTAGTAATGCAACAAATTTGCTCTCATAATTGGTGAGGTATCAAGACCGTAATATTTGATATAAAGTATTACTGTACAAGGGATTATTAATATTAAATGCATGATATGACAGAGTAATGGTATGCTGTAAGTTTGTAAATATAACACAAAGTCCCGTTAAAACTACTTTAGGCTTCAAATGTGATGCAAATGTAATTTAATATAGCTCTTTTGGTTGGCAACTGGGTGTTGGGGACTTCAAACTGATACATAGGGTATTTGAGGCAAGATCTGGGGGCATGTTGTCAAAGTCGGAAAAATATCATGCTACACGTTGCCATATATCCACCCCATGCGCGTGCCTGCTGCACGTGCACATTCTCTCCCGTGCGTGCGGATACTCGGAGCTGCGTGTGGCGCCTCCTCGGCCATGCGCTCGAGCGCGTGGTATGTGCATTTACGGTAGAGTTTGTGTGCGTCTAGCGGGCGACTCAATCGTTAAATAATAAAACCAAATAGTATGTTTTATAGATAATGTTCCCCTTAATAATGACTGTAAGTTTGTTTAATGTAACTGGTCGCTGGACAGAGAAATTCCTCTTTTCATGGTAGGAAGGGTCAGACAGGGTTTGAGCAGTTGTGTTTGGTACCTAACTAAAGAACATTTTATTAGAAACAATCCGGTGCTGGTTAGGTAAAGATTAATCGCTCCTGCGTATAGTTATGTCTATTAGTAGTTTCTGGACATTTACTATATTTGCGGTTCATTATCCATGCGGCGGGAATTCTCAGATTCCCTCCCACCTGAGCAGTTTGATATAGTCACAACCCACCTGTTCAAACTAACCTATGACCTTTTGTTATGATGCGAGGAGACATTCCTGTGTCCAATGAACAATGAGATTGTAGGTCCCTTTGTAGTATACTGTACGCAGTGTATACAAGGACAGCCAGCCTGACCAGCTCAGTCTTCTCTCCACAAACGGTTTTCATCTTGACTAACTCGGAGCTGGAACCAGGACTGCGCAGCGATCATTCCCCAGTGTGTGTAAGTTATTCTCTGTGACCATTCTAAATCTCTGTTTGTATTTGCCATATTCTCTCTCTCTGTTATTGTATAAGATTGTGACGATATTGTATATTTATGTGTAGGTAGCCTGCTTAGATATTGATGTTAGCCTGTAGTTAATGAACTGTTAACTGTTTTAACTTTTACATAGCTAGATATTGTTAGTAAAGATGTTGGAACCTTAGCAAGGTATTGTGTGTTTATTACATTGCTGAGAGTATTCAGAGTGTCTCAATCGCTCAAGAGGCTTTCATACAATAGAGGTTAATTAGCATTGCATTGTGCTCACATTACAAAACCAAGGTTTACAGTACAAACTCAATCTTTCACTGTGTTGCATACAAGGTTTACTGAGTGTCATCCCGTGAGTGTCTGCGCCGCTCGTGTTCTCCTCGTGGTCACGAGCGTACGCTACGCTAGTAGCGTAGCATTACGGTAGTCGGCCGCCTATAGCGTGCTCGACACCACGCGTTAAGTTGTGAGCGAGCGTGTCACATGTGCGTCTCGACCACGGCTAAGCATCTGCTACGCTAAGTGCGTACCCTTACGGTACCCCATACGCCAATTGCGTACTGAGTCTCTTACCCATTTTATAGTGAATGTTATAAGATAAATAATTAGCTTTATCAATTGACGGCTCGTCCGTCCTCCACATATCCGCACTAGCGAACACAGACTTTATCTGTCAGCAAGGGCGGGAAGGCAGTATCCCTTCGTATCGGGATACAGTAGTGCTGGCTAGATAAGCGTCTGTTTCGCTACGCTGTAGGAGTGCTGGTGGAATCCGGAACCGGAAGGTAAGAACAGTACGCTATTGTCTTTTAAAACTGTTTATTTCTGTTTTGCGTACGCACACACGCACGCACGCACACACCTATATTTTTTTTTTCAGTTGTGTATTTTCACACCTCATTTTCCTGTTTGCCATTTCACAATTGATAACGTGCTGAGAAAGATTTGTTGCTATTGGTAGTTAAAAGTAAAATTAATACGTTAAGGAGTAATTTGTAAAACACGCGCACGGCTTGCCTAAGATACAAGGAAGTTCGGTGTGGTGTTCAGTAGATGATTACAGTTAAAGATCATCTACATTGATATAAACGTGTTAATTGTATTTCTGTGGATATACCTGGCTTGCGTACATGTGTCTCTAACAAAGGGCGGGACTAGCGTACGCGACGCAAGGGCCGACGCACGGAGCGTATATTACGCAACGGAGCGTCTGGGTACGCCCACATAATACAAATCACACGATAGTATTGTTTAGTTAGGCGATAAGGAGGCAATGCGATAATAGCGCAAACCAATCTCAGTGTCCAAAATTTTAAGCTAATAGATCCTTCTCTAGTTGCAACTCCTCGGGATTAGCCTGCGATACTGAATGAAAGGGATTTCTGCGCAGAAACGAAAGTAAAGAGTATATGAGGTGAAAGAGTGTGTATACATATATATAAGTTTCTAATTTTTGGGGTTGAACCACAGGAAATCATTGAGTTCTCGTGAGGTACATATGTGTAAGTGACTGCACGGTGGCTTGGGAGGCATCCCTTGTTAAACATTTAAAAAAAGAGCATTAGAGTATAGCAGACCAGGAGGTCTACTGTAGCACAGACCAGGAGGTCCAGACAGACCAGGAGGTCTAGGTACAGCAGACTAAGAAGTCCGCTATAGATAAAGAGTAAAGGAGCACAACACCAGGAAGGGTTGGTGCGGTACCCATATAGGCCATTAAGCTCTGGCTGAAGGAATTCGCAGCCACAATTTTCGATTCCACTGGTCGCTCCACACATAAGATTAGTTGCTTATGTGCAGAACGATTGTACCGCACGTAATTGTGTGCATTAGTTAGTAACTTGACCCAGTACCATTTGCGTACGCTAGAGGGGTCATAAACGCTATTTGTACATTCTAACGTGATTTGTGTAATTTTTTTTATTTTAAGGGAGGTTCGCTGGTCACTCGGGAATTCTCTAACAACCAATAGTTACTGGAAAGGGTTAAGTGCTCTTCGGATCACACCCACATGTTAAAGTAAATAGAGGTTCAGGTCGCAGGGGCCCTAGGTCGAGTACGCCAGCGCTAGGGCAGTGTGTGGGCGTATTGGTCGACATGGGTGAGTGAGTGGAGGTACTCTGTAAACTTCCGCCGCCGGCCTACCCCGGACATCTTGGTTTTTGTAAGGGTTCGCTGAAGACCCTGATTTGAAGGTCAGAGGTAGTGAAAGCAACACCTGCAAAGATGAGGGCCAGTTGTTCAGGTAGGGGGCGATCAACCTCGGTTCGGGTTGACTTAGTAAACCGACCAATCGGGTCGGCAAGGTATGTAATGTGTGAGAAATACGGATCACACACACAGGTTTTGTGCGATGAATGGGAAAGAATGACTGTGCATGATGGGGAGAAGTTCCCACGGGTAGGCAGTTTTAGTCCCGAGGTGTTACAAAATCTAAGGAGAAGGATATGTCTCATTAAATCTGCAAAGAGACGGATCAAACATTATGATTATTTACAATTATGGCAACAGGAAGGTGAAATACAAAGAGGATTGGCTCAAGCGGCTGGATCTAACCCTATCAGAAAACTGATAGCCACCGCGCCACCACCACCATACATAACGGGAGAGAAGGTGGTTACAGAGAATGGCACACTGGTGAATGATAAACAGGCACTTAGTAACTGTATAAATGTTAAGAATAATGTAACCAAGATTGTTGATGCTAATATTAACCTGTGCAAGCTGTACCCTGTTTTAAACTTTCCCCAGGATTGTGACCAAGAGGATGAGCCAACAACAATATCGGCACTCTCTCTAGCAGCCACCATAGCAGAAACAACAGTGGGCACGTCCCAACCAGTAAGAGCAGTATCAAAGGCCCCTAGTGGAGGGACAGGTGAGTTCGTATCAACTGGTTGCCTTATTGACAGATGGGAAGGACCATATCAAGTCTTATTGACCAGCACAACAGCATTGAAGGTTGCCGAGAGAGAGACTTGGGTCCATTCGTCTCATTGTAAAAAGGTCACTGACCCAGAGAGGTCCCGTGATAAAGAGCAGACGGTAGAGGTTGTATCACTAGAGTGTCTGTTCAGGGAGGATTGAGAAGACACCTGAGCACTGAGAATAATAAGACTGGAAGCTTGTCGAGCCAGATTTCTTTTTCCCATTTGTTATTTTCTCCAGTTCCCACCTCCCTCCTATTTCCTTTCCCCTTTCTTATTTTTCTCCTCTTACTCCTCTAAGATGGACTTGCCCCAAGAGACTGTGATCCGGATTTTCCTGTTGACCATGATGTTGACCAGAGCAGTCTGTTTCGGTGAGAGTACCATGGAGGTCGAGAAAGGATCGGGAATGGGTTCTGATGACCAGGATGCAGGCATAAATTTCCAAGAGCAATATAATCTCCGAGTAAAGGCGAGTATCAGAAAACGATCTGGTAGCATTGACAATAGAAGGAATAGTGAAGGATTGTTAGCTGAAGAGAACTGCATCTGTAGGCATTGTGACAATATAGTTGAGGATGGGTGCATAAAGAAATGTCAGTCCAGTTTTAATGTCCACATGGACCGGCATCCATTGAGTGACTATCACTCCTTAGTGGGTAAAGTGTTAAACCAGACAGACTGTTGGGTATGCTCTCAAGTACCTCAAGGTCATAGTAAATCAGGACTAGTACCATTCCCTTTAACTGTAGGAGAGGTACTTGAGCTAAGTGGTGGGAGGCCGGTGGACAAGAGGTTTAATATCTCTAGTCCTCCTAGTTTGAAGCTCCACCAATATCATGTGGATAGGTCCTTAGTATGCTTTAACATTTCCAATCCCCGAAAGCCGGGAAATTGGGAAGTGTCATGGAGTAATCAAACCATGACCTTTTCATACAGACCCGACAGAATGCCCATAGACACAGAACTTATACGCCAGATAGCCGACCATGGAAAATATTTCCGGTATAGGTACACTCTAGGAAGTAGGACCATGCGAGTTGGAGAAGTATCACCAGGATACTGTGCACATATCATACAACCTGATACGTGTACTAAACAGATGGGAGAATTAGGGTTAGGAGATTTCACATGGAAAATTTGTAACATGATAATGTCATACTCCGTCCCATATGTTCTCCCCGATGATGCATATTTCATATGCGGGAGGAAGGCGTATAAGTGGCTTGCCCCAAACTCAGAGGGATTGTGCTATATTGGAAAAGTACTGCCTGAAGTAATGACTGTAACCCATAACAAAATGAAAGATATTCACCGCAGTGCCCAAGCTCCTTATACTCACACTCATTACGAGCACGTTGTTAAACTGCACCTGATAGAGAGGACAGAGCATTCAGCCTCTGATCTGATCCATGAATCCACCGGGATTCAATTCCTACTCGCGTTAGATATCACTCGTACCGCCGAAGGAGTGATAAATTATAGATATATATCTGCGCTTGCAAATTTGTTAGACAATATCACCGAAATGTATGACGACACATTCAGGTATACTGGGAAAGAGTTAAAAGCCTACAAAACAGAACTGGTTCAGCATAGGATGATTCTCAATTACCTCACAGCTGTGACAGGCGGGCATTGTGTTACCCTAGCAACTCAATATGGAATAAAGTGCTGCACCTACATTACAAACAGCACGGAGGACCCAGCCGAGGTCATAGACCAAAAGATGGATGACATTTTACAATTAAAATGGGAGTTTCGAAGGGAACATAATCTCACACTCGCTGCTGTGGGTAATGAGCTGACCAGTTGGGTGTCATGGTTGAACCCACGAAATTGGTTCTCGGGCTTAGGAGAATGGGCCCAAGGTTTTATCATGGATGTAGGGAAATTTCTTTTGTGTATTCTGGGAGTAGTCATATTGGTTGGCCTGATATTTAGATGCGTTCGGGTTTTAGCGAAGCGTAAAAGTAATACCAGGGTGATGAGTTTAAGGAGCGAGGACACTGTAATAACAACAACTAATTTGATTTATGACCCAACAATAGAGACAATGTTGTGATGAAAATGTGATTCCACGGTCCGTTTCTTTCACCCGTTTCTCCTTTGTTTTCCTCCAAGGTACAAAGACATCCGCTTGGAAGAAGAATTTGACAACCTCTTTTATACAGACCATTGATGAACTATGCTACAAGCCCCAATTTCCCTAGTGACTTTAACTTTTACGATAGCCCAACACTTAGAGACTGTAACTTTATGGACAATGGAACAACTTTTGCTCGTTATTTATAGCAAAAGCACCGAGAGACATCAGACAACATGTACATCAAGACAAGACATCAGACAAGACCTCAATCGGCGAATGCATATTAAACTCACATAGTTTACGACTGCATTTATAATAATTGCTTCTTATCTTCACCTCTACAACCTTCAGGTAATGACACACATAGTCGATAGGGAATATAGATACAGATATCAGCACTCACATATCCCCCCATTCATGTATCATCAACTAAATGTGCTCCCCCATTTGTTGCAACCAAAAGCCGAAGAGAGCTCGGTAAAGTTTGACAGCCCATCCACAGACCCGTATACGGGATAAGAAGGAATTCAAATGTATACTTCGCAATACCTCGAAGCTTGATTTAAAACACGTACGGCACGATGATACATGACCCCTCAAACATGGATTCATACACACATGCTTCTACTATCTCACTAGATCATACTTTTTCCCACCTGCTCCTCTCCTCCCTTTACCCAATCATAAAATGGTATTTACATGATGACATATATTTTTCTTTTTGAACTGTTTCAGGAAGTGGCAGTTATTGATGACTGCCAAAGTCGGAAAAATATCATGCTACACGTTGCCATATATCCACCCCATGCGCGTGCCTGCTGCACGTGCACATTCTCTCCCGTGCGTGCGGATACTCGCAGCTGCGTGATGGCGCCTCCTCGGCCATGCGCTCGAGCGCGTGGTATGTGCATTTACGGTAGAGTTTGTGTGCGTCTAGCGGGCGACTCAATCGTTAAATAATAAAACCAAATAGTATGTTTTATAGATAATGTTCCCCTTAATAATGACTGTAAGTTTGTTTAATGTAACTGGTCGCTGGACAGAGGAATTCCTCTTTTCATGGTACGAAGGGTCAGACAGGGTTTGAGCAGTTGTGTTTGGTACCTAACTAAAGAACATTTTATTAGAAACAATCCGGTGCTGGTTAGGTAAAGATTAATCTCTCCTGCGTATAGTTATGTCTATTAGTAGTTTCTGGACATTTACTATATTTGCGGTTCATTATCCATGCGGCGGGAATTCTCAGATTCCCTCCCACCTGAGCAGTTTGATATAGTCACAACCCACCTGTTCAAACTAACCTATGACCTTTTGTTATGATGCGAGGAGACATTCCTGTGTCCAATGAACAATGAGACTGTAGGTCCCTTTGTAGTATACTGTACGCAGTGTATATAAGGACAGCCAGCCTGACCAGCTCAGTCTTCTCTCCACAAACAGTTTTCATCTTGACTAACTCGGAGCTGGTACCAGGACTGCGCAGCGATCATTCCCCAGTGTGTGTAAGTTATTCTCTGTGACCATTCTAAATCTCTGTTTGTATTTGCCATATTCTCTCTCTCTGTTATTGTATAAGATTGTGACGATATTGTATATTTATGTGTAGGTAGCCTGCTTAGATATTGATGTTAGCCTGTAGTGTATGAACTGTTAACTGTTTTAACTTTTACATAGCTAGATATTGTTAGTAAAGGTGTTGGAACCTTAGCAAGGTATTGTGTGTTTATTACATTGCTGAGAGTATTCAGAGTGTCTCAATCACTCAAGAGGCTTTCATACAATAGAGGTTAATTAGCATTGCATTGTGCTCACATTACAAAACCAAGGTTTACAGTACAAACTCAATCTTTCACTGTGTTGCATACAAGGTTTACTGAGTGTCATCCCGTGAGCGTCTGCGCCGCTCGTGTTCTCCTCGTGGTCACGAGCGTACGCTACGCTAGTAGCGTAGCATTATGGTAGTCGGCCGCCTATTGCGTGCTCGACACCACGCGTTAAGTTGTGAGCGAGCGTGTCGCATGTGCGTCTCGACCACGGCTAAGCGTCTGCTACGCTAAGTGCGTTCCCTTACGGTACCCCATACGCCAATTGCGTACTGAGTCTCTTACCCATTTTATAGTGAATGTTATAAGATAAATAATTAGCTTTATCAATGTGTACAAAGTTGTGGAGAGAGATGAGGTGGAGAGAGAGAAAATAGCAACCAATCAGCTCCTAACTGTCATTTTTTGAACACAGCCTGTAACATGGCAGTTAGTATCTGATTGGCTAGTGATATATAAATACTTTCTCATCCTTGGTTAGAGTTGTTTTGAATTACTGTGGGGCATCCAATAGTGGAGTTCCTGTAACAGAGGGGGAAGTAAAGAGAGAGTGTGTGTGTGTGTGTGTGTGTGTGTGTGTGTGTGTGTGGGGGGGGGGGGGGGAGGGGGGGGGAGTTGGGTGTAGTGCTATGTATTGTCTGTCTACCTTACATTAGTGTATGTTAGAGATGTATGTGCTTGGTTTTTTTAAACTGAACTCGCTCGGATTTACCAATTGCGAGTGAATCTGAGCCGTGGCTTGGGATTTCCCGCCAGACTCAGATTCCAAAGTGATGCAAAAAACCATCTTCCCAGCTTTAGATTTGATATAAGTCCCTCTCATGGTGATTGGGGTTCCATTTCACACAGGACTTCCAGAGAGCTCAGTGGACTGGCTGCAGTGCAGTGCAGAGCTCCTAATATATTGGACAGCATTAAACTTACTGGTGCACACTGGTACTCTAACTGCCCGCAGTGCAGCCCAACGCTCCTCCTAATACAGGGCAGCATTAACCCATTTATTGGTGCACACTGGTACTTTAACTACCAGAAAAAGTTTTTGGTATGTGCCAAAGGTGCCAGTGTACCACCATTACTATAAGTGCAGTAAATTGCAGCAGTGTTTAAAAATAAATTGTATGTGTTGTAAAATAATAACATTAATTAGGTGCCAGTGTAACTATAAGTGCAGTGTGTCACAGCAGTGTGTAAGAAAAAATCTCAAAAAACTTGTGTGTGGTGTTTAAGTTTAGACACTGTGTAGTTAAATAAAAGGTTCATTAGGTGCCTACAAGTGCAGTGAGTTGAGCATCTACTAAAGACCGTGCTCAAGGGCATAGAGGGTGTAAGAAACAGCACCTGAAATTAAAACAATATTTTACAGTGTTTTAGAATAAACATCACCTTATATAAAGAAAAAAATTACTGCTGAAAAACACAAAAAATGGCCAACACTCCATGCACTACATGCAGTGGCAATGAAAGGCTCAGGCATTGGCTTTTATTTGCGATTTGTGATTCTAGAACTGCTGTCAGTGAGGCATCTTCTGTAACCTCACATGATGATGCAACACCTTCTCGGTGAGAGACTAGAAGAGGTGTCAAATGCAAAAGTGGGGATAAGCAGCACAAGCATAGATGGTGACATAGAAATTGAGGATGCTACTGTGAAGGTGCAGTAGGATGAGGGGGATATTTTTGTAGCTGTCACCATTAATGAGGATGTTGATGATGAGGATGTCTGTGTAAGTCAGGCACCAGTGGCAGCAATTGTTGCCTGTGATAAGAAGGCCATTGTCATGCCATAGTAAGTAGAGGTAGGGACCTTAACCAGCTAGTAAACGCCTCCCTGTTACATCATTTGCAGCAAATTCATACAATTTTTTTGTCAAAATCTTAAAGATCTGCTAAAATAATACCAAACAGTGCTGTTTCAGTTACCTCCCATCTCTCAGCTCGATCACAGCACATGCAATCTCCACCACCAACACACTCATCATCAATATCCTCAGTAATGATCTGAGGTAGTCCTCTTGCATCCAATTTGATAAGGATATCTGAGTACTAGCATGCAATATCCAAGAAAATTGGATAGAAAGAAATCCATTATGGTGCACTAACTGAGCTCTAGACCTGCTGCTGCTGTTGCTTCTGGGAGTGAGTCTTCATACCAGTAGTGGACCAAGAAGACTACTGTAGTTTCAAACAACAATTGACAGTAAAAAATTCTTTGCAAGAGGAAGCAAATATGAAAGCTGCCATCTAGTTACAAAATTGATCACTGAAGCCAGTGGCGTAAGTTTGTCCCAGTCGCCCGGAGGCATGATATATGTTGGTGCCCCCATACATATACACAAACATACCATATGTAACTATCCGGCACTCAGGGTGAACAGTAGTAGCGTGCTCAGGTACCTTTCCCAATAGTAATATACATACACATACAAAGTGGACGGCACTCCAAGTCAGTCATTACAATAAAACAGACACCAGCATACCTTTATAGTACACCTACAGTGCTCCCTCACCCGCCAGCGGGTCTGGATGGAGATGCTTTGGCGCAGCGGTGTGCCGATATATCTAAAAAAAAAACACACAAACACCTCATTCACTTAAAAACACACAAACGACTCTTTCACTTAAACACACACACGCCGCTTTCACTTAAACACACACATGCCTTTCACTTAAACACACACATGCCTTTCACTTAAAAACACACACATGTCTCTCACTTACACATGGCTCTTTCACTCACACATACACACCTCCTTCACTTAAAAACACACACACACACACACACACACACATACACACACCGCTTTCACTTAAACACACACATGCCTCTCACTTACACATGGCTCTTTCACTCACACATACACACCTCCTAGACTTAAAAACACACACACATACATACACACACACCGCTTTCACATAAACACACACATGCCTCTCACTTACAGACACATGCCTCTCACTTACACACACACATGCCTCTCACTTACACACACACGCCTCTCACACACACATTCAGAAACTGACACCCCTCCATATATTTGTACGGGAGCGTGTACCCAGACCAGGTGTGTGCTCTGTACATAGTCCTGTAGAAATGCTCAAATGCCCCTTTAATCCTTGCCTCTCACACACATGCCTCTCACTTACACACACACACACACACACACACACACACACACACACACACACACACACACACCTCACACACACACATGCCTCACACACACATGCCTCTCACACACACACACACACACACACACGCGCCTCTCACACACACACACATGCCTCTTACTTGAACACACAACTTTATTTAAAAAGACACACACACACACACACACACACACACACACCTCACTTAAAAACATGCACACACAAAACACAGTGCTTCCAACATTTATTAAAGCTTGAGGCAAGTGCTGCCAGTGCCTACCTTTGGCTATCATCAGCCTGAGCTTCACTCGGCTGGCTTGCTTAACTGGAAGGGCCGGGGAGGTGCTGCGCTCTGGTGCTACCCCTAGCTGCAGCCAGTGCCAGCTCTCTGTATATACAGGAGGCAGCTTCCGTGTCACTGACACAGCTCCTCCGTCTGTAAGAATCATAAAACAAAAAAAATTAGCAATGGCAGTGGCGGAACTAGAGAATGGTGGGCCCAGGTGCAACAATATGCATTGGGCCCCCCTCCCATATTATAAATAGGTGAAGCGCATCACCCAGAAAATTGAGTTTTGTCTCACAGAGAATGGTGTCACCATACAATAGTACTCTAATGTCACATTGCGCCACACAGTAGAGATCCTTATACATGGTACATCACACAGTAGTGATCCTTGTACACGGTACATCACATAGTAGAAGCCTTATACATGTTATGTCACACAGTAGAGAGCATTATACACGTTACGTCACACAGTAGAGAGGCTTATACACGTTACGTCACACAGTAGAGAGGCTTATACACGTTACGTCACACAGTAGAGAGCATTATACACGTTATGCCAGTGTCTACCTGATGTGCACACCAAGATTAACTTAGAGGAATGTGAGCTAGATAGAAACAGATGTAGCCAGCCTCATTTTTGCCGTGATGCGTTGGTATGGGCGTACGCATTGCGACAAGCTTCAATGAACGCTGTGCTGCGCTAAGTCACAGCCGACGTTCTCTCTATAGTGCACGCACATTTCATAGACATGGGAACACTAGTCGTGAGTGTGGCTACATCTGTAGATATGGATATACAGATTACTCTATATACACACATAGTAAACACACACGCACGGCAAAATACATACACACACACACATCCATAGCAAAAACGTACAAACACACACACACACACACTACTAAACACACATAGCAAAACACATATATACCATACCCTCCAACTGTACCTTTTTAATAGGTACAGTACCTTTTTTCATGGTCTGTACCGATTTTTGGCTCTCCAAACTTCCATTGAAAGTATAGGAAAAGGGACATGGCCACGCCCCCTTTACCCGCGACCAGCCCCTTTTTCGGATTTGTACCGATTTTTCAGTGTAAAATGTTGGAGGGTATGATATACATACACAAACACACACCCATAGCAAAAAAATACAGTATATATACACCAATAGCAAAATACATACACACCCCCATAGCAAAACCACACACATACATCCCTAGCAAAACACATACACCCATAGCAAAACACACACACAGCTAAATACACACAGCCAGCATTTGCATGTGTGTACAACATACTTTGCACCTCCTGGCTTCTGTAAGGCTCCTCACTGCAGCTGAGCCGATGTCTCCCAGTCCTCACTCTCCAGTCTCCACACACATTGCTGCCGTGACTGTCCCTCCTCCCTCCCCCTTCTCCCAGCATGCAGCGGTGGCAGAGACCAGGATTCTGGAGGAAGATGCAGCCGAGAAGAAGGGTGATGAGCTCACCCTTCTCACTTGCTGGCGCTGTACGCTCACGTCCGGCGGCTTCCTCCTGTGCAGCGCAGCGGCGGCAGCGTGTAATGAGTCAGTGTGACTCATTACACTGCTCCGGCTGTGGGCCCCTTCTTAGCGCTGAGCCTCGGAGCATTGCACCGCTTGCACAGGCGCAAGTTCCGCCGCTGAGCAGCGGCGATCAGGCAGCGGGAGACAGTGGAGGAGATGTGCCCCCTGCAGGTCAGGAGCCCGGCGGCAGCCGACTCCACTGCCTCCCACAGTTCCGCCCCTGACTGAAGCCATGATGGCTATCCTAGTATTAGATCTGCAGCCAATATCCACCTTTATAGCATCTGGTTTTAGACAGTTAATTCAGGTCCTGTGTTCCTGCTATCAAATTCTGATTGAGGAAGCTGCCGATACACTTTTCAGGCGGGGCATAGGCAAGCACGGGGGGGGGGGGGGGGCTCAAAATATGGCAACAATAGCAATGTTATATATTATGATTACTAGAGTTGCAGACACATCATGCGGTTTAAGGGACAGAGCAGAGATGCTGTACATGTCCAGTGGTAGCAGCACTTTCTACAAAATTTGCTGTGTGTGTGGATCTGAGTCCTCAATCAGTACACCAGAGAGTAGCTACCAGGAAGAAGAGACAGGAACCTTACCATGAGGTGGGAGAATGCGTGCTTAGAAACTGCAGTACTGGTTCTTTTACTGTATGTTTGTGTATTTATTTATTATAGTATGCTTAAACTTTTCCTGAACACTTATTTATATTATCTAACTGTATGATGCAGCCTACACTAGAGACCATCTATAGTGTTAAATATTAATTCTGTCTTCCATATTGAATCCAATGTATAAAAAGTCCAATTAATGTTCAGAGTCAATGCTAGGTTCCTCTACCGCTCCCCCGAACTCCGGCACATACTCTCATGTTCCACAGAGTGGAAGATTGTGGACTTCATTTGGAAACCCCCCTCTAGAAATCCTGCGTTTGCCACTGAGGGGAAACGCGTATTTTAAAAGTATCCTAAAACCTACAGCTGGTAAGACACGTGGAAACAGCCTGCCTCAATACTGGGAATATTTATACATCTCCGGATACGGCTCATTGAAAGGTTTGGAGCACCAGACCCAGGAGAGACAAAGAACTGCCTACAAACCCAAAGGAAGGATGTGGTAATATATGTGTATACTAAAAACCTATTAACATGGCCATGTTATGCAGCAATTGCTCTGCATGAAAAATTCTGCCAAAAGACTGTTGTTAGCTTTGCATGACTATTAACACCTTAATGCCTGGCAGAGAAAACGTGCTATAATACTTGCTAAAATGGCTCAGTTACTAAACATCTAACATTTTTCTAGCTGAATACAAATTTCTAAATACTAACAATGTATTGAATATTCGATACAGGAAACTCTGTGGCAACAATTTGCTAAACTACTAACACCTGACCTTTATCAACATGCGGACACAAAGTATCTAGCTCAGCATAGCTACAGTATAGTGTTCTGTATAAAGAGAACACTAAGAGAAATCTCTGTGTCTGTATTAATGTGAGTGTAATAATTGTTTTATGTATAACCATATACCAAATTTGATGTCTTATAGGCCCTACACACTGGGCGATAATACTCAATATGAACGATCTCGTTCATTAATGAACGAGATACCGTTCATATCTTTGAGTGTGGAGGCACCAGCGATGAACGATGCGCGGCCCCCGTGCTCGTTCATCGCTGGTGCCCCGTCGCCTGTGCATGCAGGCCAATATGGACGATCTCGTCCATATTTGCCTGCACTTCTATGGAGCCGGGTGATGGAGGAGTGAAGAAACTTCACTCCCCCCGTCACTGCCCCCCCACCACCGGGTCGCCCGTCGACCGTATCCACCATCGGGCAGTTCGGCGGCGGATCGCTCAATGTGTAGGGCCCATTAAAGAAAACCAAAACAAAAAGAATTAATTATTTTTAATTATAGTCTGCTAGCGCTATCTGTATTCTGTTTTGTAGTATTAGATCTTCAGCCAATATCCACCCTTAATGCATCTGGTTTTAGACAGTTAATTCCGGTCCTGTGTACCCGCTACCAAATTCCTTCTCAGTTCCATTTTACCAGGAAAGCAATATTTCACCTGTACCAGGATGTTAAATAAAAACAAATTCTTGACCTACAAAATTACACTGGGGGTCATGTAGCAACCTTTTGCTGCTCATGTGATCGCATGTAGCAACCTTTTGCTGCTCATGTGATCAACTAGACGCCGCCTATGGGGGAGTGTATTAGCATAGCAGGGCTGTGATTGCTTGTGCAGCCCTGCTACGCTAAAAAAGTTTTGTGCAGAACAAGACCAGCCCTGCAGTTACTTACCCTGTGCGTTGAATCCAGTGATGAAGGTCCCGGAATTGACGTCAGACACCCACCCTGCAAACGCCTGGACACGCCTGGGTTTTCCTAAACACTCCCAGAAAACGGTCAGTTGGCACCCGTAGCCGCCCTCTTTCTGTCAATCTCCTTGCGATCGGCTGTGCGAATGGATTCTTCATTAAATCAATCGCCCGGCTATGATCCACTTTGTACACGTACGATGCGCGTGTGCATTGCGGAGCATACGTATGCACAGTAGAAAACTGATCGCTGCACTGCGAAAATCTGCACCCTCTTATCAACTCGGAATGACCCCCTCTGTACTGACTGCCCACTTAACCACAGACATGTGGAGAAGCAGCACTGGTCAAACAAAAGATTATATGACTGTGACATACCACTGGGTAGGTGTATGTATTGCCTTCACCAGCAGCAGCAGTATGTAATACAAAATGCCAGCACATTCACAGACAGGCTACAATCAACTGAGTGGTACAGATTGTTTTTTTTAAGTGCATTCAAGAGATGCAGTCTGTGGGCCAAAAAAATTCCTGACATTTTCAGCATTCATAAACAGCATGTAAAAGATTGCAGTGGCTGCAAGAAAAGTTTAGTATGCCATGCCACCAACTGAAGCAAGAGATAATAACAAGGTGGAATGCCATCATATATATCCTACAGCAAATGGAGGAACAGCAACAAGCCATCCAAGCATAAACAATAAACCATGGCATAGTGAGAGGAAGGGGAATGTATCTTAGCACAGTACAGTGGAGAATACTTTCTGTTTTATGAAAGGTACTAAAACCATTTGAAGTAGTAATCTTTGAAGCCCGTTCAGACAATGGCCCTCATTCTGACCTGATCGCACGCTGCAACGTTTTGCAGGCCGTGCGATTAGATAGACACTGCCTATGGGGGCATCTATCTGATCGCACGCTATCTGATCGCATGCTAAAATACTTAGCATAGCAAGTGTGTGAAGGCATGGGCAGGGGAGTTGGGCTAAAAAGTTTTGTGCAGTTTCTGAGTAGCTCTGGACTTAATCAGCCACTGCGATCACTTCAGCCTGAATTGATGTCAGACACCTGCCCTGCAAATGCCTGGACACGCCTATGTTTTACTCACCACTCCCCGAAAATGGTCAGTTGCCACCCCGATCCGCCTCCCTGCTGTCAATCGTCTAGCGGTCGCCGCTGCGACCACTTCCTTCGTTGTTCTTGTTGCTGCCCGGCGATGCAACAATGTGCCTGCGCCCTGCTGCCCATGCGTCTGCGCAGTTCAAACCCATTCGCGTGGCTGCGAAAAACAGCAGTGTGTGAACGGGTCAGAATGACCCCCAATGTCAGCTTCAGTCAGGTGATTCTGTTAATTAGACTAATCAAAAACCAGCTTGAGAAACAGAAGGAGGAGAGGAAAGGAGGCAATTCTGCTAACAATGTTGGACTTGTAGATACAGTTCTTTATTCGCTTCACTGGGACCAAAGGTTTGTCAACATCTTGCAATCAGATTACTATATTTGGCCCCACCCCCTGCTTCAGCCACTTTACTATTGTCATTGGGAGGCAGAGCTCTAGCTGCCTCCTGACTGATTTGGCTACGTTTTCATGTGAAAATGATTAGAATAATGGAAAGCAGATATTTATGACACAGAATCTGTTATAAATATCTGTTTTGTTTTATTTTAATGATGCTGACAGGCGAGGCTCTGCCTCTCCTGACTGCATGTCCCTGGAAATTAACTTTATTGAGGTTAATAATATTGTAGGAACAAAAACGGGCCCAAATGACAAGATTTTAGCTGTTTTTAGCATTTTTTGTTCTTATAAATACAGATCCAAAACCAACACACTTGAGGGTGGTTTTGCAAAACTAGTCACAAAACTAAAACATTAAAATTAATCCACATCCAAAACTAAAACACTGGAGTCAGCACATCCTTGGGGTATGTTTTCTTAAGCAATGAAATTATGATGGCCTTAGACTGTAAGGGAATATTTTGCTCTCTGGTGTTTTACTCTGATAGAAGTTTTCTTAAGTAAAATGATGAGTTTATCAGTTATCCTTCTCCTGTGTCTTAGGTTGTTGAGGGTCAACAATGGTAGTAGGGGATATAAGGGGAACGTTCGATTTACTGTAAGTACATCATTATTTGCAGAACAGATGGTATTGAGGGAAAATAACATGTTAACAAAAGCAAGTCAGAAAATGCTTTGGTACAGTACTTGTATGAGATAAAATGTACCAGAGTTTTTTATACAGTTGACAATAAAGTGCTGTAATAATTGGTTCAGTAGTTAAGATACTGTAGTTACAACTAACAATAACTTACATGAAGAAAGACTAATATGAACTAGAGATGTGCACCGGAAATTTTTCGGGTTTTGTGTTTTGGTTTTGGGTTCGGTTCCGTGGCCGTGTTTTGGGTTCGAACGCGTTTTGGCAAAACCTCACCGAATTTTTTTTGTCGGATTCGGGTGTGTCTTGGATTCGGGTGTTTTTTTTCAAAAAACCCTAAAAAACAGCTTAAATCATAGAATTTGGGGGTCATTTTGATCCCAAAGTATTATTAACCTCAATAACCATAATTTCCACTCATTTTCAGTCTATTCTGAACACCTCACACCTCACACCTCACAATATTATTTTTAGTCCTAAAATTTGCACCGAGGTCGCTGGATGACTAAGCTCAGCGACCCAAGTGGCCGACACAAACACCTGGCCCATCTAGGAGTGGCACTGCAGTGTCACGCAGGATGGCCCTTCCATAAAACACTCCCCAAACAGCACATGACGCAAAGAAAAAAAGAGGTGCAATGAGGTAGCTGTGTGACTAAGCTCAGCGACCCTAGTGGCCGACACAAACACCTGGCCCATCTAGGAGTGGCACTGCAGTGTCACACAGGATGGCCCTTCCAAAAAACACTCCCCAAACAGCACATGACGCAAAGAAAAAAAGAGGCGCAATGAGGTAGCTGTGTGAGTAAGCTAAGCGACCCTAGTGGCCGACACAAACACCTGGCCCATCTAGGAGTGGCACTGCAGTGTCAGGCCGGATGGCCCTTCCAAAAAATACTCCCCAAACAGCACATGACGCAAAGAAGAAAAAAAAGAGGCGCAATGAGGTAGCTGTGTGACTAAGATAAGCGACCCTAGTGGCAGACACAAACACCTGGCCCATCTAGGAGTGGCACTGCAGTGTCACGCAGGATGGCCCTTCCAAAAAACACTCCCCAAACAGCACATGACGCAAAGAAAAAAAGAGGCGCAATGAGGTAGCTGTGTGAGTAAGCTAAGCGACCCTAGTGGCCGACACAAACACCTGGCCCATCTAGGAGTGGCACTGCAGTGTCAGGCCGGATGGCCCTTCGAAAAAATACTCCCCAAACAGCACATGACGCAAAGAAGAAAAAAATGAGGCACAATGAGGTAGCTGTGTGACTAAGATAAGTGACCCTAGTGGCCGACACAAACACCTGGCCCATCTAGGAGTGGCACTGCAGTGTCACGCAGGATAGCCCTTCCAAAAAACACTCCCCAAACAGCACATGACGCAAAAAAAAATGAAAGAAAAAAGAGGTGCAAGATGGAATTGTCCTTGGGCCCTCCCACCCACCCTTATGTTGTATAAACAGGACATGCACACTTTAACCAACCCATCATTTCAGTGACAGGGTCTGCCACACGACTGTGACTGAAATTACAGGTTGGTTTGGACCCCCACCAAAAAAGAAGCAATTAATCTCTCCTTGCACAAACTGGCTCTACAGAGGCAAGATGTCCACCTCATCATCATCCTCCGATTCATCACCGTGTACATCCCCCTCCTCACAGATTATCAATTCGTCCCCACTGGAATCCACCATCAC
Source organism: Pseudophryne corroboree (assembly GCF_028390025.1). Classification (NCBI taxonomy): domain Eukaryota; kingdom Metazoa; phylum Chordata; class Amphibia; order Anura; family Myobatrachidae; genus Pseudophryne; species Pseudophryne corroboree. The sequence goes on from NC_086453.1 coordinate 36,059,450, forward strand.
AGCTCCCTGTGTACTTTGTGGAGGCAATTGCTGCTGGTGAATGTCACCATGGAGGAATTGAATATAATTCATTTTAATGAACATCATCTTCTCCACATTTTCTGGAAGTAACCTCGTACGCCGATTGCTGACAAGGTGAGCGGCGGCACTAAACACTCTTTCGGAGTACAAACTTGTGGGAGGGCAACTTAGGTAGAATAAAGCCAGTTTGTGCAAGGGCCTCCAAATTGCCTCTTTTTCCTGCCAGTATACGTACGGACTGTCTGACGTGCCTACTTGGATGCGGTCACTCATATAATCCTCCACCATTCTTTCAATGGTGAGAGAATCATATGCAGTGACAGTAGACGATATGTCCGTAATCGTTGTCAGGTCCTTCAGTCCGGACCAGATGTCAGCATCAGCAGTCGCTCCAGACTGCCCTGCATCACCGCCAGCGGGTGGGCTCGGAATTCTGAGCCTTTTCCTTGCACCCCCAGTTGCGGGAGAATGTGAAGGAGGAGATGTTGACAGGTCGCGTTCCGCTTGACTTGACAATTTTCTCACCAGCAGTTCTTTGAACCCCTGCAGACTTGTGTCTGCTGGAAAGAGAGATACAACGTAGGTTTTAAATCTAGGATCGAGCACGGTGGCCAAAATGTAGTGCTCTGATTTCAACAGATTGACCACCCGTGAATCCTTGTTAAGCGAATTAAGGGCTCCATCCACAAGTCCCACATGCCTAGCGGAATCGCTCAGTGTTAGCTCCTCCTTCAATGTCTCCAGCTTCTTCTGCAAAAGCCTGATGAGGGGAATGACCTGACTCAGGCTGGCAGTGTCTGAACTGACTTCACGTGTGGCAAGTTCAAAAGGTTGCAGAACCTTGCACAACGTTGAAATCATTCTCCACTGCGCTTGAGACAGGTGCATTCCACCTCCTATATCGTGGTCAGTTGTATAGGCTTGAATGGCCTTTTGCTGCTCCTCCAACCTCTGAAGCATATAGAGGGTTGAATTCCACCTCGTTACCACTTCTTGCTTCAGATGATGGCAGGGCAGGTTCAGGCGTTTTTGGTGTTGCTCCAGTCTTCTGTACGTGGTGCCTGTACGCCGAAAGTGTCCCGCAATTCTTCTGGCCACCGACAGCATCTCTTGCACGCCCCTCTCATTTTTTAAATAATTCTGCACCACCAAATTCAAGGTATGTGCAAAACATGGGACGTGCTGGAATTTGCCCATATTTAATGCACACACAATATTGCTGGCGTTGTCCGATGCCACAAATCCACAGGAGAGTCCAATTGGGGTAAGCCATTCTGCGATGATCTTCCTCAGTTGCCGTAAGAGGTTTTTAGCTGTGTGCGTATTCTGGAAAGCGGTGATACAAAGCGTAGCCTGCCTAGGAAAGAGTTGGCGTTTGCGAGATGCTGCTACTGGTGCCGCCGCTGCTGTTCTTGCGGCGGGAGTCAATACATCTACCCAGTGGGCTGTCACAGTCATATAGTCCTGAGTCTGCCCTGCTCCACTTGTCCACATGTCCGTGGTTAAGTGGACATTGGGTACAACTGCATTTTTTAGGACACTGGTGAGTCTTTTTCTGAGGTCTGTGTACATTTTCGGTATCGCCTGCCTAGAGAAATGGAACCTAGATGGTATTTGGTACCGGGGACACAGTACCTCAATCAAGTCTATAGTTGGCTCTGCAGTAATGATGGATACCGGAACCACGTTTCTCACCGCCCAGGATGCCAAGGCCTCAGTTATCCGCTTTGCAGCAGGATGACTGCTGTGATATTTCTTCTTCCTCGCAAAGGACTGTTGGACAGTCAATTGCTTGGTGGAAGTAGTAAAAGTGGTCTTACGACTTCCCCTCTGGGATGACCATCGACTCCCAGCAGCAACAACAGCAGCGCCAGCAGCAGTAGGCGTTACACTCAAGGATGCATCGGAGGAATCCCAGGCAGGAGAGGACTCGTCAGAATTGCCAGTGACATGGCCTGCAGGACTATTGGCATTCCTGGGGAAGGAGGAAATTGACACTGAGGGAGTTGGTGGGGTGGTTTGCGTGAGCTTGGTTACAAGAGGAAGGGATTTACTGGTCAGTGGACTGCTTCCGCTGTCGCCCAAAGTTTTTGAACTTGTCACTGACTTATGATGAATGCGCTGCAGGTGACGTATAAGGGAGGATGTTCCGAGGTGGTTAACGTCCTTACCCCTACTTATTACAACTTGACAAAGGCAACACACGGCTTGACACCTGTTGTCCGCATTTCTGTTGAAATACTTCCACACCGAAGAGCTGATTTTTTTGGTATTTTCACCAGGCATGTCAATGGCCATATTCCTCCCACGGACAACAGGTGTCTCCCCGGGTGCCTGACTTAAACAAACCACCTCACCATCTGAATCCTCCTTGTCAATTTCCTCCCCAGCGCCAGCAACACCCATATCCTCCTCATCCTGGTGTACTTCAACACTGACATCTTCAATCTGACTATCAGGAACTGGACTGCGGGTGCTCCTTCCAGCACTTGCAGGGGGCGTGCAAATGGTGGAAGGCGTATGCTCTTCACGTCCAGTGTTGGGAAGGTCAGGCATCGCAACCGACACAATTGGACTCTCCTTGTGGATTTGTGATTTCGAAGAACGCACAGTTCTTTGCTGTGCTTTTGCCAGCTTAAGTCTTTTCATTTTTCTAGCGAGAGGCTGAGTGCTTCCATCCTCATGTGAAGCTGAACCACTAGCCATGAACATAGGCCAGGGCCTCAGCCGTTCCTTGCCACTCCGTGTGGTAAATGGCATATTGGCAAGTTTATGCTTCTCCTCCGACGATTTTATTTTAGATTTTTGAGTCCTTTTTTTACTGATATTTTGTGTTTTGGATTTTACATGCTCTGTACTATGACATTGGGCATCGGCCTTGGCAGACGACGTTGATGGAATTTCATCGTCTCGGCCATGACTAGTGGCAGCAGCTTCAGCACGAGGTGGAAGTGGATCTTGATCTTTCCCTATTTTTGGAACCTCAACATTTTTGTTCTCCATATTTTAATAGGCACAACTAAAAGGCACCTCAGGTAAACAATGGAGATGGATGGATACTAGTATACTTATGGATGACGAGTGACTGACGACACAGAGGTAGCTACAGCCGTGGACTACCGTACTGCGTCTGCTAGTATAGAGATGATAATGATATAAAAAATATATATATATCACTACTGCAGGTATATATAATATAATGACGGACCTGCTGGACACTGTCAGCAGACTCCTAAACTACTAGTATGAAGAAGATAGAAAAAAAACCCCCACCACAGGTAGGTATACAATTATGGACGAGCACTGACGACACAGAGGTAGCCACAGCCGTGGACTACCGTACTGCGTCTGCTAGTATAGAGATGATAATGATATAAAAAATATATATATATCACTACTGCAGGTATATATAATATAATGACGGACCTGCTGGACACTGTCAGCAGACTCCTAAACTACTAGTATGAAGAAGATAGAAAAAAAAAACCCCACCACAGGTAGGTATACAATTATGGACGAGCACTGACGACACAGAGGTAGCTACAGCCGTGGACTACCGTACTGCGTCTGCTAGTATAGAGATGATAATGATATAAAATATATATATATATATCACTACTGCAGGTTTATATAATATAATGACGGACCAGCTGGACACTGTCAGCAGACTCCTAAACTACTAGTATGAAGAAGATAGAAAAAAAAAACCCACCACAGGTAGGTATACAATTATGGACGAGCACTGACGACACAGAGGTAGCCACAGCCGTGGACTACCGTACTGCGTCTGCTAATATAGAGATGATAAAGATGATAGAGATGAACAAAAAAAATATAACACTACTGCAGGAAAATATTTATATAATATAATGAATGACGGACCTGCTGGACACTGTCAGCAGAATGCATTTATAGAATAAAAAAAAAAACACCACAGGAGTGTTTAACTTTTTCAGGCAGACAATATACTGGTGGTCACTGGTCAGTCACACTGGCAGCAAAAGTGTGCACTGTACTCCTGCTATAACTGCACCCCAGTCTCCCCCACAATTCAGATGAAAGATATATAATAAGCGAATATATATCAGGAAGCGCTTCAATCAAAAAATGTATAATTTATTAAAAATCAATAATATACAATTTAATATATCAAAAATGTAGACATATAATATGTACCTATAACAAATAACTCTCTCATTCGTGTCTCCAATACTGCATTAGTCCGCAATGACAGTGTTCATTGTATTAAGGTAGTATTAGTTGCTGTGGGGTCTTAAAATAAATAGCCCGTATTGCACTTGTCTCCTTTTGTTGGTCAATCGAGTAGCAACATGAGGATTATAGTGGCAAGCACGCCAACATGCAGTGTTTCCTCCGTTAATTGTTGCAATGAGCACACTTGTGGGAACAGGCGGAGGGAGGGCGCCGATATGATGATGTCTCGGCGCTATGCTACACCCCCGTTTGATCGTAGCTGTCAGTGTCCTGTACCGTAGTGTGCAGCAAAAAGAGGATCCCTCTTACCGGACTTGTAAAGTTCACATGCACCGTGGAGTATTGGCAGCAGACTTCTGTAGCAGCGGCGGCTCTGTGATGTCCGTGAGCGGCTTTCTTTGTACCACAGCCGTGGAGACACTTTCAATGAATGGGTCGTTTGGAAGGTCCTAACAATTCAGCTGTGTGAGCAGTGAGCACTCAGCACAGTCAGATATAAATAGATGATATTATCATGCAGCACACTGAGGCTGAGCACAGATATGGTATGTGACTGTGTATCGTTTTTTTTCAGGCAGAGAACGGATTGTATTAAATAATAAATAAAACTGGTGGTGGTCAGTCACTAGTAACTAACTATCAGCAAAACTCTGCACTCTGAGTACTCCTAATGCTCCCCAAAATTACTAAGTAATCAACTCAAGTGTCTCTATCTATTCTAACGGAGAGGACGCCAGCCACGTCCTCTCCCTATCAATCTCAATGCACGTGTGAAAATGGCGGCGACGCGCGGCTCCTTATATAGAATCCGAGTCTCGCGATAGAATACGAGCCTCGCGAGAATCCGACAGCGGGATGATGACGTTTGGGCGCGCTCGGGTTAGCCGAGCAAGGCGGGAAGATCCGAGTCTGCCTCGGACCCGTGTAAAAAGGCTGAAGTTCGGGGGGGTTCGGATTCCGAGGAACCGAACCCGCTCATCTCTAATATGAACAAGCTAACAGTTTCACATAATACATAGTTACAGAGTCTATAAGCCAGATTTGTGTATAGAGAAACTTAGTGAACTTTGTATACATCAGAAAGCCTCTCCCACTCCTGTTCTGTCCCTATGGTGGTAAGTACTAGCATATCTGTAATGGGGATGCGTACATCCGGCGGTCATGTGACCGACTCCAGAATCCTGACACCACTCAGGAGACCATCGCCAGAACAACATCTAACATTCCGAAAGTATTGGGGTTCGTTTTAGGGCCCAGTGGGGGTTAGGTACTAGGGGGGTAGGGTTAGACACTAGGGTTTTTTTTTGCCCTAGCCCCCCCCCCCCCCTGGAGGGTTATCCCTAGCTGCCATCCTTGGAGGGTTAGGGTAGGGGCTGGGGAAGGGTAATAATACTTACCCCCTCCGATGTCAGGATCTTCAATATCGGGATGCTGCTATCGGTCATGTGACATACAGAACCTCTGTAATGGGTGCAGGGTGTACAGTGCACAAGGCCCTTGGATCCAGGGAGGCCCATACCAGACACCCTGTACCTATGTTCTTACATACCTCTCCGCTGTCCTGTGTCAGCAATGGCTGTGAAGCACAAATCACCAAATAATGCTGTGGTGGCAGTTTTCCCAGTGATCTTCTTAAGCATAATAGAAAAATCAGTGGGTAAATGGGCTCAGCGCCATTTACCCAGAGACATGTGTACTAGGCACTGGTACAGCTCCAGAGTCTACAGCAAGTGCCACTGGCTAGAGAGGAGGGGGCCCACATAGAGGTGAGGCAGCACATGGGCCCCCTCCTCACTAAGGGCCTAATTCAGACCTGATCACTCCTCTGTGTTTTTGCAGAGGTCTGCGATCAGAAAGCCACCGCCCATAGAGAGTGAAAACCCGCCCCGTGCAAGTGTGCGAATGCATGCGTACACCACGTGAAAACTTCGCCAGACAGCGGGCATCTGCAAATCCATTCGCAACTCACTCACCATCGAATGATTATTCCATTCTGTGCAGTCTGTGCGCAGCCCAGGACTTACTCCTACAGTGCAAAAGAAACAGGCTGATCGGGGCCGGAGCTGACGTCACACACCTGCCTTGAGAACGCTTGGGAAGGCCTGTGTTTTTCCTGACACTCCCAGAAAACGGCCAGTTACCACCCACAAACAGCCACTTCCTCTCAATCACCTTGTGAACGCCCGTTCCATCAAAATTTTCGCACCACCCCTACGCTGTCCAGCGATGCCTGTTGTTGTATGCCGATGCTCGTGCGCATTGAGGTACATATGCATGCGCGGTCTACCGCTGATCGCCCGCTGTGCGAAAATGCACAGCAGCAATCAGATCTGAATTACCCCCATTGTCTCATCTGTATGACATCAATTTGCAGATTTACATATGGGCCTCTGGGTGAGGCGGTGTAATCTTAAATTTTTTTTAAGAGTACTAACATAACAAACACTGCAGTGAATATGAAACAAACCAGTTCTGTAGGCAAAAATTACATTAAGCTGATCCTGCTAAACAGGATACACAACATACATTGCAAAAAAAAACACTAAAATACACATGGCTGAGTTTATATTATAGCTATAGCATCCCATAGCACACCTGAGCAAACATGCAAATTACTGAATGTAGAACGACCTCCGGCAGCAGATTCAGTTTACCTGAGGTTTCTGTGGCAGTCTCACAAAGAGGCAGGGGGATACAAACATAGACCCACATTTATCAAGCCTTGGAGAGTGATAAATAGCACGGTGATAAATGACCAGCCAATCAGCTCCTAACTGTCATTTGTCAAGCACAGCCTGTGACATGGAAGAAAGGAGCTGATTGGCTGGTACTTTATCACCGTGCTATTTATCACTCTCCAAGGCTTGATAAATGGGGGCCATAAATCTCTAAAAAAATAAAAAACATGATAAAGTTAAAATTGCTTGATGAATGCAGACTGTAATAAAAACAAACTATATAAGGTGCACTTAATGTATAATACTAATTGATGATAAACACTGCTTACTCGCTGGCTATCAAGGTCATTTTTCCTTCAATTACTTTTAACGGATTTAATACCCACAAAACGTATAATGTGTGATGTAGAGGCTTAAAATGTTGGGACAGAGCATGACTATCCAGACCTTCCATTGTATTTCTTACATGCTTATTTTAAGAGGTCTGGATGTACAGCCCACATAAAAAAGGTGACAAGTGCACTCTATCACATACATACACTACATTTTTCTCATTACATGTGATAAAATCCTGAATAGTACGTTTCTACCCATTTATAACCACCTCTTCAGCCTTGGCTATTCCTTCTCCTCTGTTTTTAATTTCTTTACAACCAATGCATACAGTATACCGCATTGGTAAAAGCATTTTGATTTAATACTACTAGATGATGTACTAGGCAGAAAGACACTCCTAACAAGTTTATTCCCTAGATGAGGGGCTTTTTGTAAATACATTTTGGCTTGTCGGGAATGACTTTCCGTAATATGGGATCCTTCCTTAATAAGGGCAAATGTAACTAAATATTTTCTCTGTTTCATTGTGTTGAGTGCTATATCCTGTTACAAATCCCCCCTGAAAATGGTCCCGATTCTCTTTGCCAGTCCTTGGGCTACTGGCAGCAAATCTAACCTATATAAATAATTTACTTCTTGTAATGCTCTATTAACAACCCTCACATCTTAACCACTAGCAACACAATTATCTCCCATCTCCTTGGCCTACTTCTGATAAACAGAATTATCCATACAGTTGCGTTTTAGTCTTTTTATTGGCCACTTGGTATAGATTGGAGCCAGTTGCTATGGTGACAGCTGTTCCCCTGAATATACGACCAGGAATCAGTTGGCTTAAAAACCTTTCTTGTACAGGTGGAGATGTGATGGGCTTAGGGTCCAGACCATAGCTGTGTGCCAGGTTGCTGCAGTGCTCAGTGCAGAGATGGCACAGTACATCTGGAGAGTTGGGTGCCACAAAAACACACAGCATATAGGGCAGTGACCAGGGATGGACCGAGGCAGAAAATTGGCCCTGGTATGTGCATGCATGTGCACGCCGTGAAAGGGGGCGGGTGGACGCTACTCATGGGGGTCTGCCACGAGTCAGGGAGGAGTGGACTTGAGACATGCCCCCATTTCCATGGAGACGGTCGTGCACGGGGGGCGACCAGAGCGGCCCACCAGCCCTTTGGCCCTTCTGTCATTTGCTATAAGTACTGCAAGGGCAGTCCGACCCTGATGCAAGCAGAGACTATCCAATAATCTGGGATCAGCAATTATCAGGGCAGCTATACTGCAATAACTCTATGTTGCCCAAAGCATTTCTGTCTTGTTACATATAGAGAATAGAGATCCATTCAAGTGTACGGTCACATTGACATCAATAAACAGCTGGATAAATGCTGTTTGAGTATACTGTATAATCTGCTGCTGCCAACTGTTGTTGACACAAAATGGATCAATGGTATGTGTCTAATTCAGAACAGGATCACCGTCTGAATCCATTATTACAGACAACGAATAATCATCTTCTGAAATTGAAACCCGGGTTTCTAATCATTGAAAAGAAAGTTGCACTTCTGAGACTATGGCCATAAATAACAAACTGAAGTCATGACTGACTATTATGTGAAGTGATAAGTTTAAGATACAAGTCTGGATGGTGTGTGTGCTGTATGTGAAGGTGTGTGGGGTATCTTGATCCTAAATTACTATTTGAGAAGGTTCTAAGGGGCAGATGTATTAATCCTGGGGAAGTGATAAAGTGGAAGGTGAAAACGCACCAGCCAACCGGCTCCTAACCATCAAGTCACAGGCTGGGTTTGAAAAATGACAGTTAGGAGCTGACTGGCTGGTGCGTTATCACCTTTTACTTTATCACTTCACCAGGCCCATCCTCTTTGCTCCACAAATGAATGCCATCTTTCTTGCCTACTGTTTACATCCTCCCATTCCTGCCTCCAAGATTTTTGCCATGGTGCTCCCTTACCTCTGAAACTCTCTACCTCTCCCTATCAGACTCTCCTCCTCTCTACAAAACTTTAAACGGTCTCTCAAGAACCACTTAATCATCAAACCCAGCCATCTCTTATCATAACCCTTTGTTCCATTTATTGTCTACTCCAGCGGTGGCTGCAGCCTCTGGCTATCTAGTGCAGGCGGAGACCACTAAGCACATATAAACATACATGAGAGGATGTATATATGTGCTGGCGTGTATCTGGGATCTGCTGCGGCAGCCTCGATGCAGGACCAGGGACATGTCATTAGGCTTCAGTCTACTAAGCACGACCCCAGAATTTCATTGGCTAGATTTCACAGGAGTCTGGGGGCGGTCTCAGGAGAGCGAAGCCTAATGCCGAGTCCCAGGTTCTGCACAGCTGCTGTAGTATACAGTGCCGCTGCCGAGTCCCAGATATATTCCATACATCTTCACATGTATTTTATATGTGCTTAGCACCCCTCCCATCCCTGCACTGGCTAGTCGGTGCTGCAGCCGTTGCTGGTCTACCCCATCTGTGAAAAAGTCACGGGTCACATGACGAAACGCATCAGGACTCCTCCCCCTTTCTTTCACTGAACACCTGCATCTTCCAGGACACAGCTACTCCACCTGAAATTTACCTGCGGCAGTGACGGGCAGCCACCATTTGGCACGGAATCGAGCCATGGGCTCTGTGCGGCAGCTGCGACCGGCCTCATTATCCTCCATCCGGTTGACCACCGGCGGACGGTGCACGTCCAGGTAGTCTGGGAGGAAGCTTCTCAGTGCAGCCGGATCTCTGTGGCGGTGTCTTGTCCAGCAGCCTTACGCCTGCTGTCCGCACTTGTCTATACGGCACATACCGGGTGACTATCAGCCAACTCAGCGGTTGGTTTACAACTCCAGATACGCCACGTACCCTCCAGCTTCACTATCTACTGGGCAAGTTCTGGACTCACCCGGGGACGCTCGGGTCCACCAGCCCATATGGAGAGGTAATTTCTTTCATATACAACCAACATATGCCGTTAATCTGCATTGAAGTACACTCCTTAAACGTGCAGTAACTGTGTCCTACTCAGGAATCACATTCAGCAGCTGTGGCAACAGTGTTTCCCAAGGATTGTAACACATTGTTACATTTGAACTTTCAATCAGCCAGTTCAGTGAAATTCTAACGTTACAAACAACAATTGCAATAGCTTAGATAATTCATGTGTTTTTAAATATATGCATGTGGCAAACCAGAAAGCTACGATCAATATTACCTATGAATTGTCTTTATTAAATGGTATTTTTATTAGATTATTGTGAATATTAAATACATAAACTTTTTACGTATTCATTTGACTCTTTGGTTGTTACTGAACCAGTGAAATTATGGTGTGTGGATTTCATGAGCGCCTCTATTAATTTCTTTAATCCATCTGTGTCACACCTGTCTGTCTGCTCCCTCGCCTACAGAATATAAACTCTGATGAGCAGGGCCCTCCCTACTCCCTACTCTCTACAGTGGCACCTAGCCCCCAATTACTGCCACCCTGATGTTAATCTGTCGTGTCGTGTCTCCTGATATAGCAATGTTTATATACTATGTACTTGTCCTGCATTGTATTGTAGTATAAGTCATTGTTTTCTTGTTTTGCTCATTTTTTATGTACTTTGTTAGGTGCTGCGGAACCCTTGTGGTGTCCTACTAATAATAATAATAATAATTATTATTATTATTATTATTATTATTATTATTAATATTAATATTATTATTATTATTTATTGTGCCATAGGCTGGAAAGTTTTAGTACCAAGCTTAACTAATAATTTATTGTATGAAAAAATAGTTACTGAAATAGTATTAAAGAGTTAATTTAATGTATTTTAATATTGTACCACAGTGAATCAGATTTGATTGCTATGTGTTAAATATTGCATAATGCTATTTTGATCTCCTTGAGAATGAAGAACAGAAGGGAAGTGTTGCTGTCAATAAATTGTACAGCGTTTTGGAAGTGTATAGTTATTGAGTTCCCAGTCACCTTGGAGACGTTCCCAATTCCGATTTAAAAATAAACAACCTGAGGCTTGTGCGGAGGCACTATACTGAAAACTTCTCAATGTAAAGGGTAAAGATGAACTCACCTTTTTAGGAGGCACATAAAAGGGGGTTACACACTCACTGCACCCCCCCCCCCCCCCCATTATTGGGCACATTAAATAGCAGTACCCTGCGTTGCTGGGTACACTTAGCACCCCCCCCCTCCCTTACTGGGCACACTTAGCATCCCTGTCCCTTACTGGATGCACTTAACACCACCCTCGATTACTGAGCACACGTAACACCAAAAACCTCCCCCTCTGGGCACACCGCAGACACTTACAATTGTGCCATTCCCCTGGGCACAGAAAGTTCCCCGGCTGCTGGCAGCTGTGGATCCAACAGGTGCTGGCCGTATCTCTATTGAGGTCTCGGTGCCAACTGTCAGCCACACAGAGCCACCACACAGAGATGCCACACAGCATGGACTCCTTGAAGCACCTGAGGTTCTGTCCTTCCCAGTCACTTCCACTCTTACTCCTGCTACTGCTTGTGGACTTGCCCCTCAGCTCCACGTAGCACCTGACATCATAGGCGTGCGCAGAACATTTTATTAGGGGGTGCACCGTCGGAGGGGTGTGTTTAGCACCACCTACTGGTCGAGTCTAGCACCGCCTATTGGGCGTGTCTAGCACCGCCTATTGGCACTCAAAGCAATATAAACATATGCCCCCTTAGTGCCAGATACACATATGCCCCCAGTGGTGCTATATACACATATGTCCCCAGTGGTGCCAGATACACAAATGCAGATACACATATACCCCCGGCCGTGCCAGATACAAATATGCCCCCAGTGGTGACAGATTCATATGCCCCCAGCAGTGTTAGATACATATATGCCCCCAGCAGTGCCAGATGCATATATGCCCCCAGTGGTGCCAGATACATATATGCCCCCAGTGGTGCCAGATATACTAATGTCCCCAGTGTCAGATACACTTATGCCCCCAGCGATGCCAGATAGACATATGCCCCCAGAGGTGCCAGATACACATATGCCCCCAGCTGTGCCAGATACACAATTTCCCGCAGCGATGCCAGATGCATATATACACCCAGCGGTGCCAGATACATATGCCCCCAGTGGTGCCAGATACATATATACCCCCATTTGTGCTCACCCTCCTCTGCTGCCAGTGCCGCCGATTCCCGTCTCTGACGCTGAGGGGAGGAGACCGCAGCGCGCGTCTCTCTTGTGCCTCACTCACTGAGTCCCTGTGCCCGGCGGCCATTTGAAATATGGCGCCGGCTTGTGAGCCAATCAAAGCTCATGGGCTGGCAGCCAATCAAGAGCCGGTCCACAAGCTCTGATTGGCTGACAGCCGAGAGACATTTTAAATGGCTGCCGGAGACGGGGACGCGACATGGACACAGTGAGGGGCAGGAGAGACGCACTCTGCGCTCTACTCCCTTCAGCCTGAGAGACGGGAATCGGCGGCAGCAGCAGCAGGCATGTGTGTGGGGGGTGCCGGACATTAGTGCGCACGCCTATGCCTGACATCAAAAAGGTCCTGTCTCGCAAATTGACCTAGCAACAATCATTCAGCCAGCAGCTGCAGGTGAAGGGATGCATCCTTCCAGGTTACAGTGCTCCAGGTGATGGCCCTGCCAACTGGTGACTTAGACTCTCCAGACAGGCCCCAGTATTCTGTACTGGGACTCTCCTCCCATAGTGGCTCTCCTGCTGGCATGGCCGGATTAACAATGGGGCGGATGGAGCTGCAGCTCCAAGCCCCCCATTGAAAATAGGCCCACAGAGCTCCCTGCAGTGCAGGCAGTAGCCAGTGCTGCCAGGAAAAAAAACATTTCCTGTCAGCACATACATCAGCTCACTCACCTCCGGCTGCCCATTCACCCCCACCCCAAACTGGTCAGCCTGTGTCCTGACCGCTTTGTGTTGCAAGGGGCGGGGCTTCGGACGGGCAAGGGGTGGGGCTTCGGACGGGCAAGGGGGCGGGGCCACGTAAATAGTTACGAGACAGCAGCCTCCTGTCAAGACCCTGCCCCTCTTTCATGAGGCATGTTATTGTTGGAAAGCTGCAGCAGGAGTGGTATGCTTCAGCAAAAGCAATTATGTTTTGATGGGCGAGGGGGCGGAGCCTCTGAGATATCTCCGAGGCTCCGCCCCCGTCAGAAGCCCCGCCCCCTTGTCCATCCAAACCTAAATATTTTTGCTGCAGCATACCTGTCCTGCTGCAGCTTCCCAACAATAACGTTGAAAGAGGGGAAGGGTCTTGACAGGAGGCTGCTGTCTTTTAGGAGAGCTGGGTCCCTGGATGTCAGAGCTGAGGGGGCATGCAAACCATGTGAGTAGCAGCCCACACCAGGCCCCGAGGTCTGCTATGTAAGTGGTGTCTACGTCAGTAAGTTTTGAAGGGGGGGGGGATGTGTGTGTGTCGCTAAGTAAGTAGTGTCTGTCAGTAAGTAGTGTCAGTGTCAGTAGGTTTTGCGTTTGTGTGTGTGTGTGTCAGTAAGTTTTGCATTGTGTCTGTGTCAGTAAGTTTTGCATTGTGTGTGTGTGTGTGTGTGTGTGTGTGTCTGTGTAAGTTTTGTGTTGTGTCGTGTGTGTCAATATGTTTTGCGTTGTGTGTGTGTTAGTCAGTTCTGCAAGTGTGGCAGTACGCTCCGGTATGGCGTACCATTAAGAATGTGTCCGCCAGTACGCCATACCCCCGCCACACTGTAAAACACCACCACCAAGCTCCTAGATCTTGCTCGGAGGCGCCACCAGCACCTTCTTCCTTTTCCAGGAAAAGGACTGCTGGGAGCATGAAGGTGATGTCATCACCATCCCGCACCTGGCAGACTGGCAGAGAAAAAGTGACGATGGGGTGCCGGGCCACACCTGGCAGGCTGGCAGAGAAAAAGTGACGATGGGGTGGGTGGCATTCAGTATACCAGTTGTTGGGATCCCAGCGCACAGTATACCGGCGCCGGAATCCCGACAACCGGCATACCGACACCTTTTCTCCCTTTTGGGGGTCCACGAACCCCCTGGAGGGAGGATAGCGTGGCGCTTACGCGCGCCACTGAGCCCGCAAGGGGCTCATTTGCGCTCACTTTGCTGTCGGGAAGCCGGCAGTCTGGATCCCGGCGCTGGTATGTTGGCCGCCGGGGACCCGGCCGCCGGCAACTCATACTACACCCCGGTGAGTAACTCTAATGGTCGGGACCCCTCCCCACAAGTACAATGAGGCGGCACTACCAAGTTTTGCTGGTGCAGTAAGATTTATTGATCCAGAATCTTACAAAATAAATCTTACTGCACCAGCAAGACTCGGGAGTGCTGCCTCATTGTACTCTGTCCACAGCTTGAAAAACCGAAGGAGGGCACTGGAGCAAATATTCACATCATAACACAGGCATTCCCAACCACGGTCCTCAAGGCATACCAACAGTGCAGGTTATAGTGATATCCAGGCTGCAGCACAGATGGTTAAATCAAAATAACTGAGTTACTAATTAAGTCACCTGTGCTGAAGCCTGGATATCACTAAAACCTGCACTGTTGGTGTGCCTTGAGGACCGCGGTTGGGAATGCCTGTCATAACAGGATGAGTGCTGGGTACACATCTTATATATAATATTTTTTATTCTATAAGTGTCACATCCTGCTGTCCTTGTCTCTGTAGTCCGCAGGGACAGGGGGTGTCTGTGCCATGGATTCACATAATATATAACCACTTCACCTAGTGTCACATGGTTACATCCCTTAATGACATGTGACCACGCCCACGGCACGCAGGCACAGTACCACTGAGAAAAAAATGCTGTGTGCACCACAGGTGTCAGTAAGAAGTGTCTGTCAGTAAGTAGTGTTTGTGTCAGTACATTTTGCATGGTGTCTGTGTCAGTAAGTTTTGTGTGTGTCAGTAAGTAGTGTTTGTCAGTAGGTTTTGTACTGTGTGTGTGTGTCAGTAAGTAGTGTCTGTCAGTAAGTGGTGGGTGTCTGTGTCAGTAATACCCCTTTCACACTGCAAAAATAACCTGGTATAGACTGGGTATATTGCTGGGTCGACACGTTCCGATGTGTGTTGTGAAAGGGGTCATGGGCAAATTCTGGATTGCCTGACCCAGTAATTCAACCCTGGAATAAAGAAGGGTTATTCTCGGGTTAAATACCAGGTCCGGTGCAGTGTGAACGGGTCACCCAGGTCGATGCAACCCGGGACCCATAGGGATGATCTCATCTCCCAGCACCGCCTCTGCACCTGATGCCGACTCCATCTCCGCCCACAGATGGCAACCCGAACCGGCAAATTGCCGGGTCGGGTTGGCGGTGTGTAGGGTCAAATGCTGGGTCCCACCCAGGAATGGACACATTTCCAATTCCCAGGTGGGACCCGGCATTGTGATGTGAGAGCGGTATAAGTATTGTGTTGTGTGTGTGTGTCAGTAAGTAATGTCTGTGTCAGTAAGTTTATCTGTGTTGTGCGTGTGTGTCAGTCAGTAATATCTATCAGTAAGTGTCTGTGTCGGTAAGTTTTGTGTTGTGAGTGTGTGTGTTAGTAAATAGTGTCTGTCAGTAAGTGGTGATTGTGTCAGTTAGCTTTGTGTTGTGTGTGTGTGTCAGTAAGTAGTGTCTGTCAGTAAGTGGTGACTGTGTCACTCACATGGCATAGGCCACACCTCCTATTTAGACCACACCCACACCATACTGATCACACCCCCACATCACTAGTCACACCACCGCAGCGCTTGTCACACCTCCTGCCGAGGCACACAATAGGCCCTTCCTAAATTTCAGCTCCAGGCCCATATGGACCTTAATCTGGCACTGGATGTCAGAGCTGAGGGGGCATGCAAACCATGTGAGTAGCAGCCCACACCAGGCCCCGAGGTCTGCTATGTAAGTGGTGTCTACGTCAGTAAGTTTTGAAGGGGGGGGGGGGGGGATGTGTGTGTGTCGCTAAGTAAGTAGTGTCTGTCAGTAAGTAGTGTCAGTGTCAGTAGGTTTTGCGTTTGTGTGTGTGTGTGTCAGTAAGTTTTGCATTGTGTCTGTGTCAGTAAGTTTTGCATTTTGTGTGTGTGTGTGTGTGTGTGTGTGTGTGTGTGTGTGTGTGTGTCTGTGTAAGTTTTGTGTTGTGTCGTGTGTGTCAATATGTTTTGCGTTGTGTGTGTGTTAGTCAGTTCTGCAAGTGTGGCAGTACGCTCCGGTATGGCGTACCATTAAGAATGTGTCCGCCAGTACGCCATACCCCCGCCACACTGTAAAACACCACCACCAAGCTCCTAGATCTTGCTCGGAGGCGCCACCAGCACCTTCTTCCTTTTCCAGGAAAAGGACTGCTGGGAGCATGAAGGTGATGTCATCACCATCTCGCACCTGGCAGACTGGCAGAGAAAAAGTGACGATGGGGTGCCGGCCACACCTGGCAGGCTGGCAGAGAAAAAGTGACGATGGGGTGGGTGGCATTCAGTATACCAGTTGTTGGGATCCCAGCGCACAGTATACCGGCGCCGGAATCCCGACAACCGGCATACCGACACCTTTTCTCCCTTTTGGGGGTCCACGAACCCCCTGGAGGGAGGATAGCGTGGCGCTTACGCGCGCCACTGAGCCCGCAAGGGGCTCATTTGCGCTCACTTTGCTGTCGGGAAGCCGGCAGTCTGGATCCCGGCGCCGGTATGTTGGCCGCCGGGGACCCGGCCGCCGGCAACTCATACTACACCCCGGTGAGTAACTCTAATGGTCGGGACCCCTCCCCACAAGTACAATGAGGCGGCACTACCAAGTTTTGCTGGTGCAGTAAGATTTATTGATCCAGAATCTTACAAAATAAATCTTACTGCACCAGCAAGACTCGGGAGTGCTGCCTCATTGTACTCTGTCCACAGCTTGAAAAACCGAAGGAGGGCACTGGAGCAAATATTCACATCATAACACAGGCATTCCCAACCACGGTCCTCAAGGCATACCAACAGTGCAGGTTATAGTGATATCCAGGCTGCAGCACAGATGGTTAAATCAAAATAACTGAGTTACTAATTAAGTCACCTGTGCTGAAGCCTGGATATCACTAAAACCTGCACTGTTGGTGTGCCTTGAGGACCGCGGTTGGGAATGCCTGTCATAACAGGATGAGTGCTGGGTACACATCTTATATATAATATTTTTTATTCTATAAGTGTCACATCCTGCTGTCCTTGTCTCTGTAGTCCGCAGGGACAGGGGGTGTCTGTGCCATGGATTCACATAATATATAACCACTTCACCTAGTGTCACATGGTTACATCCCTTAATGACATGTGACCACGCCCACGGCACGCAGGCACAGTACCACTGAGAAAAAAATGCTGTGTGCACCACAGGTGTCAGTAAGAAGTGTCTGTCAGTAAGTAGTGTTTGTGTCAGTACATTTTGCATGGTGTCTGTGTCAGTAAGTTTTGTGTGTGTCAGTAAGTAGTGTTTGTCAGTAGGTTTTGTACTGTGTGTGTGTGTCAGTAAGTAGTGTCTGTCAGTAAGTGGTGGGTGTCTGTGTCAGTAATACCCCTTTCACACTGCAAAAATAACCTGGTATAGACTGGGTATATTGCTGGGTCGACACGTTCCGATGTGTGTTGTGAAAGGGGTCATGGGCGAATTCTGGATTGCCTGACCCAGTAATTCAACCCTGGAATAAAGAAGGGTTATTCTCGGGTTAAATACCAGGTCCGGTGCAGTGTGAACGGGTCACCCAGGTCGATGCAACCCGGGACCCATAGGGATGATCTCATCTCCCAGCACCGCCTCTGCACCTGATGCCGACTCCATCTCCGCCCACAGATGGCAACCCGAACCGGCAAATTGCCGGGTCGGGTTGGCGGTGTGTAGGGTCAAATGCTGGGTCCCACCCAGGAATGGACACATTTCCAATTCCCAGGTGGGACCCGGCATTGTGATGTGAGTGCGGTATAAGTATTGTGTTGTGTGTGTGTCAGTAAGTAATGTCTGTGTCAGTAAGTTTATCTGTGTTGTGCGTGTGTGTCAGTCAGTAATATCTATCAGTAAGTGTCTGTGTCGGTAAGTTTTGTGTTGTGAGTGTGTGTGTTAGTAAATAGTGTCTGTCAGTAAGTGGTGATTGTGTCAGTTAGCTTTGTGTTGTGTGTGTGTGTCAGTAAGTAGTGTCTGTCAGTAAGTGGTGACTGTGTCACTCACATGGCATAGGCCACACCTCCTATTTAGACCACACCCACACCATACTGATCACACCCCCACATCACTAGTCACACCACCGCAGCGCTTGTCACACCTCCTGCCGAGGCACACAATAGGCCCTTCCTAAATTTCAGCTCCAGGCCCATATGGACCTTAATCTGGCACTGGATGTCAGAGCTGAGGGGGCATGCAAACCATGTGAGTAGCAGCCCACACCAGGCCCCGAGGTCTGCTATGTAAGTGGTGTCTACGTCAGTAAGTTTTGAAGGGGGGGGGGGGATGTGTGTGTGTCGCTAAGTAAGTAGTGTCTGTCAGTAAGTAGTGTCAGTGTCAGTAGGTTTTGCGTTTGTGTGTGTGTCAGTAAGTTTTGCATTGTGTCTGTGTCAGTAAGTTTTGCATTTTGTGTGTGTGTGTGTGTGTGTGTGTGTGTGTGTGTGTGTGTGTGTGTGTGTCTGTGTAAGTTTTGTGTTGTGTCGTGTGTGTCAATATGTTTTGCGTTGTGTGTGTGTTAGTCAGTTCTGAAAGTGTGGCAGTACGCTCCGGTATGGCGTACCATTAAGAATGTGTCCGCCAGTACGCCATACCCCCGCCACACTGTAAAACACCACCACCAAGCTCCTAGATCTTGCTCGGAGGCGCCACCAGCACCTTCTTCCTTTTCCAGGAAAAGGACTGCTGGGAGCATGAAGGTGATGTCATCACCATCCCGCACCTGGCAGACTGGCAGAGAAAAAGTGACGATGGGGTGCCGGGCCACACCTGGCAGGCTGGCAGAGAAAAAGTGACGATGGGGTGGGTGGCATTCAGTATACCAGTTGTTGGGATCCCAGCGCACAGTATACCGGCGCCGGAATCCCGACAACCGGCATACCGACACCTTTTCTCCCTTTTGGGGGTCCACGAACCCCCTGGAGGGAGGATAGCGTGGCGCTTACGCGCGCCACTGAGCCCGCAAGGGGCTCATTTGCGCTCACTTTGCTGTCGGGAAGCCGGCAGTCTGGATCCCGGCGCCGGTATGTTGGCCGCCGGGGACCCGGCCGCCGGCAACTCATACTACACCCCGGTGAGTAACTCTAATGGTCGGGACCCCTCCCCACAAGTACAATGAGGCGGCACTACCAAGTTTTGCTGGTGCAGTAAGATTTATTGATCCAGAATCTTACAAAATAAATCTTACTGCACCAGCAAGACTCGGGAGTGCTGCCTCATTGTACTCTGTCCACAGCTTGAAAAACCGAAGGAGGGCACTGGAGCAAATATTCACATCATAACACAGGCATTCCCAACCACGGTCCTCAAGGCATACCAACAGTGCAGGTTATAGTGATATCCAGGCTGCAGCACAGATGGTTAAATCAAAATAACTGAGTTACTAATTAAGTCACCTGTGCTGAAGCCTGGATATCACTAAAACCTGCACTGTTGGTGTGCCTTGAGGACCGCGGTTGGGAATGCCTGTCATAACAGGATGAGTGCTGGGTACACATCTTATATATAATATTTTTTATTCTATAAGTGTCACATCCTGCTGTCCTTGTCTCTGTAGTCCGCAGGGACAGGGGGTGTCTGTGCCATGGATTCACATAATATATAACCACTTCACCTAGTGTCACATGGTTACATCCCTTAATGACATGTGACCACGCCCACGGCACGCAGGCACAGTACCACTGAGAAAAAAATGCTGTGTGCACCACAGGTGTCAGTAAGAAGTGTCTGTCAGTAAGTAGTGTTTGTGTCAGTACATTTTGCATGGTGTCTGTGTCAGTAAGTTTTGTGTGTGTCAGTAAGTAGTGTTTGTCAGTAGGTTTTGTACTGTGTGTGTGTGTCAGTAAGTAGTGTCTGTCAGTAAGTGGTGGGTGTCTGTGTCAGTAATACCCCTTTCACACTGCAAAAATAACCTGGTATAGACTGGGTATATTGCTGGGTCGACACGTTCCGATGTGTGTTGTGAAAGGGGTCATGGGCGAATTCTGGATTGCCTGACCCAGTAATTCAACCCTGGAATAAAGAAGGGTTATTCTCGGGTTAAATACCAGGTCCGGTGCAGTGTGAACGGGTCACCCAGGTCGATGCAACCCGGGACCCATAGGGATGATCTCATCTCCCAGCACCGCCTCTGCACCTGATGCCGACTCCATCTCCGCCCACAGATGGCAACCCGAACCGGCAAATTGCCGGGTCGGGTTGGCGGTGTGTAGGGTCAAATGCTGGGTCCCACCCAGGAATGGACACATTTCCAATTCCCAGGTGGGACCCGGCATTGTGATGTGAGAGCGGTATAAGTATTGTGTTGTGTGTGTGTCAGTAAGTAATGTCTGTGTCAGTAAGTTTATCTGTGTTGTGCGTGTGTGTCAGTCAGTAATATCTATCAGTAAGTGTCTGTGTCGGTAAGTTTTGTGTTGTGAGTGTGTGTGTTAGTAAATAGTGTCTGTCAGTAAGTGGTGATTGTGTCAGTTAGCTTTGTGTTGTGTGTGTGTGTCAGTAAGTAGTGTCTGTCAGTAAGTGGTGACTGTGTCACTCACATGGCATAGGCCACACCTCCTATTTAGACCACACCCACACCACACTGATCACACCCCCACATCACTAGTCACACCACCGCAGCGCTTGTCACACCTCCTGCCGAGGCACACAATAGGCCCTTCCTAAATTTCAGCTCCAGGCCCATATGGACCTTAATCTGGCACTGCCTGCTGGTGCCGCACATGTGTGGCATCTGGAGGCAAATGCTCTGGGAGTTACAACTCTATTTCCCAACCATATACACTGCATCCAGAAAGTATTCACAGCGCTTCACTTTTTCCACATTTTATTATGTTACAGCTTTATTCCAAAACGGAATAAATTAATTTTTTCCCCTCAAAATTCTACACACAATACCCCATAATGGCAATGTGAAAAAAGTTTTTTTGAGATTTTTGCTAATTTATTAAAAACAAACAAACTAAGAAATCACATGTACATAAGTATTCACAGCCTTTGCCATGAAGCTCAAAATTAAGCTCAGGTGCATCCTGTTTCCACTGATCATCCTTGAGATGTTCCTACAGCTTAATTGGAGTCCACCTGTGGTAAATTCAGTTGATTGGACATGATTTGGAAAGGCACACACCTGTCTATATAAGGTCCCACACTTGACAGTGCATGTCTGAGCACAAAGCATGAAGTCAAAGGAATTGTCTGTAGACCTCCAAGACAGGATTGTCTCGAAGCACAAATCTGGGGAAGGGTACAGAAAAATATCTGCTGCTTTGAAGGTCCCAATGAGCACAGTGGCCTCCATCATCTGTAAATGCAAAAAGTTCGGAACCACTAGTACTCTTCCTAGATCTGGCCGGCTGTCTAAACTGAGCGATCAGGGGAGAAGGGCTCTAGTCAAGGAGGTGACCAAGAACCCGATGGTCACTCTGTCAGAGATACAGCATTCCTCTGTGGAGAGAGGAGAACCTTCCAGAAGGACAACCATCTCTGCAGCAATCCACCAATCAGGCCTGTATGGTAGAGTGGCCAGTCGGAAGACACTCCTTAGTAAAAAGCACATGGCAGCCCACCTGGAGTTTGCCAAAATGCACCTGAAGGACTCTCAGACCATGAGAAACAAAATTCTCTGGTCTGATGAGTCAAAGATTGAACTCTTTGGCGTGAATGCCAGCCGTCATGTTTGGAGGAAACCAAGCATAGCTCATCACCAGGCCAATACCATCCCTACAGTGAAACATGGTGGTGGCAGCATCATGCTGTGAAGATGTTTTTCTGCGGCAGGAACTGGGAGACTAGTCAGGATAGAGGGAAAGATGAATGCAGCAATGTACAGAGACATCCTGGATGAAAACCTGCTCCAGAGCGCTCTTGACCTCAGACTGGGGCGACGGTTCATCTTTCAGCAGGACAGTGACCCTAAGCACACAGCCAAGATATCAAAGGAGTGGCTTCAGGACAACTCTGTGAATGTCCTTGAGTGGCCCAGCCAGAGCCCAGACTTGAATCCGATTGAACATCTCGGGAGAGATCTGAAAACGGCTGTGCACCGACGCTTCCCACCCAACCCGATGGAGCTTGAGAGGTGCTGCAAAGAGGAATGGGCGAAACTGGCCAAAGATAGGTGTGCCAAGCTTGTGGCATCATATTCAAAAACACTTAAGGCTGTAATTGCTGCCAAAGGTGCATCAATTAAGTATTGAGCAAAGGCTGTGAATACTTATGTACATGTGATTTCTTAGTTTTTTTATTTTTAATAAATTTGCAAAAATCTAAAAAAAAGCATTTTTCACTTTGTCATTATGGGGTATTGTGTGTAGAATTTTTTTGGAAAAATAATAAATTACTCCAGTTTGGAAAAATGTGGAAAAAGTGAAGCGCTGTAAATACTTTCTGTATGCACTATAAAAGATCATGGCCTTGCTATGAGATGGACTATGGATTAAAACAATGTCAATGTTCATGTTATTTTCAAGTATAATTTATAAAACAGATCTTATAGATCTAAGTGTAAGAGGAGAAAAGCTTTTTTATAAAGTTGCTGAACTTGCGCCCTTTCTATAAGACACTTATCCTGTGTTAGCAAAGTATAAGCAGATCTTCTGTTTCAGGTATGTGTCGCAGCGCTGGTTGCTCCTAGGCAAGAGCCAATGGACCGGCGCAACTATCAGAGACACAACACAAATGGTTAATCTGCCTACATCTCAGAGGGTGGGTCATGAGAAATCTGTGGGTTGGAGAATGTAGAATATTGAGGAAGTAAGTCACATTTGAAAAACAGGATTCTTGCAGCAGGAATGAAAAAAAAATTAAATTCCAAATTTGCTCATGCAAATTTCAGTAAGGGTTATTTCCTTATAAGGACTGCCTGCAGGTGTAAATTTACTAAGCAGTGAATTTTCAAAGCTGTCACTTGGTGGTTCTAGTTGTGGATTTTAAAAGGACATACAAAT
This sequence comes from Pseudophryne corroboree, assembly GCF_028390025.1. Classification (NCBI taxonomy): domain Eukaryota; kingdom Metazoa; phylum Chordata; class Amphibia; order Anura; family Myobatrachidae; genus Pseudophryne; species Pseudophryne corroboree. Next base: position 36,082,833 of record NC_086453.1, read on the forward strand.
TAAATGTTAAACACTCCTGAGTTTTGCATTAAATATTATTTCCCTTTTAGATCCTGTGACCAGAGCCGCTGACATGTGGCGGCTAGGAAAAGTTGTTGCTAATACCCCTTTCACGTCGCCATAATAACCCGGGTTGTTGCAGAGTCGACCCGGGTTGAGGTGCAGTGTGAAAGCGCCAAAGTGAATAACCTGGGTCGAGCAACCCTACATTTCAACCCGGGTTAAAAGAAGGTTTAAACACGGGTCAGAACCGGGTGGCTGTGCAGTGTGAAAGACTCTGATCTGGGATATTCAACCCGGGACTCAGAAAAAGGTGCTGATTGGCTGTGTATGTGTCTGCCTAGAGCAGTCCCCAGCGCCTCCTTTTATTTCCTTTGAAACCTCATCAATGTGAGCCGGAAAAGTCCATTTTAAATCACATCACAGTGTTTAAATACTTAAATCTTCTGTATCATTGTGTGAGTTCTAGTTGGCGCCGCGGTTGGCTGCCTCGGTGCTGCTCTGCCAAGCAGCCTTAGTTTTTAGTCTTACATGTATAATATGTCTACTGTACAGTTGCATATGTGCAGTATAAACTCATATGTGTAATGTTTGTAATGTATGCTACGTTTTTCCCCCTTCATGTTGCTGCTTGGCGATGCATTGTACCACAAAGAATTCCTAGTGTACGTGAGTACACCTGGCCAATAAAGCTGATTCTGATTCTGATTAACATGGGTGACCCGAGTTCAGTGTGAAAGGCACCAACCCGGGAATAACCTGGGTTGAAACTGCAATGTGAAAGGGTCTGAGGCTGCTTGGACCCGGGTCGGACCCAGGTTCAAAAGTCGGGCCCGACCTGGGTTTGTAAATACACACCCAAGTCCTAATCAATCCTTTATAAGGATAACATATTTCACTCTGTGGGCCAGATGTACTAAGCCTTGAAAAGTGATAAATATCACGGTGATAAAGTACCAGCCAATCGGCTCCTAACTGTCATTTTTCAAACACAGCCTGTAACATGGCAGTTAGGAGTTGATTGGCTGGCAGTTTATCACTGTGAAATTTATCACTTTTCAGGCTTAGTACATCTCCCCCTGTATACTTATACTTCACACACACACTTGTATTCTATATGTCTGTTCTTGAAGATCCACAGTAATGAATGTGTTATTAATTATGTGGACGTAAAGTACAACAAGATGATACCAATTGTTACATGTGTTTTCAAAATAAAACATTAAAAAGTTCACGCACACTGAACATAGGAGATAATATATTTGTATCTCATGTGTCTGCTTTTGGGAATTCAGGATATATTTATGGTTACACAGTAACTAATGCATCACAATTATGTGGATACATATGTGCTCTGAATAAGACCCAAGAAGTGTACATGAATATATGACAATATGAGAACGAATGTGAATGCACTTTAGTACCAGAGCGAAAAAATTTATTTGTCGCGGATTACTTTGTGGATGCATTCACAAAAGTGAAAATTGTTCTACAATACAATAAATTAATGAGCTATTAAGCCCTATGTAGGCAATCTTCAATTACTTTGAGACTGGTGGACTTTTTACAATTAACATATGAGAATTAAATGAGATGTTAAACACAGGAGATGATAGTGAGAGTATAGCAATCATTTTTTATTTACATTCTCACACTTTTTCTTTTTATACTTATTCTTCACAATGCTTCACTGGCTTTTGTGTAGTTTTAGGATGGTTAATAAAAGTTATGTTCTAACACGAGTTTCACAGAACTCCGATATTATTAAACGATGTGTATTCAGCATGGTGTAATCCTTCCAGTGAGTGCCCCATATAAGAATACTTTGCTCTACATGTTTTTTTTTTATCTTAAGTATATAGCACCACCAAAATATGCTTATGAACAAGACACTACCTTATTAATCACTGCGGAAATTGAAAGTTTATACAAAGCTAAACCACATAATTGTGTGGGGGTTGTAAAATAAATCAGTAATTTCCTAATTAATACAGTAGATCTACAGATTTTCTATGCATATTTGTAGTAAAAAAATTTTTTTTATTGCATTTTATAGTCAACCATATAAACAGAAATTAGGCACAGCGATGGGGGTCATCATTTGTCCATAATTACTGATGTGCCATTTCTTACTGTTGCTTGCCATACCAAATAGCTCCTCTCAGAGTTCCAGATCTCATGCGACTCAATAGCTCCGAGTGACTTTTTCATTTAAATTGTTCATCTTATTTGCATAATTAAAACACATAGAAGTGAAATAAAACACTTCGATTGTTTCTAGTGATCATGTGCACAGCTGTTTGCTACTGAATTTTAGTCTATGTAAAATCCACTGATTGTGAAGACTCAGAACGCTCAAGCTACAGTATCTAGAAAATACTTTATAAACAACACATCAAAAAGCTAATATATGAGAGTTTGGAGATCATGTGCTGTAGTGATAAGGTCCAATCCAACAGAAAATGATGGCTATGATCAAGTAAAATAATAAAAAAGACACACTTATGGAGAGTAGAATTGGGATGTCTTGAACACAAAGGATTTAATGGACATAAACTTTTGTTAATTCAATTTTTCTTCTTATCTTTGTATGTTTTTAACACACTTCTTGGGGAAAATTTCTGAAGTGCTGGTTTCATGAAACAACATATTTCTACCACATTATGGGGGTAATTCAGGTTCGCTAGCCAACCAAAAAAGCAATCAATTGGGCAAAACCATGCTGCACTGTAGGTGGGGCAGATGTAACATGTGCAGAGAGAGTTAGATTTGGGTGGGTTATATTGTTTCTGTGCAGGGTAAATAATGGCTGTAATAACATATACTGTAATAAAAACATTCAAATAAATGGGCAGATTTATCAAAGCTTAGAGATAGAGAGTGGAGAGAGATAAAATATCAACCAGTCACCTTCTAAGTCATAATACAGGCTGTGTTTAAAAAATGGCTAATACTTTATTGTAATATTGATAAGATTCAAATATAAACTGTCCTCATAGAAAGAGGTCAGTAATCTGTGCCCATCAAGGTAACTTGCTTGCTTCACGCAGGTGATGGTGATCTTCAAGCAGCCTCTGTAATATTCCGAGACTTCAGGAGAATTCAGACAAAATGATATGCCATATGGTATAGTACATTTATTACATCTACAGTATTTAGACGACAATATAGACAACAATTAGTGCACACATACATTAAAAACAAAGTAAAATCCTGATCAAGATAATTGTGTCATATTATTAAGTGTCACATTGAGACTAAGATAATTAAATGATTAGGAAATGTCCACTGGAAACAGCCCCACATTACTGTTACTTGCAGAAAGTTTTATATATATCGTATATCCATTCAAGAACACCGACGCTAGAATCTAGAACAGGTCAGGATCCTTACGCCGAAAACCCTGAAGATAAGTATAACCAGGAGGGTTAGGGTTTGGCTGCAGGGGTGGTTAGGTTTAGCCACCGCCCGGGTGGGGGGAGGGTTAGGCTGAGTGGGGGGGAGGGGGTGTTAAAGTTAGGCTGTGGGGATGGAGGGGGGGTAAGGCCTACAGGGGAAAGGTTAGGCTGCGGAAAGTGGGGGGTTAGATTTAGGTTATGGTTAGACACTAAAGGGGGAGGTTAGGGTTAGGCTGCGGTAAGGGAGGGTTAGCGGGTAAGGGGGGAGTTTGAATACTTACCTCGGCCCTGTCGGGATCTTGACTATCGGGTTGCTGGCATCAGTATTGTGACTGCCGGGATCGCATACTGGTCCCATATATACAATATATATATATATATATATATACATTGTAACAAGGTCACTGTCAAAGTCAGGACACAGCAGGCAGTATACAGAGTTTGTGTGAGTATTTAATGGCATGCAGGCAGCAAACAAACTTCACACCAAACAAAAGAAATACATTTTCCAATTTGCGGACCATATGCACGGTCTCAGTGCCTCCGGGAACTGATGGTCCAAGTCCTTGGCACTAGGGGAAAGGTTCCCTACCCGCTTTTCGGCGCCTGTGCCCTGAGCAGTAGACTGAGCAGGGTTTAAATTCCTGCCAGTACAATTAGACCAATTCCCAGCTGTGGCTGGGAAGGTCCGAAAACCTGGAGCAGAGCCGTGTGGTTGAGAGCCCACCCTTCTCTCCCTCAACCACACCTCAGAGCCCCTATCCGGGCTTGCACTGAACCAGGTTCTTTTACCTGGCTACAAAGCACTTTCTCTGAGGCTGGACGGCTTTTCTTTAACCCTCTACAGGGAAGCTGTGACCAGTGAAATACTGCATTCCCCGGTGAAACTAACCCTGTCTCACCAGACTAAATATATATATATATCTTCAGAAAATAAGGATGCACTCACCAGACTTCTTCAAAGAGTACAAAACGAGCCTTTAATGCCAACAGCGCATACTCACAAGGTCATGGTCAACGTTTCGGCTCACCAAAGAGCCTTTTTCAAGACCAGATCACCAGATGCCATCTCCCTTGCACTGATCTAAATGCAAGGGCCATATATACCATCACTGTGGTCACGCCCCCCCCCAATCCACCAATTAGCTCCAAAGGGGGTCAGAAACTTAAAATAAAGATGTAAACATAACCATAACCCTGTTAGGGCCATATATATCGCGCTTGTGGATCACTAGGCTGTTTTGTAAATAAGCTGTTGTGTAGGTACTGCTGGTATAGTTGGGTATAAATATGTGAGTATGATGTGAACGGCACAGCACATTGAGTGGCCAATCCTTATAGTATTAATTTGTAGTGAAGATTGGTGTTTTTTGGGGGGCTGATTTCATGAATACAGGTGCTCAGGTAGTTTCATTGATGAATGGTGATGCTGGAAATAGCAGGTACCTGATTTGGCCACTGTACACAATGAGTAAGTAAGGTCAACTTATGTATGTGACAATATGTGTATTAAATTAATCAAGCATTGTATTTGTTTTAAGTATCAGCCCTTCGGTTGTGGATTAGGAACTAAACTTAGATGGGTACTCTATTACCACCACGCAGCTGTAATATACTATAAGGACGAAGGGGATGTGACAGGTGACGCCCAATGGGCCCAATGCTGGCCGGATCGTTACCTAGCTACGCTGACTAAACAAGTATGTCATGTATTGCATAAAGGAAGTGACGCGGGCTCGGCAGGAAGCGCGATGCGCTTCACTACCTGTGCGTGCGTTCCACCGGGTCATCGCGATTAGATGTTAATTCATACAGGAAGTGACGCGGGCCGGAAGTGGGATGCGTTTCAGGATTCTGGCGTGCGTTCCACCGGCTGAGTTTAGCGGTTTATAAGATGTAATAAAGTGTTACCTAGCGCTATATATGTTGGTTGCACTTATGTGGATATTTAGGCTGGCGTACTTCTAATGTGCTGTGTTGTTTGCATCTTTATTTTAAGTTTCTGACCCCCTTTGGAGCTAATTGGTGGATTGGGGGGTGTGACCACAGTGATGGTATATATGGCCTTTGCATTTAGATCAGTGCAAGGGAGATGGCATCTGGTGATCTGGTCTTGAAAAAGGCTCTTTGGTGAGCCGAAACGTTGACCATGACCTTGTGAGTATGAGCTGTTGGCATTAAAGGCTCGTTTTGTACTCTTTGAAGAAGTCTGGTGAGTGCATCCTTATTTTCTGAAGATATATATATATATTATGTGTATATGAAGGTGTGGGGTGGTTGGGGATCTGTAAGTATTTTTTAGTATCGTTCACCAAGAGGTGTCAGAGAGTAGGATTATCTTGATCCTATATTACTATTTGAGAAGGTTCTAAGGGGCAGATGTATTAATCCTGGTGAAGTGATAAAGTGGAAGGTGATAATGCACCAGACAATCAACTCCTAACCATCAAGTCACAGGCTGGGTTTGAAAAATTACAGTTAGGAGCTGACTGGCTGGTGTGTTATCACCTTCCACTCTATCACTTCTCCAGGCCCAACCTCTATGCTCCACAAATGCATGCCATCTTTCCTGCCTACTGTTTACATCCTCCCATTCCTGCCTCCAAGATTTTTGCCATGGTGCTCCCTTACCTCTGGAACTCTCTACCTCTCCCTATCAGACTCTCCTCCTCTCTACAAAACTTTAAACGGTCTCTCAAGAACCACTTAATCATCAAACCCAGCCATCTCTTATCATAACCCTTTGTTCCATTTATTGTCTACTCCAGCGGTGGCTGCAGCCTCTGGCTATCTAGAGACCACTAAGCACATATAAACATACATGAGAGGATGTATATATGTGCTGGCGTGTATCTGGGATCTGCTGCGGCAGCCTCGATGCACGACCAGGGACATGTCATTAGGCTTCAGTCTACTAAGCCCGACCCTAGAATTTAATTGGCTAGATTTCACAGGAGTCTGGGGGCGGTCTCAGGAGAGCGAAGCCTAATGCTGAGTCCCAGGTTCTGCACAGCTGCTGTAGTATACAGTGCCGCTGCCAAGTCCCAGATATATTCCATACATCTTCACATGTATTTTATATGTGTTTAGCACCCCTCCCCATCCCTGCACTGGCTAGTCGGTGCAGCAGCCATCGCTGGTCTACCCCATCTGTGTCACACCTGTCTGTCTGCCCCCTCGCCTTCAGAATATAAACTCTAATGAGCAGGGCCCTCCATACTCCATACTCTCTACAGTGGCACCTAGCCCCCAGTTACTGCCACCCTGATGTTAATCTTAGTGTCGTGTCCCCTGATATAGCAATGTTTATATACTATGTACTTGTCCTGCATTGTATTGTAGTATAAGTCATTGTTTTCTTGTTTTGCTCATTTTTTATGTACTTTGTTAGGTGCTGCGGAACCCTTGTGGTGTCATACTTATAATAATAATAATAATAATAATCATTATTATTATTATTTATTGTGCCATAGGCTGGAAAGTTTTAGTACCAAGCTTAACTAATAATTTATTGTATGAAAAAATAGTTACTGAAGTAGTATTAAAGAGTTAATTTAGTGTATTTTAATATTGTACCACAGTGAATCAGATGTGATTGATATGTGTTAAATATTGCATAATGCTATTTTGATCTCCTTGAGAATGAAGAACAGAAGGGAAGTGTTGCTGTCAATAAATTGTACAGCGTTTTGGAAGTGTATAGTTATTGAGTTCCCAGTCACCTTGGAGACGTTCCCAATTCCGATTTAAAAATAAACAACCTGAGGCTTGTGCGGAGGCACTATACTGAAAACTTCTCAATGTAAAGGGTAAAGATGAACTCACCTTTTTAGGAGGCACATAAAAGGGGGTTACACACTCACTGCCCCCCCCCCCCCCCCCATTATTGGGCACATTAAACAGCAGTACCCTGCGTTGCTGGGAACACTTAGCACCCCCCCCCCCTCCCTTACTGGGCACACTTAGCATCCCTGTCCCTTACTGGATGCACTTAACACCACCCTCGATTACTGAGCACACGTAACACCAAAAACCTCCCCCTCTGGGCACACCGCAGACACTTACAATTGTGCCATTCCCCTGGGCACAGAAAGTTCCCCGGCTGCTGGCAGCTGTGGATCCAACAGGTGCTGGCCGTATCTCTATTGAGGTCTCGGTGCCAACTGTCAGCCACACAGATCCACCACACAGAGATGCCACACAGCATGGACTCCTTGAAGCACCTGAGGTTCTGTCCTTCCCAGTCACTTCCACTCTTACTCCTGCTACTGCTTGTGGACTTGCCCCTCAGCTCCACGTAGCACCTGACATCATAGGCGTGCGCAGAACATTTTATTAGGGGGTGCACCGTCGGAGGGGTGTGTTTAGCACCACCTACTGGTCGAGTCTAGCACCGCCTATTGGGCGTGTCTAGCACCGCCTATTGGCACTCAAAGCAATATAAACATATGCCCCCCTAGTGCCAGATACACATATGCCCCCAGTGGTGCTATATACACACATGTCCCCAGTGGTGCCAGATACACAAATGCAGATACACATATACCCCCGGCGGTGCCAGATACAAATATGCCCCCAGTGGTGCCAGATTTATATGCCCCCAGCAGTGTTAGATACATATATGCCCCCAGTGGTGCCAGATACATATATGCCCCCAGTGGTGCCAGATATACTAATGTCCCCAGTGCCAGATACACTTATGCCCCCAGAGGTGCCAGATATACTAATGTCCCCAGTGCCAGATACACTTATGCCCCCAGCGATGCCAGATACATATATGCCCCCAGTGGTGCCAGATATACTAATGTCCCCAGTGCCAGATACACTTATGCCCCCAGCGATGCCAGATACACATATGCCCCCAGAGGTGCCAGATACACATATGCCCCCAGCTGTGCCAGATACACAATTTCCCGCAGCGATGCCAGATACATATATACACCCAACGGTGCCAGATACATATGCCCCCAGTGGTGCCAGATACATATATACCCCCATTTGTGCTCACCCTCCTCTGCTGCCAATGCCGCCGATTCCCGTCTCTGACGCTGAGGGGAGGAGAGCGCAGCGCGCGTCTCTCTTGTGCCTCACTCACTGAGTCCCTGTGCCCGGCGGCCATTTGAAATATGGCGGCGGCTTGTGAGCCAATCAAAGCTCATGGGCTGGCAGCCAATCAAGAGCCGGTCCACAAGCTCTGATTGGCTGACAGCCGAGAGACATTTTAAATGGCTGCCGGAGACGGGGACACGACATGGACACAGTGAGGGGCAGGAGAGACGCACGCTGCGCTCTACTCCCTTCAGCCTGAGAGACGGGAATCGGCGGCAGCAGCAGCAGGCATGTGTGCGGGGGGTGCCGGACATTAGGGGGTGCCTGTGCGCACCAGGCACCCCACGTGCGCACGCCTATGCCTGACATCAAAAAGGTCCTGTCTCGCAAATTGACCTAGCAACAATCATTCAGCCAGCAGCTGCAGGTGAAGGGATGCATCCTTCCAGGTTACAGTGCTCCAGGTGATGGCCCTGCCAACTGGTGACTTAGACTCTCCTGACAGGCCCCAGTATTCTGTACTGGGACTCTCCTCCCATAGTGGCTCTCCTGCTGGTGCCGCACATGTGTGGCATCTGGAGGCAAATGCTCTGGGAGTTACAACTCTATTTCCCAACCATATACACTGCATCCAGAAAGTATTCACATCGCTTCACTTTTTCCACATTTTATTATGTTACAGCTTTATGCCAAAACGGAATAAATTAATTTTTTTCCCTCAAAATTCTACACACAATACCCCATAATGGCAATGTGAAAAAAGTTTTTTTGATATTTTTGCTAATTTATTAAAAACAAACAAACTAAGAAATCACATGTACATAAGTATTCACAGCCTTTGCCATGAAGCTCAAAATTAAGCTCAGGTGCATCCTGTTTCCACTGATCATCCTTGAGATGTTCCTACAGCTTTATTGGAGTCCACCTGTGGTAAATTCAGTTGATTGGACATGATTTGGAAAGGCACACACCTGTCTATATAAGGTCCCACACTTGACAGTGCATGTCTGAGCACAAAGCATGAAGTCAAAGGAATTGTCTGTAGACCTCCAAGACAGGATTGTCTCGAGGCACAGATCTGGGGAAGGGCATAGAAAAATATCTGCTGCTTTGAAGGTCCCAATGAGCACAGTGGCCTCCATCATCCATAAATGCAAAAAGTTCTGAACCACTAGTACTATTCCTAGATCTGGCCGGCTGTCTAAACTGAGCGATCAGGGGAGAAGGGCCCTAGTCAGTGAGGTGACCAAGAACCCGATGGTCACTCTGTCAGATATACAGCATTCCTCTGTGGAGAGAGGAGAACCTTCCAGAAGGACAACCATCTCTGCAGCAATCCACCAATCAGGCCTGTATGGTAGAGTGGCCAGACGGAAGACACTCCTCAGTAAAAAGCACATGGCAGCCCACCTGGAGTTTGCCAAAATGCACCTGAAGGACTCTCAGACCATGAGAAACAAAATTCTCTGGTCTGATGAGTCAAAGATTTAACTCTTTGGCGTGAATGCCAGCCATCATGTTTGGAGGAAACCAAGCACCGCTCATCACCAGGCCAATACCATCCCTACAGTGAAACATGGTGGTGGCAGCATCATGCTGTGGGGATGTTTTTCTGCGGCAGGAACTGGGAGATTAGTCAGGATAGAGGGAAAGATGAATGCAGCAATGTACAGAGACATCCTGGATGAAAACCTGCTCCAGAGCGCTCTTGACCTCAGACTGGGGCGACGGTTCATCTTTCAGCAGGACAATGACCCTAAGCACACAGCCAAGATATCAAATGAGTGGCTTCAGGACAACTCTGTGAATGTCCTTGAGTGGCCCAGCCAGAGCCCAGACTTGAATCCGATTGAACATCTCTGGAAAGATCTGAAAACGGCTGTGCACCGACGCTTCTCATCCAACCCGATGGAGCTTGAGAGGTGCTGCAAAGAGGAATGGATGAAACGGCCCAAAGATAGGTGTGCCAAGCTTGTGGCATCATATTCAAAAACACTTAAGGCTGTAATTGCTACCAAAGGTGCATCAATGAAGTATTGAGCAAAGGATGTGAATACTTATGTACATGTGATTTCTTAGTTTTTTTATTTTTAATAAATTTGCAATAATCTAAAAAAAAAACATTTTTCACGTTGTCATTATGGGGTATTGTGTGTAGAATTTTTTTGGGAAAAATAATAAATTACTCCAGTTTGGAATAAGGCTGTAACATAACAAAAATGTGGAAAATGTAAAGCGCTGTGAATACTTTCTGGATGCACTAATAAAGATCATGGCCTTGCTATGAGGTGGACTATGGATTAAAACAATGTAAATGTTCATGTTATTTTCAAGTATAATTTATAAAACAGATCTTATAGATCTAAGTGTAAGAGGAGCAAAGCTTTTTTATAAAGTTGCTGAACTTGCGCCCTTTCTATAAGACACTTATCCTGTGTTAGCAAAGTATAAGCAGATCTTCTGTTTCAGGTATGTGTCGCAGCGCTGGTTGCTCCTAGGCAAGAGCCAATGGACCGGCGCAACTATCAGAGACACAACACAAATGGTTAATCTGCCTACATCTCAGAGGGTGGGTCATGAGAAATCTGTGGGTTGGAGAATGTAGAATATTGAGGAAGTAAGTCACATTTGAAAAACAGGATTCTTGCAGCAGGAATAAAAAAAAAAAAAATTCCAAATTTGCTCATGCGTAAGGGTTATTTCCTTATAAGGACTGCCTGCAGGTGTAAATTTACTAAGCAGTGAATTTTCAAAGCTGTCACTTGGTGGTTCTAGTTGTGGATTTTAAAAGGACATACAAATTAAATGTTAAACACTCCTGAGTTTTGCATTAAATATTATTTCCCTTTTAGATCCTGTGACCAGAGCCGCTGACATGTGGCGGCTAGGAAAAGTTGTTGCTAATACCCCTTTCACGTCGCCATAATAACCCGGGTTGTTGCAGAGTCGACCCGGGTTGAGGTGCAGTGTGAAAGCGCCAAAGTGAATAACCTGGGTCGAGCAACCCTACATTTCAACCCGGGTTAAAAGAAGGTTTAAACACGGGTCAGAACCGGGTGGCTGTGCAGTGTGAAAGACTCTGATCTGGGATATTCAACCCGGGACTCAGAAAAAGGTGCTGATTGGCTGTGTATGTGTCTGCCTAGAGCAGTCCCCAGCGCCTCCTTTTATTTCCTTTGAAACCTCATCAATGTGAGCCGGAAAAGTCCATTTTAAATCACATCACAGTGTTTAAATACTTAAATCTTCTGTATCATTGTGTGAGTTCTAGTTGGCGCTGCGGTTGGCTGCCTCGGTGCTGCTCTGCCAAGCAGCCTTAGATTTTAGTCTTACATGTATAATATGTCTACTGTACAGTTGCATATGTGCAGTATGAACTCATATGTGTAATGTTTGTAATGTATGCTACGTTTTTCCCCCTTCATGTTGCTGCTTGGCGATGCATTGTACCACAAAGAATTCCTAGTGTACGTGAATACACCTGGCCAATAAAGCTGATTCTGATTCTGATTAACATGGGTGACCCGAGTTCAGTGTGAAAGGCACCAACCCGGGAATAACCTGGGTTGAAACTGCAATGTGAAAGGGTCTGAGGCTGCTTGGACCCGGGTCGGACCCAGGTTCAAAAGTCGGGCCCGACCTGGGTTTGTAAATACACACCCAAGTCCTAATCAATCCTTTATAAGGATAACATATTTCACTCTGTGGTCCAGATGTACTAAGCCTTGAAAAGTGATAAATATCACGGTGATAAAGTACCAGCCAATCGGCTCCTAACTGTCATTTTTCAAACACAGCCTGTAACATGGCAGTTAGGAGTTGATTGGCTGGCAGTTTATCACTGTGAAATTTATCACTTTTCAGGCTTAGTACATCTCCCCCTGTATACTTATACTTCACACACACACTTGTATTCTATGTCTGTTCTTGAAGATCCACAGTAATGAATGTGTTATTAATTATGTGGACGTAAAGTACAACAAGATGATACCAATTGTTACATGTGTTTTCAAAATAAAACATTAAAAAGTTCACGCACACTGAACATAGGAGATAATATATTTGTATCTCATGTGTCTGCTTTTGGGAATTCAGGATATATTTATGGTTACACAGTAACTAATGCATCACAATTATGTGGATACATATGTGCTCTGAATAAGGCCCAAGAAGTGTACATGAATACATGACAATATGAGGACGAATGTGAATGCACTTTAGTACCAGAGCGAAAAAATTTATTTGTCGCGGATTACTTTGTGGATGCATTCACAAAAGTGAAAATTGTTCTACAATACAATAAATTAATGAGCTATTAAGCCTTATGTAGGCAATCTTCAATTACTTTGAGACTGGTGGACTTTTTACAATTAACATATGAGAATTAAATGAGATGTTAAACACAGGAGATGATAGTGAGAGTATAGCAATCATTTTTTATTTACATTCTCACACTTTTTCTTTTTATACTTATTCTTCACAATGCTTCACTGGCTTTTGTGTAGTTTTAGGATGGTTAATAAAAGTTATGTTCTAACACGAGTTTCACAGAACTCCGATATTATTAAACGATGTGTATTCAGCATGGTGTAATCCTTCCAGTGAGTGCACCATATAAGAATACTTTGCTCTACATGTTTTTTTTTTCTCTTAAGTATATAGCACCACCAAAATATGCTTGTGAACAAGACACTACCTTATTAATCACTGCGGAAATTGAAAGTTTATACAAAGCTAAATCACATAATTGTGAGGGGGTTGTAAAATAAATCAGTAATTTCCTAATTAATACAGTAGATCTACAGATTTTCTATGCATATTTGTAGTAAAAAAAAAAATGTTATTGCATTTTATAATCAACTATATAAACAGAAATTAGGCACAGCGATGGGGGTCATCATTTGTCCATAATTACTAATGTGCCATTTCTTTCTTACTGTTGCTTGCCATACCAAATAGCTCCTCTCAGAGTTCCAGATCTCATGCAACTCAATAGCTTAAAGTGTTCATCTTATTTGCATAATTAAAACACATAGAAGTGAAATAAAACACTTCGATTGTTTCTAGTGATCATGTGCACAGCTGTTTGCTACTGAATTTTAGTCTATGTAAAATCCGCTGATTGTGAAGACTCAGAACGCTCAAGCTACAGTATCTAGAAAAATACTTTATAAACAACACATCAAAAAGCTAATGTATGAGAGTTTGGAGATCATGTGCTGTAGTGATAAGGTCCAATCCAACAGAAAATGATGGCTATGATCAAGTAAAATAATAAAAAGACACACTTATGGAGAGTAGAATTGGGATGTCTTGAACACAAAGGATTTAATGGACATAAACTTTTGTTAATTAAATTTTTCTTCTTATCTTTGTATGTTTTTAACACACTTCTTGGGGAAAATTTCTGAAGTGCTGGTTTCATGAAACAACATATTTCTGCCACATTATGGGGGTAATTCAGGTTCGCTAGCAAACCAAAAAAGCAAACAATTGGGCAAAACCATGCTGCACTGCAGGTGGGGCAGATGTAACATGTGCAGAGAGAGTTAGATTTGGGTGGATTATATTATTTCTGTGCAGGGTAAATAATGGCTGTAATAACATATACTGTAATAAAAACATTCAAATAAATGGGCAGATTTATCAAAGCTTAGAGATAGAGAGTGGAGAGAGATAAAATATCAACCAGTCACCTTCTAAGTCATAATACAGGCTGTGTTTAAAAAATGGCTAATACTTTATTGTAATATTGATAAGATTCAAATATAAACTGTCCTCATAGAAAGAGGTCAGTAATTTGTGCCCATCAAGGTAACTTGCTTGCTTCACGAAGGTGATGGTGATCTTCAAGCAGCCTCTGTAATATTCCGAGACTTCAGGAGAATTCAGACAAAATGATATGCCATATGGTATAGTACATTTATTACATCTACAGTATTTAGACGACAATATAGACAACAATTAGTGCACACATACATTAAAAACAAAGTAAAATCCTGATCAAGATAATTGTGTCATATTATTAAGTGTCACATTGAGACTTAGATAATTAAATGGTTAGGAAATGTCCACTGGAAACAGCCCCACATTACGGTTACTTGCAGAAAGTTTTATATATATTGTATATCCATTCAAGAACACTGACGCTAGAATCTAGAACAGGTCAGGATCCTCACGCCGAAAACCCTGAAGATAAGTATAACCAGGAGGGTTAGGGTTTGGCTGCAGGGGTGGTTAGGTTTAGCCACCGCCCGGGTGGGGGGAGGGTTAGGCTGAGTGGGGGGGAGGGGGTGTTAAAGTTAGGCTGTGGGGAGGGAGGGGGGGGTAAGGCCTACAGGGGAAAGGTTAGGCTGTGTAAAGTGGGGGGTTAGATTTAGGTTATGGTTATACACTAAAGGGGAAGGTTAGGGTTAGGCTGCGGTAAGGGAGGGTTAGCGGGTAAGGGGGGAGTTTGAATACTTACCTCGGCCCTGTCGGGATCTTGACTATCGGGTTGCTGGCATCAGTTTTGTGACTGCCGGGATCGCATACTGGTCCCATATATACAATATATACAATATATATATATATATATATATATATTGTAACAAGGTGGCTGTCACAGTCAGGTCACAGCAGGCAGTATACAGAGTTTGTGTGAGTATTTAATGGCATACAGGCAGCAAACAAACTTCACACCAAACAAAATAAATACATTTTCCAATTTGCGGACCATATGCACGGTCTCAGTGCCTCCGGGAACTGATGGTCCAAGTCCTTAGCACTAGGGGAAAGGTTCCCTACTCGCTGGCCGCTTTTCGGCGCCTGTGCCCTGAGCAGTAGACTGAGCAGGGTTTAAATCCCTGCCAGTACAATTAGACCAATTCCCAGCTGTGACTGGGAAGGTCCGAAAACCTGGAGCAGAGCCGTGTGGTTGAGAGCCCACTCTTCTCTCCCTCAACCACACCTCAGAGCCCCTATCCGAGTTTGCACTGAACCAGGTTCTTTTACCTGGCTACAAAGCACTTTCTCTGAGGCTGGACGGCTTTTCTTTAACCCTCTACAGGGAAGTTGTGACCAGTGAAAATAAGAATTTACTTACCGATAATTCTATTTCTCATAGTCCGTAGTGGATGCTGGGGACTCCGTAAGGACCATGGGGAATAGCGGCTCCGCAGGAGACTGGGCACATCTAAAGAAAGCTTTAGGACTATCTGGTGTGCACTGGCTCCTCCCCGTATGACCCTCCTCCAAGCCTCAGTTAGAATACTGTGCCCGGACGAGCGTACACAATAAGGAAGGATTTTGAATCCCGGGTAAGACTCATACCAGCCACACCAATCACACCATATAACCTGTGATCTGAACCCAGTTAACAGCATGATAACAGAGGAGCCTCTGAAAGATGGCTCACAACAATAATAACCCGATTTTTGTAACAATAACTATGTACAAGTATTGCAGACAATCCGCACTTGGGATGGGCGCCCAGCATCCACTACGGACTATGAGAAATAGAATTATCGGTAAGTAAATTCTTATTTTCTCTAACGTCCTAAGTGGATGCTGGGGACTCCGTAAGGACCATGGGGATTATACCAAAGCTCCCCAACGGGCGGGAGAGTGCGGATGACTCTGCAGCACCAAATGAGAGAACTCCAGGTCCTCCTCAGCCAGGATATCAATTTTGTAGAATTTTACAAACGTATTTGCTCCTGACCAAGTAGCTGCTCGGCAAAATTGTAAAGCCGAGACCCCTCGGGCAGCCGCCCAAGATGAGCCCACCTTCCTTGTGGAGTGGGCATTTACAGATTTTTGGCTGTGGCAGGCCTGCCACAGAATGTGCAAGCTGAATTGTACTACAAATCCAACGAGCAATAGTCTGCTTAGAAGCAGGAGCACCCAGCTTGTTGGGTGCATACAGGATAAACAGCGAGTCAGATTTCCTGACTCCAGCCCTCCTGGAAACATATATTTTCAGGGCCCTGACAACGTCTAGCAACTTGGAGTCCTCCAAGTCCCTAGTAGCCGCAGGCACCACAAATAGGTTGGTTCAGGTGAAACGCTGAAACCACCTTAGGGAGAAACTGAGGACGAGTCCTCAATTCCGCCCTGTCCGAATGGAACATCAGATAAGGGCTTTTTCAGGATAAAGCCGCCAATTCTGACACGCGCCTGGCCCAGGCCAGGGCCAACAGCATGACCACTTTCCATGTGAGATATTTTAACTCCACAGATTTAAGTGGTTCAAACCAATGTGACTTTTGGAACCCAAAACTACATTGAGATCCCAAAGTGCCACTGGAGGCACAAAAGGAGGCTGTATATGCAGTACCCCTTTTACAAACGTCTGAACTTCAGGGACTGAAGCTAGTTCTTTTTGGAAGAAAATTGACAGGGCCGAAATTTGAACCTTAATGGACCCCAATTTCAGGCCCATAGACACTCCTGTTTGCAGGAAATGTAGGAATCGACCCAGTTGAATTTCCACCGTCGGGCCTTACTGGCCTCGCACCACGCAACATATTTTCGCCAATTGCGGTGATAATGTTTTTGCGGTTACATCCTTCCTGGCTTTGATCAGGATAGGGATGACTTCATCCGGAATGCCTTTTTTCCTTCAGGATCCGGCGTTCAACCGCCATGCCGTCAAACGCAGCCGCGGTAAGTCTTGGAACAGACAGGGTCCTTGCTGGAGCAGGTCCCTTCTTAGAGGTAGAGGCCACGGATCCTCCGTGAGCATCTCTTGAAGATCCGGTTACCAAATCCTTCTTGGCCAATCCGGAGCCACGAATATAGTGCTTACTCCTCTCCATCTTATCAATCTCAGTACCTTGGGTATGAGAGGCAGAGGAGGGAACACATACCCTGACTGGTACACCCACGGTGTTACCAGAGCGTCTACAGCTATTGCCTGAGGGTCCCTGGACCTGGCGCAATACCTGTCGAGTTTTTCCCAACGGTTTATAATCATGTGGAAGACTTCTGGGTGAAGTCCCACTCTCCCGGGTGGAGGTCGTGCTGAGGAAGTCTGCTTCCCAGTTGTCCACTCCCGGAATGAATACTGCTGACAGTGCTATCACATGATTTTCCGCCCAGCGAAGAATCCTTGCAGCTTCTGCCATTGCCCTCCTGCTTCTTGTGCCACCCTGTCTGTTTACGTGGGTGACTGCCGTGATGTTGTCCGACTGGATCAACACCGGCTGACCTTGAAGCAGAGGTCTTGCTAAGCTTAGAGCATTGTAAATGTCCCTTAGCTTCAGGATATTTATGTGAAGTGATGTCTCCAGGCTTGACCATAAGTCCTGGATATTCCTTCCCTGTGTGACTGCTCCCCAGCCTCGCAGGCTGGCATCCGTGGTTACCAGGACCCAGTCCTGAATGCCGAATCTGCGGCCCTCTAGAAGATGAGCACTCTGCAACCACCACAGGAGGGACACCCTTGTCCTTGGTGACAGGGTTATCCGCTGATGCATCTGAAGATGCGACCCGGACCATTTGTCCAGCAGGTCCCACTGGAAAGTTCTTGCGTGGAATCTGCCGAATGGGATTGCTTCGTAGGAAGCCACCATTTTACCCAGAACCCTTGTGCATTGATGCACTGAGACTTGGCTCGGTTTTAGGAGGTTCCTGACTAGCTCGGATAACTCCCTGGCTTTCTCCTCCGGGAGAAACACCTTTTTCTGGACTGTGTCCAGGATCATCCCTAGGAACAGAAGACAAGTCGTCGGAACCAGCTGCGATTTTGGAATATTGAGAATCCAACCGTGCTGCAGCAACACTACCTGAGATAGTGCTACACCGACCTCCAACTGTTCCCTGGATCTTACCCTTATCAGGGAATTGTCCAAGTAAGGGATAACTAAAATTCCCTTCCTTTGAAGGAATATCATCATTTCGGCCATTACCTTGGTAAAGACCCGGGGTGCCGTGGACCATCCATACGGCAGCGTCTGAACTGATAGTGACAGTTCTGTACCATAAACCAGAGGTACACTTGGTGAGAAGGGTAAATTTTGACATGAAGGTAAGCATCCTTGATGTCCCGAGACATCATGTAGTCCCCTTCTTCCAGGTTCGCAATCACTGCTCTGAGTGACTCAATCTTGAATTTGAACCTCTGTATGTAAGTGTTCAAAGATTTTAGATTTAGAATCGGTCTCACCGAGCCGTCCGGCTTCGGTACCACAACAGTGTGGAATAATACCCCGTTCCCTGTTGCAGGAGGGGTATCTTGATTATCACCTGCTGGGAATACAGCTTGTGAATGGCTTCCAAAACTGTCTCCCTGTCAGAAGGAGACATCGGTAAAGCCGACTTTAGGAAACGGCGAGGGGGAGACGTCTCGAATTCTAATTTGTACCCCTGAGATATCACCTGAAGGATCCAGGGGTCTACTTGCGAGTGAGCCCACTGCGCGCTGAAATTCATTGAGACGGGCCCCCCACCGTGCCTGATTCTGCTTGTAAAGCCCCAGCGTATACTGAGGGCTTGGCAGAGGCGGGAGAGGGTTTCTGTTCCTGGGAACTGGCTGATTTCTGCAGCCTTTTTCCTCTCCCTCTGTCACGGGGCAGAAATGAGGAACCTTTTGCCCGCTTATCCACGAAAAGACTGCGCCTGATAATACGGCGTCTTCTCATGTTGAGAGGCGACCTGGGGTACAAACGTGGATTTCCCAGCTGTTGCCGTGGCCACCAGGTCTGAAAGACCGACCCCAAATAACTCCTCTCCTTAATAAGGCAATACTTCCAAATGCCGTTTGGAATACGCATCACCTGACCACTGACGTGTCCATAACCCTCTACTGGTAGAAATGGACAACGCACTTAGACTTGATGCCAGTCGGCAAATATTCCGCTGTGCATCACTCATATATAGAAATGCATCTTTCAAATGCTCTATAGGCAAAAATATACTGTCCCTATCTAGGGTATCAATATTTTCAGTCAGGGAATCCGACCACGCCAACCCAGCACTGCACATCCAGGCTGAGGCGATTGCTGGTCGCAGTATAACACCAGTATGTGTGTAAATACATTTTAGGATACCCTCCTGCTTTCTATAAGCAGGATCCTTAAGGGCGGCCATCTCAGGAGAGGATAGAGCCCTTACAAGCGTGTGAGCGCTTTATCCACCCTAGGGGGTGTTTCCCAACGCACCCTAACCTCTGGCGGGAAAGGATATAATGCCAATAACATTTTAGAAATTATCAGTTGTTATCGGGGGAAACCCACGCATCATCACACACCTCATTTAATTTCTCAGATTCAGGAAAACTACAGGTAGTTTTTCCTCACCGAACATAATACCCCTTTTTGGTGGTACTCGTATTATCAGAAATGTGTAAAACATTTTTCATTGCCTCAATCATGTAACGTGTGGCCCTACTGGAAGTCACATTTGTCTCTTCACCGTCGACACTGGAGTCAGTATCCGTGTCGGCGTCTATATCTGCCATCTGAGGTATCGGGCGCTTTAGAGCCCCTGACGGCCTATGAGACGTCTGGACAGGCACAAGCTGAGTAGCCGGCTGTCTCATGTCAACCACTGTCTTTTATACAGAGCTGACACTATCACGTAATTTCTTCCAACAGTTCATCCACTCAGGTGTCGACGCCCTAGAGGGTGACATCACTATTACAGGCAATCTGCTCCGTCTCCACATCATTTTTCTCCTCATACATGTCGACACAAAAGTACCGACATACAGCACACACACAGGGAATGCTCTGATAGAGGACAGGACCCCACTAGCCATTTGGGGAGACAGAGGGAGAGTTTGCCAGCACACACCAGAGCGCTATATATATATACAGGGATAACCTTATATAAGTGTTTTTCCCCTTATAGCTGCTGTATAGTTAATACTGCGCCTAATTTGTGCCCCCCTCTCTTTTTTAACCCTTTCTGTAGTGTAGTGACTGCAGGGGAGAGCCAGGGAGCTTCCCTCCAACGGAGCTGTGAGGGAAAATGGCGCCAGTGTGCTGAGGAGATAGGCTCCGCCCCCTTATCGGCGGCCTTATCTCCCGTTTTTTTATGTATTTTGGCAGGGGTTAAATGCATCCATATAGCCCAGGAGCTATATGTGATGCATTTTTTGCCATCCAAGGTGTTTATTATTGTGTCTCAGGGCGCCCCCCCCCAGCGCCCTGCACCCTCAGTGACCGGAGTGTGAAGTGTGCTGAGAGCAATGGCGCACAGCTGCAGTGCTGTGCGCTACCTTGTTGAAGACAGGACGTCTTCTGCCGCCGATTTTCCGGACCTCTTCTGCCTTCTGGCTCTGTAAGGGGGCCGGCGGCGCGGCTCTGGGACCCCTCCAAGCTGGGCCTGTGATCGTCCCTCTGGAGCTAATGTCCAGTAGCCTAAGAAGCCCAATCCACTCTGCACGCAGGGGAGTTCGCTTCTTCTCCCCTTAGTCCCTCGATGCAGTGAGCCTGTTGCCAGCAGGTCTCACTGAAAATAAAAAACCTAAACTAAAACTTTCACTAAGAAGCTCAGGAGAGCCCCTAGTGTGCACCCTTCTCGTTCGGGCACAGAGATCTAACTGAGGCTTGGAGGAGGGTCATAGGGGGAGGAGCCAGTGCACACCAGATAGTCCTAAAGCTTTCTTTAGATGTGCCCAGTCTCCTGCGGAGCCGCTATTCCCCATGGTCCTTACGGAGTCCCCAGCATCCACTTAGGACGTTAGAGAAATACTGCATTCCCCGGTGAAACTAACCCTGTCTCACCAGACTAAATATATATATATATATATATATATATATATATATATATATATCTTCAGAAAATAAGGATGCACTCACCAGACTTCTTCAAAGAGTACAAAACGAGCCTTTAATGCCAACAGCGCATACTCACAAGGTCATGGTCAACGTTTCGGCTCACCACAGAGCCTTTTTCAAGACCAGATCACCAGATGCCATCTCCCTTGCACTGATCTAAATGCAAGGGCCATATATACCATCACTGTGGTCACACCCCCCAATCCACCAATTAGCTCCAAAGGGGGTCAGAAACTTAAAATAAAGATGCAAACATAACCATAACCCTGTTAGGGCCATATATATCGCGCTTGTGGATCACTAGGCTGTTTTGTAAATAAGCTGTTGTGTAGGTACTGCTGGTATAGTTGGGTATAAATATGTGAGTATGATGTGAACGGCACAGCACATTGAGTGGCCAATCCTTATAGTATTAATTTGTAGTGAAGATTGGTGTTTTTTGGGGGGCTGATTTCATGAATACAGGTGCTCAGGTAGTTTTATTGATGAATGGTGATGCTGGGAATAGCAGGTACCTGATTTGGCCACTGTACACAATGAGTAAGTAAGGGTGGGTGAGGCGGGAATAAGTGAGTATTAGTCCATCCTGCTAATACACGGGGTGGAGGAGATGACCTGGTCTATTTGAGAACATGATTGGGTCTTATTAAGTAATATATGTAGTGATGTTCTGTGTATGTCCATGTCATATATGTTCTATGTCGGGTCTTTTTGTCTACACTGTAATTAAGGTGATGGCTATATATGGGTAAGCTCTGTGGGTATTATTTGAACCTTGACAAAGGTCCAAGTAGGACCGAAACGTCGGTGTGATGTTGTACATGATGCTTCAATAAACCCCTGCTGGCTTCACAACTCGTCTGGTGAGTGCACTCTATACAGGATCTATATATATATATATATATATATATATGTATATATAAAATTGTATGTGCTTCCTTACTGCCATATACTGTACTTCTTGCACAGCTAGCTTTGTGTCATCTCTCTGCTCTTTGCATTGCTTACCTTTACTCAAAATTGTTTATTTATTTTATTTGTTACCAGTTTTTTTATATAGCACACACTTATTCCGCAGCGCTTTACAGAGAATAATTGGCCATTCACATCAGTCCCTGCTCCAGTGGAGCTTACAATCTACAGTATATTGCCTAGCACATGTGCACACACACACACACACACACACACACACACACACACACACACACACACACACGTTAATTTTTCTTGGGAGACAATTAACCTACCGATATATTATTGGATTGTGGAAAGAAACTGGAACATACACAACGCACATGGAGAACATACAGATTCCATACATTTAGGTCCATGGTTGGAATCGAATCCATGAATTCAGTGCTGTGAGGCAGTTATGCTAACCATTACACCATCTGTGCAGCCCAAAACATTATCTAAAGGAAATATTCATGTGTTGTTGAATGCACTGGAAACCTTCTGCCACACCCTCTTTTCTGTTGCAAATGAAGTATGTGCAGGTGTTGATATTGCAGAGTTATATATAGTAGGCACACATCTATGGATGACTTAAGCTACTGTATGAACAATCCAGTTACTTAACCAGTGTTGTTGGTTTATTGATAGATAGCAAGTACAGCCGTACTCACTGTTACATGTACACTTGTGATGGGGGGGCTTGAGCAGAGCAGGTTTCCATTCAGCTTACCAGCCAATGAGTTTATACTGCAAGTGGGTAGCTGTGCTGGGATGCTGGAACAGCTTTATAGCAGCAGATGAGAGGGGGCCTTTTAAACTCCCACCACTGCAGTACACTGCAAGCTGTGGGTGAGATGGAGGGAAAGTGCCCAAAAAGCAGGACTGTCCCACCAAAATATAGATGGTTGGAAGGTATGCAATTGCATATGTGCCCATTAGGACTGTAGTGAGGGATGTGCGGGCTGTGCCATTGCCCGAGGGCCCACCCAGCCAAACCTGGGCATCTCTCCAACAACCCTGTCCCCTAGTGGGTCGTACTCTGGTGCTGTTGTCCATACAGATTTCCAACTTTCAGCAGCTTCCAGCTTTCTCCATCAGTCTGCTCCAGAATAGACAGGACAGGAGAGGGGGGTCCTAACACAGGCCTGTTGCAATATGGGCGTGTTCATGCAAATGAAAAAACATTGAGACCAAATTCTCCCTAATAGTGATTGGTGCTTTTCTTCTTTACTTGGGCTATGAAAATCCATGTATTTTTATGGTTTAGTTGTTTTGGTATTGTTCTAGAGCACAGGTTCTCAAACTCTGTCCTCAGGACCCCACACGGTTCATGTTTTGCAGGTCACCTGTAGATTTTTAAAATCTGACAGTTGGTGATACACAGTGCAGCTGCTGGGTGACATGGAAAACGTGAACCATGTGGGGTCCTGAGGACTGAGTTTGAGAACCACTGTTCTAGATAAGTCACAAAGTTTAAATAACAAATGTATTTAAAGCACATAAAGGAAATGTTTAATGTTTTACAACACAGGCGCAAGTGGGTCCTGAGGGTACGCGGTTAGCATACCGACAGTCGGGATCCCGGCGGTCACAATACAGATGCCGGGATCCTGACAGGGGCACCATACTGCCGCCGGTATACCGGCGAGGCAGGTGATTCCCCCTCTATGGGTGTCCACGACACCCACAGAGGGAGAATAGAACCTGCGGCAAGCAAAGCTCACCACTGAGCCCACGGTGTGGCGAGTGCAGCGTTCCCTCAAGGGACTTGTTGCACTCCCCCCCCCCCCTGCCGGCGTTCCGCCGCTCAGGATGCCGATGTCGGCTAATGACATTTGTCCTAAGTGGCTGTGACATGTAATGAAATTGAGAGCAGAGCGCTTGTAATTATGTAACTATTAAATGTAACTGTAACTAATTGTTGCTGTGTAAAAGTGAAACATAGTATCTATTTTTGAGTGCAATTCCTTAAAGAAAAATAGTGAATTAGTATAATGTTTACAGCCCTTTTGTTCTTGATGTGGTCCTCAGGTAAAGAAAGGGTTTCGTTTTTGCCGTGCAGGAAGGGGCAGTTCTTAATGATAAAGTTCTCTGTGCGCTAACTTTCCCTACGCTACCAACCTCATCCATGATGGTGCTGGATGCTGGTCTCCTACTCCGGCTGTGACATGTACCTAGCATACAGTTGGTACATATACTTCTGCTGTATTTAAAAAACTACTAAAACAAGTACGTTCGGTAGGGTGGCATCCTTCTGGACTGTCAAAATGGCCATTCTACAACTCATAAGGCACTCTGCATAGGCAATCCCCATTTGTGCAAATATGTGGGCCCATGCACCGTGACCAGGTGACTTAATTTCACATGGGTCCCTAACATCTCTAATACTCTCACATTATATACGTTTATCTAGGTTTTACCTTAAAACAGAGCCCTTATTAATGTGTGATCTACAATGTAGGAACCAGTACCTTGTGTGATCTACAATGTAGGAACCAGTACCTTGTGTGATCTACAATGTAGGAACCAGTGGCGGAACTACCACCAGTGCAAGCGGTGCCTTGCACTGGGGCCCGCCACTGTGAAGGGGCCCAAAGCCCAAACTGACTCATTACATGCCGCCTGCCGCTGCGGGCCAGAGGAGAGGAGCAGCAGGGACGCAGCCACTGGGAGAAGGATGAGGAGGGAGGGGGACTCGGGAGCCGCAGCAGCGCAGTGTAATTGGTGGTGGCGCCGCTGCAGCTGACCCTCTCCTTCCACATAGGCTGGCCGTCGCCGCTGTGAATGCTGGGATGCGCTTCCCTCACCACAGCAGCGGCGGCCAGCCTATGTGGAAGGAGAGGAGAGCTGCATTGGCGCCGCCACCAATTACACTGCGCTGCTGTGGCTCCCGAGGCCCCCTACCTCCTCCTCCTTCTCCCAGTGGCTGAGCCCCTGCTGCTCCTTACTCTGGCCCGCAGCGGCAGGCGGCATGTAATGAGTCAGTTTGGGCTTTGGGTCCCTTCACAGTGGCGGGCCCCAGTGCAAGGCACCGCTGCGACTGGTGGTAGTTCCACCACTGGTTCCTACATTGTAGATCACACAAGGCAAAACCAGGTTGCTTTTAAAATACGGCTATTTTCGAACTAAATCCTGGGCCTCCGACTTCTAGCACTCTATAACATTACCTCCTGGTCTCAAGGTACTATATAAACAAAAATTTTGTTTTTCTTTCACATGTCCAGTATACATTTATAACAGTGTGTGGGCCAATCTGGGGTTATGTCACATGGGAATTCCCCCCAAACATATGACAATAAAAAGTGCTTCCTACCTAAGGTATTTAAAATGATACTACCAACATGTACTAATTCTTTCCTCTTCTTCTAGATCTGGAAATCTAGAGTAGAATCATTCGGATATCAGGACTGAGGAACATATTTGGTGTTCCTCAAAATATTTTACTATAGAAGTGGAAGCCCAAAAACCAAAGTTAGAGATGGAACAAGTGGGGTAATTATTAAAATATATCTAATACTGTATATTTCAGAGCAAACATTTTTGTTTTTCAGTATTAAACTAGAAGTGGGTAGAACTACAATGTCTATGATGACCTTGACCTTGAGACTACTTCAGATACAGTGGCGTAAGTTTGTCCCAGTTGCCCGGAGGCAAGATAAATATTGGTGTCCGCCTATATATAGATACAGTAAATATATATTGTATATGGAGTGTTCTGGGGGAAAAATAAGTATGCATATTTACGTTTCATTGTCATTTATTTTAAATCACACATTTCTTAGCACTCATACACAGGACTTGAACCCATGACCTGTTACACGGAAAGCAAACACGCTATCAAGCTATTTGCTCCTTTGTAGTAAGGTTGCAGGTTCTACTTATAAGAAGCTACTTAGAATTGTCAATTCAAAACCATTGCACCTAGGCAGATCTATACAGCCACAAACTACATAGATCTGCGCAGTCACTCACTATGTTGATTATTTCTCCAACATTTATTTTACAGGATTAGAACCCACTACCTATTACATTGGAAACAGGCACCTTACTGATGGCGCTATTTGCTCCTGTATAAGAAGTGTGAGAATTCTAACTACATGAAGTTACTTCTCTAACAATTAGAGAAGTAACTTCATATAGTTAGAATTCTCATAGTTCCTTTACAGGAGCAAATAGCTCCATCATTAAGGTGCCAGCTTCCAGTGAAATGAGTTGTGGGTTCTAATCCTGGGTATGACACTTTCAAAATGTGCATCTATACTAAAGAGGGTGTGACTTGTAAGGTGCAGGAAACAGCTGGGGAGGGGATTCTCCCACGGAAGAGATAGAGATGGCTGTCAATTAACTTAATTGAATGGTGTCGCTGAACATGGGAGCAGAGGTGCCCCCCTACAGAGCAGGAGCCCGGCGGCAGCTGACCCCGTTGCCTCCCACAGTTACACCTCTGCTTAGATACATGCTGGAAAGAGTGTCTCCTACATATTTTGTATAGTATTTAATTACAGAAAGATTCACAATATATTTAGAACATTTAAAATTGGAAAAAACAGCCCCAAAATGATATATATATATATATATATATATAGATAGATAGATAGATAGATAGATAGATAGATAGATAGATAGATAGCAAATAGGGCAACCAATGCAGAAAAGAAGACTATAGGCCGTCCGCTCCATCGCTGCAGTACATATTTGAGTCAATATTCAAACCACTGAAAGATGCAACTTGGATACCTAGTATGCCACAGAAGGTTCTGGTGGCACAGCCACGGATGGCTTCAGTTAGTTTTATTGTACCTGCAGAGAAAATAACATATTGTTAGTTTCATAGACTCTGTAAGATTTAAAAAAAAAAAAAACATATATTTTTTTAATGGGCCATCTCCTAATAATAATAATAATAATAATAATAATAATAATACAAAAGGACTCATCCAAGCATCATTGTCTCATCTGTAGAGAAAGAGAAAGAAGTATCCCATGTAAGAGTATGGAATGAGTTCAGTATCACGGCAATTGGGATGCCGGTGGTCATGTGACTGATGTCGGAATCACGAGACCACTCAGGAGACTGGCACGGGAAGACCAACAGCCAACATCCTAAAGGTGAGTATCGGGGTGCGGGTTAGGTCTGGAGGGTTACTGATAAGCACTAGTGAAGAGAGAGAGTTAAGCAATAGGGGAGTTAAGGATAAGCACTAATGGGGGGGGGGGGGGTTTGAGTCAAGCAAGAGGGGGGTGGTTAGCCATTGTTACCCCCCCCGTCCCGATGGTTAGCCCTGGCAGACACCCCCGAAGGCTTAGCCATAGCTGTCACCCCAGGAGGGTTGGAAATAGTTGCCACCCCCTGATGGTTAGGGGAGAGGAGGGAGGAAGGTAGAAATATTAACCCCATCCGCGGTATGCAGGTTTAAGATATGAGTAATATATATCGACTAATCATATATACACTATATATTTTCCATTTATATGTAGGTATACTTTACCCTGATAGCTATACCAGAAAAATCCAAGACACAAGATAAATATAATAAGCATTTCTTTTTGATAACACATATTAATATTGGTCCTCATAGTTGTAACATTTCATTTTGGATGCACCATGTTTGGCACCCTCTGTATCTTTTTGTGACATCATACAGTATTACCTGTTATCTTTCTTGCCATACGGCCACACTGTCTCTCTTCCCCCGTGCACTGCAGAGTGTCCTCGGTGTGGCAGTCATCAGCTGTCTCCGATGCACACGTTCTACACGTCAGGCCATTCCTCTCTGAGCTTTCAGCCGGCACTTTCAAAATGTATCAGAAATGTATTTATTTACTAACAGTTTCTTATATAGCGCAGCAGATTCCGTTGGGCTTGATATAACAAAACTGGGAAATAACAAACAGTCATAGAGGTAGGAAGGCCCTGCTCGTAAGCTTTCAATTAATAGGGAAATAGGCATGGATACACAAGGATAGGTGCTATCTATTGCATAGTTGTTTCACCAGATTGCAAAGGTTCTTGGTGGGCTGTATGATATGGTCACACAGCAATGATGAACCTGGGTCGGGAGAAAGGGAAAGTGAAGGATGAGAAGACATTGGAGGATATGTGTGGACTGAGCAGAGTGGATGCAATTTGATAGGAAAGCTTATGAAAGTTATGTCATCAGTTCTGGAATTTGATACGCTTGTCTGAAGAGGGGAGTTTTCAGGGAACGCTTGAAGGTTTGGAGACTAGATGAAAGTCTTATTGTGCGTGGGAGGGCATTCCACAAAGTGGGTGCAGCCAGGAGAAAGTCCTGTAATCGGGAGTGGGAGCGAGTAATGAGTGTGGATGAGAGAGGCAGATCTTGTGAAGAGTGAAGAGGTCGTGTTGGGAGATATTTTGAGATAAGCAAAGTGATGTACGTGGATAGCTTAAATTAGTTAAACTCATCTATTATGTTTTCAGTGGTGATAAAGAGAGGTGCCTTAATTTCACAGCTAAAAATATAGTCCCAAAGACCATGCAAATTATACTTTTTGTAAAATGTAAAAATCTTGATGTGGACATTTATCTACAGGATAAATGTTACAGGATAGTTTGTACATCTTAATCTTTGTGATTATATGGTGTATAATTGTCTATAATGATTCACATAGTTATATCATGGTTGTGTTTCTGATTGCAACACCTGAATATACATATATACATGGCCTCATCATGTTCTGCAGTTTAACTTTTTATAGCTGACGGCAGTTCCACTGAAACCAGATACATCTTTTTTATCTGCAGTAAGCTAGAGTGACATGCTTTTGTCTTTGTAGAATTGAAGGTATGACACAATGGTTAGTAATGTATGGGTAGTAATGTTGCCTCAGATTACCTTGGATACAATTCTGTTTGGAGTGACAGTGATATGGAGGAGGCAGTGACCGTAACTTAGAGGAGGCAGTGACAGTGACATAGAGGAGGCAGTGACAGTGACATAGAGGAGGCAGTGACAGTGATATGGAGGAGGCAGTGACCGTAAGTTAGAGGAGGCAGTGACAGTGACATAGAGGAGGCAGTGACAGTGATATGGAGGAGGCAGTGACCGTAACTTAGAGGAGGCAGTGACAGTGACATAGAGGAGGCAGTGACAGTGACATAGAGGAGGCAGTGACAATGAAATGGAGGAGGCAGTGACAGTGAGGAGGCAGTGACAGTGACATAGAGGAGGCAGTGACAATGATATGGAGGAGGCAGTGACAGTGACATAGAGGAGGCAGTGACAGTGACATAGAGGAGGCAGTGACAGTGACATAGAGGAGGCAGTGACAGTGACATAGAGGAGGCAGTGACAATGAAATGGAGGAGGCAGTGACAGTGACATAGAGGAGGCAGTGACAGTGACATAGAGGAGGCAGTGACAATGATATGGAGGAGGCAGTGACAGTGACATAGAGGAGGCAGTGACAGTGACATAGAGGAGGCAGTGACAGTGACATAGAGGAGGCAGTGACAATGATATGGAGGAGGCAGTGACAGTGACATAGAGGAGGCAGTGACAGTGATATAGAGGGGACAGTGACAGTGATATAGAGGAGGCAGTGACAGTGATATGGAAGAGTCAGTGACAGTGATATGGAAGAGTCAGTGACAGTGATATGGAGGAGGCAGTGACAGTGACATAGAGGAGGCAGTGACATAGAGGAGGCAGTGACAGTGACATGGAGGAGGCAGTGACAGTGACATAGAGGAGGCAGTGACAGTGACATAGAGGAGACAGTGACATAGAGGAGGCAGTGACAGTGATATGGAAGAGTCAGTGACAGTGACATAGAGAAAGCAGTGCCAGTGACATAGAGGAGGCAGTGACAGTGACATAGAGGAGGCAGTAACAGTGATATGGAGGAGGCAGTGACAGTGACATAGAGGAGGCAGTGACAGTGAAAAAAAGAGGAGGCAGTGACAGTGATATAGAGGGGGCAGTGACAGTGACATAGAGGAGGCAGTGACAGTGATATGGAGGAGGCAGTGACAGTGACATAGAGGAGGCAGTGACAGTGACATAGAGGAGGCAGTGACAGTGATATGGAAGAGGCAGTGACAGTGATATGGAGGAGACAGTGATATGGAGGAGGCAGTGACAGAGGAGACAGTGACAGAGATATGGAGGGGACAGTGACAGTGATATGGAGGGGACAGTGCCAGTGATGTGGAGGGGGCAATGACAATAATATGGAGGAGGCAGTGACTGTGACATAGAGGAGGCAATGACAGTGATATGGAGGGGACAGTGACAGTGATATGGAGGGGACAGTGACAGTGATATGGAGGGGACAGTGACAGTGATATGGGGGGGCAATGACAGTGATACGGAGGGCACAGTGATATGGACGGGGCAATGACAGTGATATGGAGGGGACAGTGACATAGAGGTGGCAGTGACCGTGACATAGAGGAGGAGGTGACAGTGACATAGAGGTGGCAGTGACCGTGACATAGAGGAGGCAGTGACAGTGATATAGAGGGGGCAGTGACAGTGACAAAGAGGAGGCAGTGACAGTGACAAAGAGGAGGCAGTGACAGTGATATGGAGAGGACAGTGACAGTGAAATTGAGAAGGCAGTGACAGTAATATGGGGGGGGGGCAATGACATTGATATGGATGGGACAGTGACAGTGATATGGAGGGGACAGTGACAGTGACATAGAGATGGCAGTGACAGTGATATGGAGGGGGCAATGACAGTGATATGGAGAAGGCAATGACAGTAATATGGAGAAGGCAATGACAGTGACATGGAGGAGACAGTGAAATGGAGGAGGCAGTTACAGTGAAAAAAAGAGGAGGCAGTGACAGTGATATAGAGGAGGCAGTGACAGAGACATAGAGGAGGCAGTGACAGTGAAAAAAAGAGGAGGCAGTGACAGTGATATAGAGGGGGCAGTGACAGTGACATAGAGGAGGCAGTGACAGTGATATGGAGGAGGCAGTGACAGTGACATAGAGGAGGCAGTGACAGTGACATAGAGGAGGCAGTGACAGTGACATAGAGGAGGCAGTGACAGTGATATGGAAGAGGCAGTGACAGTGATATGGAGGAGACAGTGATATGGAGGAGGCAGTGACAGAGGAGACAGTGACAGAGATATGGAGGGGACAGTGACAGTGATATGGAGGGGACAGTGCCAGTGATGTGGAGGGGGCAATGACAATAATATGGAGGAGGCAGTGACTGTGACATAGAGGAGGCAATGACAGTGATATGGAGGGGACAGTGACAGTGATATGGAGGGGACAGTGACAGTGATATGGAGGGGACAGTGACAGTGATATGGGGGGGCAATGACAGTGATACGGAGGGCACAGTGATATGGACGGGGCAATGACAGTGATATGGAGGGGACAGTGACATAGAGGTGGCAGTGACCGTGACATAGAGGAGGAGGTGACAGTGACATAGAGGTGGCAGTGACCGTGACATAGAGGAGGCAGTGACAGTGATATAGAGGGGGCAGTGACAGTGACAAAGAGGAGGCAGTGACAGTGACAAAGAGGAGGCAGTGACAGTGATATGGAGAGGACAGTGACAGTGACAAAGAGGAGGTAGTGACAGTGATATGGATGGGACAGTGACAGTGATATGGAGGGGGCAATGACAGTGATATGGAGAAGGCAATGACAGTAATATGGAGAAGGCAATGACAGTGACATGGAGGAGACAGTGAAATGGAGTGGGCAGTGACAGTGATATGGAGGGGACAGTGCCAGTGATATGGAGGGGGCAATGACAATAATATGGAGGAGGCAGTGACATAGAGGTGGCAGTGACCGTGACATAGAGGAGGCAGTGACAGTGATATGGAGGGGGCAATGACAGTGATATGGAGGAGACAGTGACAGTGATATGGAGAAGGCAATGACAGTAATATGGAGAAGGCAATGACAGTGACATGGAGGAGACAGTGAAATGGAGTGGGCAGTGACAGTGATATGGAGGGGACAGTGCCAGTGATATGGAGGGGGCAATGACAATAATATGGAGGGGACAGTGACATAGAGGTGGCAGTGACCGTGACATAGAGAAGCAGTGACAGTGACATAGAGGTGGCAGTGACAGTGATATGAGGGGGGGGGGATGACAGTGATATGGGGGGGGGCAATGACAGTGATATGGAGGAGACAGTGAAATGGAGGAGGCAGTGACAGTGATATGGTGGGTGTAATGACAATAATATGGAGAGGGCAGTGACATGGAGGTATAGTAACAGTGATATGGAGGTATAGTAACAGTGATATGGAGGGGGCAGTGACATGGAGGTATAGTAACAGTGATATGGAGAGGGCAGTGGCATGGAGGTATAGTGACAGTGATATGGAGGGGGCAGTGACATTGAGGTATAGTAACAGTGATATGGAGAGGGCAGTGACATGGAGGTATAGTAACAGTGATATGGAGGGGGCAGTGACATGGAGGTATAGTAACAGTGATATGGAGAGGGCAGTGGCATGGAGGTATAGTGACAGTGATATGGAGGGGGCAGTGACATTGAGGTATAGTAACAGTGATATGGAGAGGGCAGTGACATGGAGGTATAGTAACAGTGATATGGAGGGGGCAGTGACATGGAGGTATAGTAACAGTGATATGGAGGGGCAGTGACATGGAGGTATAGTAACAGTGATATGGAGAGGGCAGTGACATGGAGGTATAGTAACAGTGATATGGAGGGGGCAGTGACATGGAGGTATAGTAACAGTGATATGGAGAGGGCAGTGACATGGAGGTATAGTAACAGTGATATGGAGGGGCAGTGACATGGAGGTATAGTAACAGTGATATGGAGAGGGCAGTGACATGGAGGTATAGTAACAGTGATATGGAGAGGGCAGTGACATGGAGGTATAGTAACAGTGATATGGAGGGGCAGTGACATGGAGGTATAGTAACAGTGATGTGGAGAGGGCAGTGACATGGAGGTATAGTAACAGTGATATGGAGAGGGCAGTGACATGGAGGTATAGTAACAGTGATATGGAGAGGGTAGTGACATGGAGGTATAGTAACAGTGATATGGAGGGGCAGTGACATGGAGGTATAGTAACAGTGATATGAAGGGGCAGTGACATGGAGGTATAGTAACAGTGATATGAAGGGGCAGTGACATGGAGGTATAGTAACAGTGATATGGAGGGGGCAGTGACATGGAGGTATAGTAACAGTGATATGGAGGGGCAGTGACATGGAGGTATAGTAACAGTGATATGAAGGGGCAGTGACATGGAGGTATAGTAACAGTGATATGGAGGGACAGTGACATGGAGGTATAGTAGCAGTGATATGGAGGGGCAGTGACATGGAGGTATAGTAACAGTGATATGGAGGGGGCAGTGACATGGAGGTATAGTAACAGTGATATGGAGAGGGCAGTGACATGGAGGTATAGTAACAGTGATATGGAGAGGGCAGTGACATGGAGGTATAGTAACAGTGATATGGAGGGGCAGTGACATGGAGGTATAGTAACAGTGATATGGAGGGGCAGTGACATGGAGGTATAGTAACAGTGATATGGAGGGGCAGTGACATGGAGGTATAGTAACAGTGATATGGAGAGGGCAGTGACATGGAGGTATAGTAACAGTGATATGGAGAGGGCAGTGACATGGAGGTATAGTAACAGTGATATGGAGAGGGCAGTGACATGGAGGTATAGTAACAGTGATATGGAGGGGCAGTGACATGGAGGTATAGTAACAGTGATATGGAGAGGGCAGTGACATGGAGGTATAGTAACAGTGATATGGAGAGGGCAGTGACATGGAGGTATAGTAACAGTGATATGGAGAGGGCAGTGACATGGAGGTATAGTAACAGTGATATGGAGAGGGCAGTGACATGGAGGTATAGTAACAGTGATATGGAGGGGACAGTGACATGGAGGTATAGTAACAGTGATATGGAGAGGGCAGTGACATGGAGGTATAGTAACAGTGATATGGAGGGGGCAGTGACATGGAGGTATAGTAACAGTGATATGGAGAGGGTAGTGACATGGAGGTATAGTAACAGTGATATGGAGGGGGCAGTGACATGGAGGTATAGTAACAGTGATATGGAGAGGGCAGTGACATGGAGGTATAGTAACAGTGATATGGAGAGGGTAGTGACATGGAGGTATAGTAACAGTGATATGGAGGGGTCAGTGACATGGAGGTATAGTAACAGTGATATGGAGAGGACAGTGACATGGAGGTATAGTAACAGTGATATGGAGAGGGCAGTGACATGGAGGTATAGTAACAGTGATATGGAGGGGGCAGTGACATGGAGGTATAGTAACAGTGATATGGAGGGGGCAGTGACATGGAGGTATAGTAACAGTGATATGGAGAGGGCAGTGACATGGAGGTATAGTAATAGTGATATGGAGAGGTCAGTGACATGGAGGTATAGTAACAGTGATATGGAGGGGGCAGTGACATGGAGGTATAGTAACAGTGATATGGAGGGGGTAGTGACATGGAGGTATAGTAACAGTGATATGGAGGGGGCAGTGACATGGAGGTATAGTAACAGTGATATGGAGGGGCAGTGACATGGAGGTATAGTAACAGTGATATGGAGAGGGCAGTGACATGGAGGTATAGTAACAGTGATATGGAGAGGACAGTGACATGGAGGTATAGTAACAGTGATATGGAGGGGGCAGTGACATGGAGGTATAGTAACAGTGATATGGAGAGGGCAGTGACATGGGGGTATAGTAACAGTGATATGGAGAGGGCAATGACATGGAGGTATAGTAACAGTGATATGGAGGGGGCAGTGACATGGAGGTATAGTAACAGTGATATGAAGGGGCAGTGACATGGAGGTATAGTAACAGTGATATGGAGAGGGCAGTGACATGGAGGTATAGTAACATTGATATGGAGGGGGCAGTGACATGGAGGTATAGTAACAGTGATATGGAGGGGGCAGTGACATGGAGGTATAGTAACAGTGATATGGAGAGGGTAGTGACATGGAGGTATAGTAACAGTGATATGGAGGGGGCAGTGACATGGAGGTATAGTAACAGTGATATGGAGAGGGCAGTGACATGGAGGTATAGTAACAGTGATATGGAGGGGGCAGTGACATGGAGGTATAGTAACAGTGATATGGAGGGGGCAGTGACATGGAGGTATAGTAACAGTGATATGGAGGGGACAGTGACATGGAGGTATAGTAACAGTGATATGGAGGGGGCAGTGACATGGAGGTATAGTAACAGTGATATGGAGGGGCAGTGACATGGAGGTATAGTAACAGTGATATGGAGAGGGCAGTGACATGGAGGTATAGTAACAGTGATATGGAGGAGACAGTGACATGGAGGTATAGTAACAGTGATATGGAGAGGGCAGTGGCATGGAGGTATAGTAACAGTGATATGGAGGGGTCAGTGACATGGAGGTATAGTGACAGTGATATGGAGAGGGCAGTGACATGGAGGTATAGTAACAGTGATATGGAGGGGGCAGTGACATGGAGGTATAGTAACAGTGATATGGAGAGGGCAGTGACATGGAGGTATAGTAACAGTGATATGGAGGGGACAGTGACATGGAGGTATAGTAACAGTGATATGGAGAGGGCAGTGACATGGAGGTATAGTAACAGTGATATGGAGAGGGCAGTGACATGGAGGTATAGTAACAGTGATATGGAGGGGACAGTGACATGGAGGTATAGTAACAGTGATATGGAGGGGGCAGTGACATGGAGGTATAGTAACAGTGATATGGAGAGGGCAGTGACATGGAGGTATAGTAACAGTGATATGGAGAGGGCAGTGACATGGAGGTATAGTAACAGTGATATGGAGGGGGCAGTGACATGGAGGTATAGTAACAGTGATATGGAGAGGGCAGTGACATGGAGGTATAGTAACAGTGATATGGAGAGGGTAGTGACATGGAGGTATAGTAACAGTGATATGGAGGGGTTGTGACATGGAGGTATAGTAACAGTGATATGGAGAGGGCAGTGACATGGAGGTATAGTAACAGTGATATGGAGAGGACAGTGACATGGAGGTATAGTAACAGTGATATGGAGAGGGCAGTGACATGGAGGTATAGTAACAGTGATATGGAGGGGGCAGTGACATGGAGGTACAGTAACAGTGATATGGAGGGGACAGTGACATGGAGGTATAGTAAGAGTGATATGGAGGGGGCAGTGACATGGAGGTATAGTAAGAGTGATATGGAGGGGACAGTGACATGGAGGTATAGTAACAGTAATATGGAGGGTCAGTGACATGGAGGTATAGTAACAGTGATATGGAGGGGACAGTGACATGGAGGTATAGTAACAGTGATATGGAGAGGACAGTGACATGGAGGTATAGTAACAGTGATATGGAGAGGGCAGTGACATGGAGGTATAGTAACAGTGATATGGAGGGGACAGTGACATGGAGGGATAGTAAGAGTGATATGGAGGGGGCAGTGACATGGAGGTATAGTAAGAGTGATATGGAGGGGGCAGTGACATGGAGGTGTAGTAACAGTGATATGGAGGGGGTAGTGACATGGAGGTATAGTAACAGTGATATGGAGGGGGTAGTGACATGGAGGTATAGTAACAGTAATATGGAGGGGTCAGTGACATGGAGGTATAGTAACAGTGATATGGAGAGGGCAGTGACATGGAGGTATAGTAACAGTGATATGGAGAGGGCAGTGACATGGAGGTATAGTAACAGTGATATGGAGAGGGCAGTGACATGGAGGTATAGTAACAGTGATATGGAGAGGACAGTGACATGGAGGTATAGTAACAGTGATATGGAGGGGGCAGTGACATGGAGGTATAGTAACAGTGATATGGAGGGGGCAGTGACATGGAGGTATAGTAACAGTGATATGGAGAGGGCAGTGACATGGAGGTATAGTAACAGTGATATGGAGGGGGCAGTGACATGGAAGTATAGTAACAGTGATATGGAGAGGACAGTGACATGGAGGTATAGTAACAGTGATATGGAGAGGGCAGTGACATGGAGGTATAGTAACAGTGATATGGAGGGGGTAGTGACATGGAGGTATAGTAACAGTGATATGGAGAGGGCAGTGACATGGAGGTATAGTAACAGTGATATGGAGGGGGCAGTGACATGGAGGTATAGTAACAGTGATATGGAGGGGGCAGTGACAGTGACAAAGAGGAGGTAGTGACAGTGATATGGATGGGACAGTGACAGTGATATGGAGGGGGCAATGACAGTGATATGGAGAAGGCAATGACAGTAATATGGAGAAGGCAATGACAGTGACATGGAGGAGACAGTGAAATGGAGTGGGCAGTGACAGTGATATGGAGGGGACAGTGCCAGTGATATGGAGGGGGCAATGACAATAATATGGAGGAGGCAGTGACATAGAGGTGGCAGTGACCGTGACATAGAGGAGGCAGTGACAGTGATATGGAGGGGGCAATGACAGTGATATGGAGGAGACAGTGACAGTGATATGGAGAAGGCAATGACAGTAATATGGAGAAGGCAATGACAGTGACATGGAGGAGACAGTGAAATGGAGTGGGCAGTGACAGTGATATGGAGGGGACAGTGCCAGTGATATGGAGGGGGCAATGACAATAATATGGAGGGGACAGTGACATAGAGGTGGCAGTGACCGTGACATAGAGAAGCAGTGACAGTGACATAGAGGTGGCAGTGACAGTGATATGAGGGGGGGGGGGGGGATGACAGTGATATGGGGGGGGCAATGACAGTGATATGGAGAGGACAGTGACAGTGATATGGAGGAGACAGTGAAATGGAGGAGGCAGTGACAGTGATATGGTGGGTGTAATGACAATAATATGGAGAGGGCAGTGACATGGAGGTATAGTAACAGTGATATGGAGGTATAGTAACAGTGATATGGAGAGGGCAGTGACATGGAGGTATAGTAACAGTGATATGGAGAGGGCAGTGACATGGAGGTATAGTAACAGTGATATGGAGAGGGTAGTGACATGGAGGTATAGTAACAGTGATATGGAGGGGGCAGTGACATGGAGGTATAGTAACAGTGATATGGAGGGGCAGTGACATGGAGGTATAGTAACAGTGATATGGAGAGGGCAGTGACATGGAGGTATAGTAACAGTGATATGGAGGGGGCAGTGACATGGAGGTATAGTAACAGTGATATGGAGAGGGCAGTGACATGGAGGT
The DNA here is from genome assembly GCF_028390025.1 of Pseudophryne corroboree. Lineage (NCBI taxonomy): Eukaryota > Metazoa > Chordata > Amphibia > Anura > Myobatrachidae > Pseudophryne > Pseudophryne corroboree. The sequence goes on from NC_086453.1 coordinate 36,121,196, forward strand.
ATAGTAACAGTGATATGGAGGGGCAGTGACATGGAGGTATAGTAACAGTGATGTGGAGAGTGCAGTGACATGGAGGTATAGTAACAGTGATGTGGAGAGGGTAGTGACATGGAGGTATAGTAACAGTGATATGGAGGGGCAGTGACATGGAGGTATAGTAACAGTGATATGAAGGGGCAGTGACATGGAGGTATAGTAACAGTGATATGAAGGGGCAGTGACATGGAGGTATAGTAACAGTGATATGGAGGGGGCAGTGACATGGAGGTATAGTAACAGTGATATGGAGGGGCAGTGACATGGAGGTATAGTAACAGTGATATGAAGGGGCAGTGACATGGAGGTATAGTAACAGTGATATGGAGGGACAGTGACATGGAGGTATAGTAGCAGTGATATGGAGGGGCAGTGACATGGAGGTATAGTAACAGTGATATGGAAGGGGCAGTGACATGGAGGTATAGTAACAGTGATATGGAGAGGGCAGTGACATGGAGGTATAGTAACAGTGATATGGAGAGGGCAGTGACATGGAGGTATAGTAACAGTGATATGGAGGGGCAGTGACATGGAGGTATAGTAACAGTGATATGGAGGGGCAGTGACATGGAGGTATAGTAACAGTGATATGGAGAGGGCAGTGACATGGAGGTATAGTAACAGTGATATGGAGAGGGCAGTGACATGGAGGTATAGTAACAGTGATATGGAGAGGGCAGTGACATGGAGGTATAGTAACAGTGATATGGAGGGGCAGTGACATGGAGGTATAGTAACAGTGATATGGAGAGGGCAGTGACATGGAGGTATAGTAAGAGTGATATGGAGAGGGCAGTAACATGGAGGTATAGTAACAGTGATATGGAGAGGGCAGTGACATGGAGGTATAGTAACAGTGATATGGAGAGGGCAGTGACATGGAGGTATAGTAACAGTGATATGGAGGGGACAGTGACATGGAGGTATAGTAACAGTGATATGGAGAGGGCAGTGACATGGAGGTATAGTAACAGTGATATGGAGGGGGCAGTGACATGGAGGTATAGTAACAGTGATATGGAGAGGGTAGTGACATGGAGGTATAGTAACAGTGATATGGAGGGGGCAGTGACATGGAGGTATAGTAACAGTGATATGGAGAGGGCAGTGACATGGAGGTATAGTAACAGTGATATGGAGAGGGTAGTGACATGGAGGTATAGTAACAGTGATATGGAGGGGTCAGTGACATGGAGGTATAGTAACAGTGATATGGAGAGGACAGTGACATGGAGGTATAGTAACAGTGATATGGAGAGGGCAGTGACATGGAGGTATAGTAACAGTGATATGGAGGGGGCAGTGACATGGAGGTATAGTAACAGTGATATGGAGGGGGCAGTGACATGGAGGTATAGTAACAGTGATATGGAGAGGGCAGTGACATGGAGGTATAGTAATAGTGATATGGAGAGGTCAGTGACATGGAGGTATAGTAACAGTGATATGGAGGGGGCAGTGACATGGAGGTATAGTAACAGTGATATGGAGGGGGTAGTGACATGGAGGTATAGTAACAGTGATATGGAGGGGGCAGTGACATGGAGGTATAGTAACAGTGATATGGAGGGGCAGTGACATGGAGGTATAGTAACAGTGATATGGAGAGGGCAGTGACATGGAGGTATAGTAACAGTGATATGGAGAGGACAGTGACATGGAGGTATAGTAACAGTGATATGGAGGGGGCAGTGACATGGTTGTATAGTAACAGTGATATGGAGAGGGCAGTGACATGGAGGTATAGTAACAGTGATATGGAGAGGGCAGTGACATGGAGGTATAGTAACAGTGATATGGAGGGGGCAGTGACATGGAGGTATAGTAACAGTGATATGAAGGGGCAGTGACATGGAGGTATAGTAACAGTGATATGGAGAGGGCAGTGACATGGAGGTATAGTAACATTGATATGGAGGGGGCAGTGACATGGAGGTATACTAACAGTGATATGGAGGGGGCAGTGACATGGAGGTATAGTAACAGTGATATGGAGAGGGTAGTGACATGGAGGTATAGTAACAGTGATATGGAGGGGGCAGTGACATGGAGGTATAGTAACAGTGATATGGAGAGGGCAGTGACATGGAGGTATAGTAACAGTGATATGGAGGGGGCAGTGACATGGAGGTATAGTAACAGTGATATGGAGGGGACAGTGACATGGAGGTATAGTAACAGTGATATGGAGGGGACAGTGACATGGAGGTATAGTAACAGTGATATGGAGGGGGCAGTGACATGGAGGTATAGTAACAGTGATATGGAGGGGCAGTGACATGGAGGTATAGTAACAGTGATATGGAGAGGGCAGTGACATGGAGGTATAGTAACAGTGATATGGAGGAGACAGTGACATGGAGGTATAGTAACAGTGATATGGAGAGGGCAGTGGCATGGAGGTATAGTAACAGTGATATGGAGGGGTCAGTGACATGGAGGTATAGTGACAGTGATATGGAGAGGGCAGTGACATGGAGGTATAGTAACAGTGATATGGAGGGGGCAGTGACATGGAGGTATAGTAACAGTGATATGGAGAGGGCAGTGACATGGAGGTATAGTAACAGTGATATGGAGAGGACAGTGACATGGAGGTATAGTAACAGTGATATGGAGGGGGCAGTGACATGGAGGTATAGTAACAGTGATATGGAGGGGGCAGTGACATGGAGGTATAGTAACAGTGATATGGAGAGGGCAGTGACATGGAGGTATAGTAACAGTGATATGGAGAGGACAGTGACATGGAGGTATAGTAACAGTGATATGGAGAGGGCAGTGACATGGAGGTATAGTAACAGTGATATGGAGGGGGTAGTGACATGGAGGTATAGTAACAGTGATATGGAGAGGGCAGTGACATGGAGGTATAGTAACAGTGATATGGAGGGGGCAGTGACATGGAGGTATAGTAACAGTGATATGGAGGGGGCAGTGACAGTGACAAAGAGGAGGTAGTGACAGTGATATGGATGGGACAGTGACAGTGATATGGAGGGGGCAATGACAGTGATATGGAGAAGGCAATGACAGTAATATGGAGAAGGCAATGACAGTGACATGGAGGAGACAGTGAAATGGAGTGGGCAGTGACAGTGATATGGAGGGGACAGTGCCAGTGATATGGAGGGGGCAATGACAATAATATGGAGGAGGCAGTGACATAGAGGTGGCAGTGACCGTGACATAGAGGAGGCAGTGACAGTGATATGGAGGGGGCAATGACAGTGATATGGAGGAGACAGTGACAGTGATATGGAGAAGGCAATGACAGTAATATGGAGAAGGCAATGACAGTGACATGGAGGAGACAGTGAAATGGAGTGGGCAGTGACAGTGATATGGAGGGGACAGTGCCAGTGATATGGAGGGGGCAATGACAATAATATGGAGGGGACAGTGACATAGAGGTGGCAGTGACCGTGACATAGAGAAGCAGTGACAGTGACATAGAGGTGGCAGTGACAGTGATATGAGGGGGGGGGGGGATGACAGTGATATGGGGGGGGCAATGACAGTGATATGGAGAGGACAGTGACAGTGATATGGAGGAGACAGTGAAATGGAGGAGGCAGTGACAGTGATATGGTGGGTGTAATGACAATAATATGGAGAGGGCAGTGACATGGAGGTATAGTAACAGTGATATGGAGGTATAGTAACAGTGATATGGAGAGGGCAGTGACATGGAGGTATAGTAACAGTGATATGGAGAGGGCAGTGACATGGAGGTATAGTAACAGTGATATGGAGAGGGTAGTGACATGGAGGTATAGTAACAGTGATATGGAGGGGGCAGTGACATGGAGGTATAGTAACAGTGATATGGAGGGGCAGTGACATGGAGGTATAGTAACAGTGATATGGAGAGGGCAGTGACATGGAGGTATAGTAACAGTGATATGGAGGGGGCAGTGACATGGAGGTATAGTAACAGTGATATGGAGGGGGCAGTGACATGGAGGTATAGTAACAGTGATATGGAGAGGGCAGTGACATGGAGGTATAGTAATAGTGATATGGAGAGGTCAGTGACATGGAGGTATAGTAACAGTGATATGGAGGGGGCAGTGACATGGAGGTATAGTAACAGTGATATGGAGGGGGTAGTGACATGGAGGTATAGTAACAGTGATATGGAGGGGGCAGTGACATGGAGGTATAGTAACAGTGATATGGAGGGGCAGTGACATGGAGGTATAGTAACAGTGATATGGAGAGGGCAGTGACATGGAGGTATAGTAACAGTGATATGGAGAGGACAGTGACATGGAGGTATAGTAACAGTGATATGGAGGGGGCAGTGACATGGAGGTATAGTAACAGTGATATGGAGAGGGCAGTGACATGGAGGTATAGTAACAGTGATATGGAGAGGGCAATGACATGGAGGTATAGTAACAGTGATATGGAGGGGGCAGTGACATGGAGGTATAGTAACAGTGATATGAAGGGGCAGTGACATGGAGGTATAGTAACAGTGATATGGAGAGGGCAGTGACATGGAGGTATAGTAACATTGATATGGAGGGGGCAGTGACATGGAGGTATAGTAACAGTGATATGGAGGGGGCAGTGACATGGAGGTATAGTAACAGTGATATGGAGAGGGTAGTGACATGGAGGTATAGTAACAGTGATATGGAGGGGGCAGTGACATGGAGGTATAGTAACAGTGATATGGAGAGGGCAGTGACATGGAGGTATAGTAACAGTGATATGGAGGGGGCAGTGACATGGAGGTATAGTAACAGTGATATGGAGGGGGCAGTGACATGGAGGTATAGTAACAGTGATATGGAGGGGACAGTGACATGGAGGTATAGTAACAGTGATATGGAGGGGGCAGTGACATGGAGGTATAGTAACAGTGATATGGAGGGGCAGTGACATGGAGGTATAGTAACAGTGATATGGAGAGGGCAGTGACATGGAGGTATAGTAACAGTGATATGGAGGAGACAGTGACATGGAGGTATAGTAACAGTGATATGGAGAGGGCAGTGGCATGGAGGTATAGTAACAGTGATATGGAGGGGTCAGTGACATGGAGGTATAGTGACAGTGATATGGAGAGGGCAGTGACATGGAGGTATAGTAACAGTGATATGGAGGGGGCAGTGACATGGAGGTATAGTAACAGTGATATGGAGAGGGCAGTGACATGGAGGTATAGTAACAGTGATATGGAGGGGACAGTGACATGGAGGTATAGTAACAGTGATATGGAGAGGGCAGTGACATGGAGGTATAGTAACAGTGATATGGAGAGGGCAGTGACATGGAGGTATAGTAACAGTGATATGGAGGGGACAGTGACATGGAGGTATAGTAACAGTGATATGGAGGGGGCAGTGACATGGAGGTATAGTAACAGTGATATGGAGAGGGCAGTGACATGGAGGTATAGTAACAGTGATATGGAGAGGGCAGTGACATGGAGGTATAGTAACAGTGATATGGAGGGGGCAGTGACATGGAGGTATAGTAACAGTGATATGGAGAGGTCAGTGACATGGAGGTATAGTAACAGTGATATGGAGAGGGTAGTGACATGGAGGTATAGTGTAACCCTGATCAATTGGGGTTTTATTTAATTATATCTATTCCTATATATATATATATATTACATAAAATGTTGTGCCTCCACCCAAGTATTTCTCCTATCCAATAACATTGAATTTAGGCTCAGGGTAGACTTGGGAACACCCTGTCTATATGATTTATATCTGAATAAACTAATTAAACAATGCTTCTTCATATATTATTTCTCTTTATGTTGCAGATTGGTGGAAAGGATCTGTTGTTAATCGACTTCTCAATTATCACACCAAATTAGCAGGTAAGTAGTTTACTCCATATTTTCAATTAATTATAATGTTTACATATATATAAATAACCACTCACATAAAAATATATATATATATATATATATATATATATCTATATTTTTATATTAATATTATACTACACTATATAAATATTAATTTATATTTCATATACATTCTTAGAATTTTTTATATTAAATATACTGACAAAAATACATAACATTGTAGTATATAATAGGTCAAGTACATTTACCTTATATCTATATGTATATATATATATATATATATACCTATAGACACACACATAGACATAAATAACCACATACATATATATATACCATTCTAAGCAAACAATTTAATATGGTCCAATCAGAGTTTTGGCTTCTTTTCAATGCAAATGTTAGATATCCTAAGTCCTTCTTCCTTTAGCAAAGATTTGGTGACTTATATATGCATATATAACAGTTTTCTGATTGTTTTCTGTACAGAATCAATTATATATTATATCCAGGTTAGTGTAGTAGTAGTATTTTGAATATCTCCCTGTCTTCTTTGTTGTAAAATAATGCAGTTGACACTCTGATGATACAGTTTATGTTAACACTCTTGTTTTAAGAGAATATATTGTAACTGTAGCTAAATAATCCCTGTAGTACAATGAGGCAGTAAACTAATAAAGCCTTTCCTCTTGCGGTTTAAACAAAGTATCCAGCAGACATGCGTTATAATAAAGTTGCAATAAAAGAATCAAGCTGTGTCCTCTCTGTCTAGACTTGCCAGTGGCCTTTGGTTGCTTTAAGTCTGATTTGTGCTGTAGTTAAATCATCCTGAGCTGGTATAGTTCTAACTGTGTAGTAAGAACCTATTATAACAGGAGCCATCCATCTGTGTTAGTAAAATTATAAATATTTATCTTCCTGACAGAGGGTATGTTATCTCCACTAGTTATGGCCAGTTGTATGAATTTGCCATGTACAAAGTTAAGTTAGTTCAGAGCAGTATAACTAAGAGTAGATGATAACTAAAGTCAAGTGCCTGTCCAGTATCTATATAGTAGGATAGTGTGCCTGGAGTAATGTTTGTAGTAAATGAGTGCTGATAAATAATTAACCGTTACAGACCTCTGGTGTCTTCCGTGAATGCCTCCTGACATTCACAATATCAAAGGAGGATAGCCCAGATAGCCTCTCATTGGTGGACCGGTCCTTACTTCTTATATGCTGCCTCTAGATACTGCTCTGCGGATACTTGATATCTGCACCGCTCTGCCAGCCGCCGCTGCTCTGGAAGGTCTCTGCTCACCCGGATTCCTCTGATCTTCACGGCCCCGCTGGCCGCCGCGGCTCTGGACGGTCACTGCTCACCCGGATTCCTCTGTTCCTCACGGCCCCGCTGGCCGCCGCTGCTCTGGACGGTCACTGCTCACCCGGATTCCTCTGTTCTTCACGGCCCCGCTGGCCGCCGCTGCTCTGGACGGTCACTGCTCACCCGGATTCCTCTGTTCTTCACGGCCCCGCTGGCCGCCGCTGCTCTGCTGATCACGGACGCTGCTGTCACCAGTCACGGCTGTCCCGGATCTCCGCTTCTTCACGGCTATCATCAGCCGCACTGGTAACTGCTCCCCCGGCTCTCGGGCTCTGCTCACCAGAATCCCTCTGATCTTCACGGCCCCGCTGGCCGCCGCTGCTCTGCTGGTCACGGATGCTGCGGTCACCAGTCACTGATGTCCCTGATCTCCGCTTCTTCACGGCTATCATCAGCCGCACTGGTAACTGCTCCCCCAGCTCTCCGGCTCTGCTAGCCGTGCCGGTCTTTAGGTTTCTCGGATCTCCGCTCTTCACGGCTCTCGCTAGCCGCTGGAGATCTTCCTTTTATTCAGTGTGCTTTCGCTCGTTAGGGAGCCACACCATCTCCACTGCGCCGCCAATGTTTACAGCACAGCTCTTAGCGGCGGGCAGGGAGAGGCAGCTGTGTCTCCCTCAGAGGCGCACACACAAGTCCCTTTTCAGCGCTTCAGCTCCCCTTTTTATACAGGAGCCCCAGGGGCCACGAGACCAGTCCCAGTCCTCGTGAAGCCTCCTCTTTCCCGCCGACAGCACGAGCTGTTTTCAAAAGTTCCTCGTGCCCTGCTGTTTGATGAGGCACTACCATAGTTAAAGAAAATCTATATACAGTCCCCATAAAGATCCATTTGTACCGCAGATTATATACACATATATATATATATATTAAATGATGAAAGGGGTCATTTCAGATAGCGGTAATATTTATCAACTAAAATTGATGTACCATGAGGTATAATTGTCCTGAAAATACCTCATGGCATGCTCAACTCTTCCTTATCACATATTGTATTAACATATAACATAAGGACACTACTGTAACCATATATAAATGGAATGATAAATATAACTATATACATTTATACGAATATAGGGGTAGGTCTATACATCTATTAAGCGTAACCAATTCCCTATATCACCACATTTTAGATTACATGAATAGAAACGGCTACATTTCTCCCCCTGGTAATCCGAATTAATTGGTACTATAAATTCGAATAACCACATTAAAATTTAAAACATAGGGATTGTTTGACTTCCCAAGTACCCAAAGTAAGGCCAAGTAGATATAATGCTAGGACAAACTACTCTAGGCTCATTACATGAATGCCCCAGCTGGTCATAAGTGAGGATCATAGGGGGTTTACATTCCCTTCGTGGTCGGGTGTGTTCATCAATTTCCATAGTACCAAAAAGAGTAGGTACTTCAACCTCAGGGCTGTTATAAGGAGAATCATCCTCCCATGGAGGATCATCGGGTTCATTTATATTCCATGGCTCTGTTCTCAAATTAATTATAGATTCAGAGGGTTTAGGAGGATTATCTCGGGTATCCCCTCTGCCTCCACTTGAGATAACGGGAACCTCTTGATAGAAGAATCCTGGATCTTGTCTTGATCCTTCAGACCATTCCGGTAGTGGGGACTCAGTAGAAGGATAGACTGTAGAACTTGATTCTTTTATTTCATTAGGTTTCACAATCTCTTGTTCCACAGTGAAAGAAATGTCTTGACTTATGGGTAACAAATGTTGACGGTGGTATGTTAGTATGGGCCCATCTTTATCCTCAGGTACCAGTTGATAAACCGGAATGTTAGGTAATTGCTTTAGTACTCTGTAGGGAATTTCTTTCCATCGATTAGATAATTTTTGTCTTCTAGGAGTCCCCAGTCGTCTCAAGAGAACTCGATCACCAGGAATTAACACGTGTTCTTTAACTTTAGCATCATACCGCTGTTTATTCTTATCACCATGTTTTTGAGATGCTCTTTGAGCAACTTCATGAGCAGCTTTTAACTCCTTCCTTAAATTGTTGACATAAGTATTATAAGTAGACGGGTTCTTTGATGATACAGAAAGGCCTAAAGAAATGTCTATAGGCAATCGTGCTTCCCGTCCGAACATAAGGGAATAAGGTGAATACCCAGTTGATTCATTTCGAGTACAATTATAGGCATGAACAAGTTGATTGATGTAACGTTTCCATTGAAACTTGTGTTTGGGATTCAAGGTTCCCAACATATTGAGCAGCGTTCTGTTGAATCGCTCCGGTTGCGGATCCCCTTGTGGATGATAAGGTGATGTTCTTGACTTCTTTATCCCGCAACAGATGCATAACTCTTTAATCAGCTTACTTTCAAAGTCCCTTCCTTGATCTGTATGAATGCGGGCAGGAAGTCCATAATGCACAAAGAAATGATCCCAAAGAGTCTTGGCTACTGTCAACGCTTTTTGATCCCGAGTAACATAGGCCTGTGCATAACGTGTGAAATGATCGGTGATTACCAAAATATTACTTTCCCTCCCATTGGGCCCTTCTAATGATAGATAGTCAATGCAAATCAATTCCATAGGCCCAGAGCTACTTAAATTGACCATAGCTGCTGTAGGGGTAGGTAATGTTTTTCTCAGAACACAATTCTTACAAGTTTTACAATAGTATTCAATATCCTTACTCATATAAGGCCAGTATACTCTCTCTTGTACTAAGTGTAATGTCTTATCCATACCCAAATGTCCATGTTTATCATGCAGCGAATGGAGAATCATAGGAATATGAATATTGGGAAGAACCAGTTGATATTTATCATACCCCTCTCTGGTAATAGTTTTTCTAAATAGAATTCCTTGCTTGAAGACTAATCTCCTTCTCTGCCGCAGGAGAGCTTTGCTTATGAAAGAAACATTATCTCCCAAGATTCTTTTAGAATTTTTTAAATATTCCATTACAATAGCAATATCTGGGTCTTGATGTTGATCTTGTTTCAGTTGTTCTTTAGAAATGAGTGGTAAATCTTCTAACTCAGGAGTGTTAATCCTACAATACATGGAAGGAATTGAATTTTCAGTGGCTCCCAATGAGTGTACTGCTCCAGAAGAACTACTGGGTAGCAACCTAATTTGATGACACAATCCTTGAAAAGCAGGAGCCGGTATTTCCACCCAATCATCATTTGTACTCACAACAAGAGGATGAGGAAGTCGGGATAGAGCATCAGCATCGATATTCTGAGTGCCTGGTTTATATTTTAATGAGAACTGGTAATTAGAAAGAGCGGCTAACCACCTATGCCCGGTGGCATCCAATTTAGCCGTAGTATTAATGTATGTTAAAGGATTATTGTCGGTGAGCACAGTAAAATGTACGCCATACAAATAATCATGGAACTTATCCACTACCGCCCACTTTAGCGCTAAAAACTCTAATTTATGGACAGCATAGTTTTTCTCGCTAGTGGATAAACCACGGCTAACATAGGCAATGGGTTTTAACTCAGTTTCTTGTAGTTGGTACAAAACTCCCCCTATTCCTTCAAATGAGGCATCAACATGTAATTCATACGGCAGTTCAGGATTTGCATAAGCCAGAACAGGAGAATGTGTTAGATGAAATTTTAATTTTTCAAAGGCCTCCTCACATGTCGGCGTCCATCTATCACCGAAAACTTCTTTTGGCTTGTGATAGTCTTTTGGATTGTTTCCAGTATCCTTGGGTGGTCGATGGTGTTTAGATGGGTACCCTTTGGTTAAATCATTTAAAGCACGAGCAATTCTGGAATATTGTGGCACAAACCTCCTGTAGTACCCACAAAAGCCTAGAAAGGATCGAAGGTCTTTTAAAGTATTGGGTCGCGGCCAATTCTGTACAGCCGCAACCTTATCAGGATCAGTTGATATTCCATCACGACTAACCACATGGCCCAGATATTTCACGGTGGTTTGGCAAAATTTGCATTTATCAACAGATAATTTTAAGCCTCTTTTCTGTAGCCGGTCTAAAACTTTCAACAATCGGTGGTTATGTTCTTCCAGAGTTCGTCCAAATACAATAAGGTCATCTAAATATACAAGGACTTCTCTATAGCACATGTCCCCGACTGTTTGTTCCATAGTTCTCTGGAAAGTGGCCGGGGCTCCCTTTATCCCTTGTGGCATCTTTAGAAACTCGAAGAAGCCAATGGGACAAATAAAAGCCGTTTTAGATTGGTCATCAGGATGCATCGGTATCTGATAATAACCACTTCTCATATCCAGAACAGAAAACCATCTACTCCCCTGCAAACAATCTAAAGCTTCCTCCACTTTGGGTACGGTGTACTGATCAGGAATGGTACGATTGTTTAATGTTCGATAGTCCACGCATAATCTTATATCTCCATTCTTCTTTCGAGCTACTACAATGGGAGATGCATAAGGACTATCCGAATCAGCTATGACTTGATTTTCCAATAACCCTTTCAAATGCTGCCGGACGTCATCAAAATCAGCGGGAGCCAAACGGCGAGATCTTTCTCTAAAAGGGGCTTCATTGGTCAGGTGTATGCGATGTTCTATTCCAAGGGCGGTGCCCAAATCCCATTCATGGAGAGAAAAAACAGGCTTTCTAGTTAGGAATTGTAAAATTAATTGATTTTTTTCATCCATAGTAATATCGCTGTTCTGAAAACACTGGGAAACTCTATTAATAAATTCCGTTTCAGGTTCACAAAAAGTAGCAGGTATTACTGATGTAGTGGGGTTTACATCACACTCCACCCGGCGTACTTTCCCAGAATCTAGCTCATGGACACCAATTGAGGCTGGCGTATATATCTGTTGTTGCGCCAAACACCAATCAGATAGCATTTTAAACAAATTTGAATTAGTGCCCACAATTACTGATATTACTCCTTTATCTCCAGGGGAGTCAGGACACACTAATGCCAAAAAAGGTAAGGGGTCATTAGAACCAGAGTGCTTTTGAGGGAATTCTATTTGAGTAATTACATATCCCAGATAGGGATACTTCTGTTCACTTAATCCCCAAATAGTTAATCCATCAAAAGGCATCAAAGGAACGTCATATAGATATTGAGCATACCAGCTTTCAAAAATAATGGAAACTTGAGATCCACTATCAAGCAAAGCAGTACACGGTTGTCCATTTATTACTACAGTCATCAGAGGGGCCTGTCCCATCATTCCATCTGGAATAAGAGTAGGCCACTGAGTACTCCCCATTGTGCAGACTATTATAGGTTGGGAGTCGGTGCGGGGTTCATCGACCTCCCTTCGACGTTTTCCGACGGTCCATGCTGATGTCTATCAATGGTATCTGGGAGTGAAAGGAAATTTCTGCCTTGACTACACTCAAAGGACCTATGTCCTAATTGTCCACATTTGAAACAAGTGATATTAGAATTATCCACATGTCTCCTACTGAATCCTCTGCCCCGACCAGACGAGGGAACTCTTGACATGGCCGATGAGGTATTTTGTAAAGAAATAAGCTGATCTAATTTCTTATTTTGTTCCTCTATTAGCTTTAATAATTGATCATTTACTGAAGAAACGTCAGGGGTAGGAACAATCACTTTAACCCGTTTTAAGTTTTTCTCTCTGTTTTCAATTTGTACTTCTTCTAGTTTGACTTCTTTTATTAATTCACCTAAAGTTGGGGCAGGCACCCGTGGCAAACTACACCTTAAACGTTGTGCGACAGGATTCGTAGTCAAAGCCCCTCTCAAGATATGCTTCAATCTCCTCTCATCAATTTCATGTGGATTAATCCCTCCTTTGTCCAAAAGTTTGTAGAGAATTTTGTCTAATCGGTAAATATAATTGGTGAGGGTTTCATGTGGCTCTTGATAAGATTGATTTAATTTAGATAAAAGGTCCCCTACATCTTCCAGAGTTCCAAAAGAATAGTCCAGGGCTTCAAAATAATCTTTCAGAGTTGATTTTGGATTACTCCTCCTGGTAGCATGAATTATTCCCATTGCTGGTCCCCTCAAACTTTCCACAATTCTTTGTTGTTTAATATGCTCTGGACATCTCCATTCCTCTGAATGTTGTATAGCGGCCTCTCTCCATACTTCATAGCTCTCTTCTCCTGTAGGAACAGGACTTACTCCCGAAAATATTCTCAATCTCCTATAACCCCCTTCATAATGCCAGCGTTCAAAATGACTAACCACTTTATCCATCACATTCTCAACTTGAGGATCTATTTTCTCTTTACTTCCAGACTCTTCTCCAGCTGTCTGACTGTTATTATTATAACATCCCGCACTAGTACTCTCTCCTTTACTATCCTCCTTAACTATGGCCTTCTCTCCTCCTTCCGCATATCTCTCCACAGGCCACATTACTTTCCATTTCTTACCAGGGGCCTTTTCAATTAAAATATTAGCTGGGATTACAGAAGCATCCAGCGTATTGTCATTACTAATTAAAATGGCACATATTTCATCATTAACTCCTTTCCATTTATCTACTATATATGGTTGTTTGATTCCATACATTTTCTTTACTTCACTGACAATATCTTCATCTAATATTTCCATAAAATTTCCCAAAATGCTGACACTTTTCTGTACATCTACACCTTTGCTTCTACACCAGCTATATATATCTTCTCCTTTTATAAGCTCCATTTTCATCTATTGATTCCGATCTCAGCTGCAGTGCCTCCAAATGTAACCCTGATCAATTGGGGTTTTATTTAATTATATCTATTCCTATATATATATATATATTACATAAAATGTTGTGCCTCCACCCAAGTATTTCTCCTATCCAATAACATTGAATTTAGGCTCAGGGTAGACTTGGGAACACCCTGTCTATATGATTTATATCTGAATAAACTAATTAAACAATGCTTCTTCATATATTATTTCTCTTTATGTTGCAGATTGGTGGAAAGGATCTGTTGTTAATCGACTTCTCAATTATCACACCAAATTAGCAGGTAAGTAGTTTACTCCATATTTTCAATTAATTATAATGTTTACATATATATAAATAACCACTCACATAAAAAAATATATATATATATATATATATATATCTATATTTTTATATTAATATTATACTACACTATATAAATATTAATTTATATTTCATATACATTCTTAGAATTTTTTATATTAAATATACTGACAAAAATACATAACATTGTAGTATATAATAGGTCAAGTACATTTACCTTATATCTATATGTATATATATATATATATATACCTATAGACACACACATAGACATAAATAACCACATACATATATATATACCATTCTAAGCAAACAATTTAATATGGTCCAATCAGAGTTTTGGCTTCTTTTCAATGCAAATGTTAGATATCCTAAGTCCTTCTTCCTTTAGCAAAGATTTGGTGACTTATATATGCATATATAACAGTTTTCTGATTGTTTTCTGTACAGAATCAATTATATATTATATCCAGGTTAGTGTAGTAGTAGTATTTTGAATATCTCCCTGTCTTCTTTGTTGTAAAATAATGCAGTTGACACTCTGATGATACAGTTTATGTTAACACTCTTGTTTTAAGAGAATATATTGTAACTGTAGCTAAATAATCCCTGTAGTACAATGAGGCAGTAAACTAATAAAGCCTTTCCTCTTGCGGTTTAAACAAAGTATCCAGCAGACATGCGTTATAATAAAGTTGCAATAAAAGAATCAAGCTGTGTCCTCTCTGTCTAGACTTGCCAGTGGCCTTTGGTTGCTTTAAGTCTGATTTGTGCTGTAGTTAAATCATCCTGAGCTGGTATAGTTCTAACTGTGTAGTAAGAACCTATTATAACAGGAGCCATCCATCTGTGTTAGTAAAATTATAAATATTTATCTTCCTGACAGAGGGTATGTTATCTCCACTAGTTATGGCCAGTTGTATGAATTTGCCATGTACAAAGTTAAGTTAGTTCAGAGCAGTATAACTAAGAGTAGATGATAACTAAAGTCAAGTGCCTGTCCAGTATCTATATAGTAGGATAGTGTGCCTGGAGTAATGTTTGTAGTAAATGAGTGCTGATAAATAATTAACCGTTACAGACCTCTGGTGTCTTCCGTGAATGCCTCCTGACATTCACAATATCAAAGGAGGATAGCCCAGATAGCCTCTCATTGGTGGACCGGTCCTTACTTCTTATATGCTGCCTCTAGATACTGCTCTGCGGATACTTGATATCTGCACCGCTCTGCCAGCCGCCGCTGCTCTGGAAGGTCTCTGCTCACCCGGATTCCTCTGATCTTCACGGCCCCGCTGGCCGCCGCGGCTCTGGACGGTCACTGCTCACCCGGATTCCTCTGTTCCTCACGGCCCCGCTGGCCGCCGCTGCTCTGGACGGTCACTGCTCACCCGGATTCCTCTGTTCTTCACGGCCCCGCTGGCCGCCGCTGCTCTGGACGGTCACTGCTCACCCGGATTCCTCTGTTCTTCACGGCCCCGCTGGCCGCCGCTGCTCTGCTGATCACGGACGCTGCTGTCACCAGTCACGGCTGTCCCGGATCTCCGCTTCTTCACGGCTATCATCAGCCGCACTGGTAACTGCTCCCCCGGCTCTCGGGCTCTGCTCACCAGAATCCCTCTGATCTTCACGGCCCCGCTGGCCGCCGCTGCTCTGCTGGTCACGGATGCTGCGGTCACCAGTCACTGATGTCCCTGATCTCCGCTTCTTCACGGCTATCATCAGCCGCACTGGTAACTGCTCCCCCAGCTCTCCGGCTCTGCTAGCCGTGCCGGTCTTTAGGTTTCTCGGATCTCCGCTCTTCACGGCTCTCGCTAGCCGCTGGAGATCTTCCTTTTATTCAGTGTGCTTTCGCTCGTTAGGGAGCCACACCATCTCCACTGCGCCGCCAATGTTTACAGCACAGCTCTTAGCGGCGGGCAGGGAGAGGCAGCTGTGTCTCCCTCAGAGGCGCACACACAAGTCCCTTTTCAGCGCTTCAGCTCCCCTTTTTATACAGGAGCCCCAGGGGCCACGAGACCAGTCCCAGTCCTCGTGAAGCCTCCTCTTTCCCGCCGACAGCACGAGCTGTTTTCAAAAGTTCCTCGTGCCCTGCTGTTTGATGAGGCACTACCATAGTTAAAGAAAATCTATATACAGTCCCCATAAAGATCCATTTGTACCGCAGATTATATACACATATATATATATATATTAAATGATGAAAGGGGTCATTTCAGATAGCGGTAATATTTATCAACTAAAATTGATGTACCATGAGGTATAATTGTCCTGAAAATACCTCATGGCATGCTCAACTCTTCCTTATCACATATTGTATTAACATATAACATAAGGACACTACTGTAACCATATATAAATGGAATGATAAATATAACTATATACATTTATACGAATATAGGGGTAGGTCTATACATCTATTAAGCGTAACCAATTCCCTATATCACCACATTTTAGATTACATGAATAGAAACGGCTACAATAGTAACAGTGATATGGAGGGGTTGTGACATGGAGGTATAGTAACAGTGATATGGAGAGGGCAGTGACATGGAGGTATAGTAACAGTGATATGGAGAGGACAGTGACATGGAGGTATAGTAACAGTGATATGGAGAGGGCAGTGACATGGAGGTATAGTAACAGTGATATGGAGGGGGCAGTGACATGGAGGTACAGTAACAGTGATATGGAGGGGACAGTGACATGGAGGTATAGTAAGAGTGATATGGAGGGGGCAGTGACATGGAGGTATAGTAAGAGTGATATGGAGGGGACAGTGACATGGAGGTATAGTAACAGTAATATGGAGGGTCAGTGACATGGAGGTATAGTAACAGTGATATGGAGGGGACAGTGACATGGAGGTATAGTAACAGTGATATGGAGAGGACAGTGACATGGAGGTATAGTAACAGTGATATGGAGAGGGCAGTGACATGGAGGTATAGTAACAGTGATATGGAGGGGACAGTGACATGGAGGGATAGTAAGAGTGATATGGAGGGGGCAGTGACATGGAGGTATAGTAAGAGTGATATGGAGGGGGCAGTGACATGGAGGTGTAGTAACAGTGATATGGAGGGGGTAGTGACATGGAGGTATAGTAACAGTGATATGGAGGGGGTAGTGACATGGAGGTATAGTAACAGTAATATGGAGGGGTCAGTGACATGGAGGTATAGTAACAGTGATATGGAGAGGGCAGTGACATGGAGGTATAGTAACAGTGATATGGAGAGGGCAGTGACATGGAGGTATAGTAACAGTGATATGGAGAGGGCAGTGACATGGAGGTATAGTAACAGTGATATGGAGAGGACAGTGACATGGAGGTATAGTAACAGTGATATGGAGGGGGCAGTGACATGGAGGTATAGTAACAGTGATATGGAGGGGGCAGTGACATGGAGGTATAGTAACAGTGATATGGAGAGGGCAGTGACATGGAGGTATAGTAACAGTGATATGGAGAGGACAGTGACATGGAGGTATAGTAACAGTGATATGGAGAGGGCAGTGACATGGAGGTATAGTAACAGTGATATGGAGGGGGTAGTGACATGGAGGTATAGTAACAGTGATATGGAGAGGGCAGTGACATGGAGGTATAGTAACAGTGATATGGAGGGGGCAGTGACATGGAGGTATAGTAACAGTGATATGGAGGGGGCAGTGACAGTGACAAAGAGGAGGTAGTGACAGTGATATGGATGGGACAGTGACAGTGATATGGAGGGGGCAATGACAGTGATATGGAGAAGGCAATGACAGTAATATGGAGAAGGCAATGACAGTGACATGGAGGAGACAGTGAAATGGAGTGGGCAGTGACAGTGATATGGAGGGGACAGTGCCAGTGATATGGAGGGGGCAATGACAATAATATGGAGGAGGCAGTGACATAGAGGTGGCAGTGACCGTGACATAGAGGAGGCAGTGACAGTGATATGGAGGGGGCAATGACAGTGATATGGAGGAGACAGTGACAGTGATATGGAGAAGGCAATGACAGTAATATGGAGAAGGCAATGACAGTGACATGGAGGAGACAGTGAAATGGAGTGGGCAGTGACAGTGATATGGAGGGGACAGTGCCAGTGATATGGAGGGGGCAATGACAATAATATGGAGGGGACAGTGACATAGAGGTGGCAGTGACCGTGACATAGAGAAGCAGTGACAGTGACATAGAGGTGGCAGTGACAGTGATATGAGGGGGGGGGGGGATGACAGTGATATGGGGGGGGCAATGACAGTGATATGGAGAGGACAGTGACAGTGATATGGAGGAGACAGTGAAATGGAGGAGGCAGTGACAGTGATATGGTGGGTGTAATGACAATAATATGGAGAGGTCAGTGACATGGAGGTATAGTAACAGTGATATGGAGGTATAGTAACAGTGATATGGAGAGGGCAGTGACATGGAGGTATAGTAACAGTGATATGGAGAGGGCAGTGACATGGAGGTATAGTAACAGTGATATGGAGAGGGTAGTGACATGGAGGTATAGTAACAGTGATATGGAGGGGGCAGTGACATGGAGGTATAGTAACAGTGATATGGAGGGGCAGTGACATGGAGGTATAGTAACAGTGATATGGAGAGGGCAGTGACATGGAGGTATAGTAACAGTGATATGGAGGGGGCAGTGACATGGAGGTATAGTAACAGTGATATGGAGAGGGCAGTGACATGGAGGTATAGTAACAGTGATATGGAGGGGCAGTGACATGGAGGTATAGTAACAGTGATGTGGAGAGTGCAGTGACATGGAGGTATAGTAACAGTGATGTGGAGAGGGTAGTGACATGGAGGTATAGTAACAGTGATATGGAGGGGCAGTGACATGGAGGTATAGTAACAGTGATATGAAGGGGCAGTGACATGGAGGTATAGTAACAGTGATATGAAGGGGCAGTGACATGGAGGTATAGTAACAGTGATATGGAGGGGGCAGTGACATGGAGGTATAGTAACAGTGATATGGAGGGGCAGTGACATGGAGGTATAGTAACAGTGATATGAAGGGGCAGTGACATGGAGGTATAGTAACAGTGATATGGAGGGACAGTGACATGGAGGTATAGTAGCAGTGATATGGAGGGGCAGTGACATGGAGGTATAGTAACAGTGATATGGAAGGGGCAGTGACATGGAGGTATAGTAACAGTGATATGGAGAGGGCAGTGACATGGAGGTATAGTAACAGTGATATGGAGAGGGCAGTGACATGGAGGTATAGTAACAGTGATATGGAGGGGCAGTGACATGGAGGTATAGTAACAGTGATATGGAGGGGCAGTGACATGGAGGTATAGTAACAGTGATATGGAGAGGGCAGTGACATGGAGGTATAGTAACAGTGATATGGAGAGGGCAGTGACATGGAGGTATAGTAACAGTGATATGGAGAGGGCAGTGACATGGAGGTATAGTAACAGTGATATGGAGGGGCAGTGACATGGAGGTATAGTAACAGTGATATGGAGAGGGCAGTGACATGGAGGTATAGTAAGAGTGATATGGAGAGGGCAGTAACATGGAGGTATAGTAACAGTGATATGGAGAGGGCAGTGACATGGAGGTATAGTAACAGTGATATGGAGAGGGCAGTGACATGGAGGTATAGTAACAGTGATATGGAGGGGACAGTGACATGGAGGTATAGTAACAGTGATATGGAGAGGGCAGTGACATGGAGGTATAGTAACAGTGATATGGAGGGGGCAGTGACATGGAGGTATAGTAACAGTGATATGGAGAGGGTAGTGACATGGAGGTATAGTAACAGTGATATGGAGGGGGCAGTGACATGGAGGTATAGTAACAGTGATATGGAGAGGGCAGTGACATGGAGGTATAGTAACAGTGATATGGAGAGGGTAGTGACATGGAGGTATAGTAACAGTGATATGGAGGGGTCAGTGACATGGAGGTATAGTAACAGTGATATGGAGAGGACAGTGACATGGAGGTATAGTAACAGTGATATGGAGAGGGCAGTGACATGGAGGTATAGTAACAGTGATATGGAGGGGGCAGTGACATGGAGGTATAGTAACAGTGATATGGAGGGGGCAGTGACATGGAGGTATAGTAACAGTGATATGGAGAGGGCAGTGACATGGAGGTATAGTAATAGTGATATGGAGAGGTCAGTGACATGGAGGTATAGTAACAGTGATATGGAGGGGGCAGTGACATGGAGGTATAGTAACAGTGATATGGAGGGGGTAGTGACATGGAGGTATAGTAACAGTGATATGGAGGGGGCAGTGACATGGAGGTATAGTAACAGTGATATGGAGGGGCAGTGACATGGAGGTATAGTAACAGTGATATGGAGAGGGCAGTGACATGGAGGTATAGTAACAGTGATATGGAGAGGACAGTGACATGGAGGTATAGTAACAGTGATATGGAGGGGGCAGTGACATGGTTGTATAGTAACAGTGATATGGAGAGGGCAGTGACATGGAGGTATAGTAACAGTGATATGGAGAGGGCAGTGACATGGAGGTATAGTAACAGTGATATGGAGGGGGCAGTGACATGGAGGTATAGTAACAGTGATATGAAGGGGCAGTGACATGGAGGTATAGTAACAGTGATATGGAGAGGGCAGTGACATGGAGGTATAGTAACATTGATATGGAGGGGGCAGTGACATGGAGGTATACTAACAGTGATATGGAGGGGGCAGTGACATGGAGGTATAGTAACAGTGATATGGAGAGGGTAGTGACATGGAGGTATAGTAACAGTGATATGGAGGGGGCAGTGACATGGAGGTATAGTAACAGTGATATGGAGAGGGCAGTGACATGGAGGTATAGTAACAGTGATATGGAGGGGGCAGTGACATGGAGGTATAGTAACAGTGATATGGAGGGGACAGTGACATGGAGGTATAGTAACAGTGATATGGAGGGGACAGTGACATGGAGGTATAGTAACAGTGATATGGAGGGGGCAGTGACATGGAGGTATAGTAACAGTGATATGGAGGGGCAGTGACATGGAGGTATAGTAACAGTGATATGGAGAGGGCAGTGACATGGAGGTATAGTAACAGTGATATGGAGGAGACAGTGACATGGAGGTATAGTAACAGTGATATGGAGAGGGCAGTGGCATGGAGGTATAGTAACAGTGATATGGAGGGGTCAGTGACATGGAGGTATAGTGACAGTGATATGGAGAGGGCAGTGACATGGAGGTATAGTAACAGTGATATGGAGGGGGCAGTGACATGGAGGTATAGTAACAGTGATATGGAGAGGGCAGTGACATGGAGGTATAGTAACAGTGATATGGAGAGGACAGTGACATGGAGGTATAGTAACAGTGATATGGAGGGGGCAGTGACATGGAGGTATAGTAACAGTGATATGGAGGGGGCAGTGACATGGAGGTATAGTAACAGTGATATGGAGAGGGCAGTGACATGGAGGTATAGTAACAGTGATATGGAGAGGACAGTGACATGGAGGTATAGTAACAGTGATATGGAGAGGGCAGTGACATGGAGGTATAGTAACAGTGATATGGAGGGGGTAGTGACATGGAGGTATAGTAACAGTGATATGGAGAGGGCAGTGACATGGAGGTATAGTAACAGTGATATGGAGGGGGCAGTGACATGGAGGTATAGTAACAGTGATATGGAGGGGGCAGTGACAGTGACAAAGAGGAGGTAGTGACAGTGATATGGATGGGACAGTGACAGTGATATGGAGGGGGCAATGACAGTGATATGGAGAAGGCAATGACAGTAATATGGAGAAGGCAATGACAGTGACATGGAGGAGACAGTGAAATGGAGTGGGCAGTGACAGTGATATGGAGGGGACAGTGCCAGTGATATGGAGGGGGCAATGACAATAATATGGAGGAGGCAGTGACATAGAGGTGGCAGTGACCGTGACATAGAGGAGGCAGTGACAGTGATATGGAGGGGGCAATGACAGTGATATGGAGGAGACAGTGACAGTGATATGGAGAAGGCAATGACAGTAATATGGAGAAGGCAATGACAGTGACATGGAGGAGACAGTGAAATGGAGTGGGCAGTGACAGTGATATGGAGGGGACAGTGCCAGTGATATGGAGGGGGCAATGACAATAATATGGAGGGGACAGTGACATAGAGGTGGCAGTGACCGTGACATAGAGAAGCAGTGACAGTGACATAGAGGTGGCAGTGACAGTGATATGAGGGGGGGGGGGATGACAGTGATATGGGGGGGGCAATGACAGTGATATGGAGAGGACAGTGACAGTGATATGGAGGAGACAGTGAAATGGAGGAGGCAGTGACAGTGATATGGTGGGTGTAATGACAATAATATGGAGAGGGCAGTGACATGGAGGTATAGTAACAGTGATATGGAGGTATAGTAACAGTGATATGGAGAGGGCAGTGACATGGAGGTATAGTAACAGTGATATGGAGAGGGCAGTGACATGGAGGTATAGTAACAGTGATATGGAGAGGGTAGTGACATGGAGGTATAGTAACAGTGATATGGAGGGGGCAGTGACATGGAGGTATAGTAACAGTGATATGGAGGGGCAGTGACATGGAGGTATAGTAACAGTGATATGGAGAGGGCAGTGACATGGAGGTATAGTAACAGTGATATGGAGGGGGCAGTGACATGGAGGTATAGTAACAGTGATATGGAGAGGGCAGTGACATGGAGGTATAGTAACAGTGATATGGAGGGGCAGTGACATGGAGGTATAGTAACAGTGATGTGGAGAGTGCAGTGACATGGAGGTATAGTAACAGTGATGTGGAGAGGGTAGTGACATGGAGGTATAGTAACAGTGATATGGAGGGGCAGTGACATGGAGGTATAGTAACAGTGATATGAAGGGGCAGTGACATGGAGGTATAGTAACAGTGATATGAAGGGGCAGTGACATGGAGGTATAGTAACAGTGATATGGAGGGGGCAGTGACATGGAGGTATAGTAACAGTGATATGGAGGGGCAGTGACATGGAGGTATAGTAACAGTGATATGAAGGGGCAGTGACATGGAGGTATAGTAACAGTGATATGGAGGGACAGTGACATGGAGGTATAGTAGCAGTGATATGGAGGGGCAGTGACATGGAGGTATAGTAACAGTGATATGGAAGGGGCAGTGACATGGAGGTATAGTAACAGTGATATGGAGAGGGCAGTGACATGGAGGTATAGTAACAGTGATATGGAGAGGGCAGTGACATGGAGGTATAGTAACAGTGATATGGAGGGGCAGTGACATGGAGGTATAGTAACAGTGATATGGAGGGGCAGTGACATGGAGGTATAGTAACAGTGATATGGAGAGGGCAGTGACATGGAGGTATAGTAACAGTGATATGGAGAGGGCAGTGACATGGAGGTATAGTAACAGTGATATGGAGAGGGCAGTGACTTGGAGGTATAGTAACAGTGATATGGAGGGGCAGTGACATGGAGGTATAGTAACAGTGATATGGAGAGGGCAGTGACATGGAGGTATAGTAACAGTGATATGGAGAGGGCAGTGACATGGAGGTATAGTAACAGTGATATGGAGAGGGCAGTGACATGGAGGTATAGTAACAGTGATATGGAGAGGGCAGTGACATGGAGGTATAGTAACAGTGATATGGAGGGGACAGTGACATGGAGGTATAGTAACAGTGATATGGAGAGGGCAGTGACATGGAGGTATAGTAACAGTGATATGGAGGGGGCAGTGACATGGAGGTATAGTAACAGTGATATGGAGAGGGTAGTGACATGGAGGTATAGTAACAGTGATATGGAGGGGGCAGTGACATGGAGGTATAGTAACAGTGATATGGAGAGGGCAGTGACATGGAGGTATAGTAACAGTGATATGGAGAGGGTAGTGACATGGAGGTATAGTAACAGTGATATGGAGGGGTCAGTGACATGGAGGTATAGTAACAGTGATATGGAGAGGACAGTGACATGGAGGTATAGTAACAGTGATATGGAGAGGGCAGTGACATGGAGGTATAGTAACAGTGATATGGAGGGGGCAGTGACATGGAGGTATAGTAACAGTGATATGGAGGGGGCAGTGACATGGAGGTATAGTAACAGTGATATGGAGAGGGCAGTGACATGGAGGTATAGTAATAGTGATATGGAGAGGTCAGTGACATGGAGGTATAGTAACAGTGATATGGAGGGGGCAGTGACATGGAGGTATAGTAACAGTGATATGGAGGGGGTAGTGACATGGAGGTATAGTAACAGTGATATGGAGGGGGCAGTGACATGGAGGTATAGTAACAGTGATATGGAGGGGCAGTGACATGGAGGTATAGTAACAGTGATATGGAGAGGGCAGTGACATGGAGGTATAGTAACAGTGATATGGAGAGGACAGTGACATGGAGGTATAGTAACAGTGATATGGAGGGGGCAGTGACATGGTTGTATAGTAACAGTGATATGGAGAGGGCAGTGACATGGAGGTATAGTAACAGTGATATGGAGAGGGCAGTGACATGGAGGTATAGTAACAGTGATATGGAGGGGGCAGTGACATGGAGGTATAGTAACAGTGATATGAAGGGGCAGTGACATGGAGGTATAGTAACAGTGATATGGAGAGGGCAGTGACATGGAGGTATAGTAACATTGATATGGAGGGGGCAGTGACATGGAGGTATAGTAACAGTGATATGGAGGGGGCAGTGACATGGAGGTATAGTAACAGTGATATGGAGAGGGTAGTGACATGGAGGTATAGTAACAGTGATATGGAGGGGGCAGTGACATGGAGGTATAGTAACAGTGATATGGAGAGGGCAGTGACATGGAGGTATAGTAACAGTGATATGGAGGGGGCAGTGACATGGAGGTATAGTAACAGTGATATGGAGAGGGCAGTGACATGGAAGTATAGTAATAGTGATATGGAGAGGTCAGTGACATGGAGGTATAGTAACAGTGATATGGAGGGGGCAGTGACATGGAGGTATAGTAACAGTGATATGGAGGGGGTAGTGACATGGAGGTATAGTAACAGTGATATGGAGGGGGCAGTGACATGGAGGTATAGTAACAGTGATATGGAGGGGCAGTGACATGGAGGTATAGTAACAGTGATATGGAGAGGGCAGTGACATGGAGGTATATTAACAGTGATATGGAGAGGACAGTGACATGGAGGTATAGTAACAGTGATATGGAGGGGGCAGTGACATGGTTGTATAGTAACAGTGATATGGAGAGGGCAGTGACATGGAGGTATAGTAACAGTGATATGGAGAGGGCAGTGACATGGAGGTATAGTAACAGTGATATGGAGGGGGCAGTGACATGGAGGTATAGTAACAGTGATATGAAGGGGCAGTGACATGGAGGTATAGTAACAGTGATATGGAGAGGGCAGTGACATGGAGGTATAGTAACATTGATATGGAGGGGGCAGTGACATGGAGGTATAGTAACAGTGATATGGAGGGGGCAGTGACATGGAGGTATAGTAACAGTGATATGGAGAGGGTAGTGACATGGAGGTATAGTAACAGTGATATGGAGGGGGCAGTGACATGGAGGTATAGTAACAGTGATATGGAGAGGGCAGTGACATGGAGGTATAGTAACAGTGATATGGAGGGGGCAGTGACATGGAGGTATAGTAACAGTGATATGGAGGGGACAGTGACATGGAGGTATAGTAACAGTGATATGGAGGGGACAGTGACATGGAGGTATAGTAACAGTGATATGGAGGGGGCAGTGACATGGAGGTATAGTAACAGTGATATGGAGGGGCAGTGACATGGAGGTATAGTAACAGTGATATGGAGAGGGCAGTGACATGGAGGTATAGTAACAGTGATATGGAGGAGACAGTGACATGGAGGTATAGTAACAGTGATATGGAGAGGGCAGTGGCATGGAGGTATAGTAACAGTGATATGGAGGGGTCAGTGACATGGAGGTATAGTGACAGTGATATGGAGAGGGCAGTGACATGGAGGTATAGTAACAGTGATATGGAGGGGGCAGTGACATGGAGGTATAGTAACAGTGATATGGAGAGGGCAGTGACATGGAGGTATAGTAACAGTGATATGGAGAGGACAGTGACATGGAGGTATAGTAACAGTGATATGGAGGGGGCAGTGACATGGAGGTATAGTAACAGTGATATGGAGGGGGCAGTGACATGGAGGTATAGTAACAGTGATATGGAGAGGGCAGTGACATGGAGGTATAGTAACAGTGATATGGAGAGGACAGTGACATGGAGGTATAGTAACAGTGATATGGAGAGGGCAGTGACATGGAGGTATAGTAACAGTGATATGGAGGGGGTAGTGACATGGAGGTATAGTAACAGTGATATGGAGAGGGCAGTGACATGGAGGTATAGTAACAGTGATATGGAGGGGGCAGTGACATGGAGGTATAGTAACAGTGATATGGAGGGGGCAGTGACAGTGACAAAGAGGAGGTAGTGACAGTGATATGGATGGGACAGTGACAGTGATATGGAGGGGGCAATGACAGTGATATGGAGAAGGCAATGACAGTAATATGGAGAAGGCAATGACAGTGACATGGAGGAGACAGTGAAATGGAGTGGGCAGTGACAGTGATATGGAGGGGACAGTGCCAGTGATATGGAGGGGGCAATGACAATAATATGGAGGAGGCAGTGACATAGAGGTGGCAGTGACCGTGACATAGAGGAGGCAGTGACAGTGATATGGAGGGGGCAATGACAGTGATATGGAGGAGACAGTGACAGTGATATGGAGAAGGCAATGACAGTAATATGGAGAAGGCAATGACAGTGACATGGAGGAGACAGTGAAATGGAGTGGGCAGTGACAGTGATATGGAGGGGACAGTGCCAGTGATATGGAGGGGGCAATGACAATAATATGGAGGGGACAGTGACATAGAGGTGGCAGTGACCGTGACATAGAGAAGCAGTGACAGTGACATAGAGGTGGCAGTGACAGTGATATGAGGGGGGGGGGATGACAGTGATATGGGGGGGGCAATGACAGTGATATGGAGAGGACAGTGACAGTGATATGGAGGAGACAGTGAAATGGAGGAGGCAGTGACAGTGATATGGTGGGTGTAATGACAATAATATGGAGAGGGCAGTGACATGGAGGTATAGTAACAGTGATATGGAGGTATAGTAACAGTGATATGGAGAGGGCAGTGACATGGAGGTATAGTAACAGTGATATGGAGAGGGCAGTGACATGGAGGTATAGTAACAGTGATATGGAGAGGGTAGTGACATGGAGGTATAGTAACAGTGATATGGAGGGGGCAGTGACATGGAGGTATAGTAACAGTGATATGGAGGGGCAGTGACATGGAGGTATAGTAACAGTGATATGGAGAGGGCAGTGACATGGAGGTATAGTAACAGTGATATGGAGGGGGCAGTGACATGGAGGTATAGTAACAGTGATATGGAGAGGGCAGTGACATGGAGGTATAGTAACAGTGATATGGAGGGGCAGTGACATGGAGGTATAGTAACAGTGATGTGGAGAGTGCAGTGACATGGAGGTATAGTAACAGTGATGTGGAGAGGGTAGTGACATGGAGGTATAGTAACAGTGATATGGAGGGGCAGTGACATGGAGGTATAGTAACAGTGATATGAAGGGGCAGTGACATGGAGGTATAGTAACAGTGATATGAAGGGGCAGTGACATGGAGGTATAGTAACAGTGATATGGAGGGGGCAGTGACATGGAGGTATAGTAACAGTGATATGGAGGGGCAGTGACATGGAGGTATAGTAACAGTGATATGAAGGGGCAGTGACATGGAGGTATAGTAACAGTGATATGGAGGGACAGTGACATGGAGGTATAGTAGCAGTGATATGGAGGGGCAGTGACATGGAGGTATAGTAACAGTGATATGGAAGGGGCAGTGACATGGAGGTATAGTAACAGTGATATGGAGAGGGCAGTGACATGGAGGTATAGTAACAGTGATATGGAGAGGGCAGTGACATGGAGGTATAGTAACAGTGATATGGAGGGGCAGTGACATGGAGGTATAGTAACAGTGATATGGAGGGGCAGTGACATGGAGGTATAGTAACAGTGATATGGAGAGGGCAGTGACATGGAGGTATAGTAACAGTGATATGGAGAGGGCAGTGACATGGAGGTATAGTAACAGTGATATGGAGAGGGCAGTGACATGGAGGTATAGTAACAGTGATATGGAGGGGCAGTGACATGGAGGTATAGTAACAGTGATATGGAGAGGGCAGTGACATGGAGGTATAGTAACAGTGATATGGAGAGGGCAGTGACATGGAGGTATAGTAACAGTGATATGGAGAGGGCAGTGACATGGAGGTATAGTAACAGTGATATGGAGAGGGCAGTGACATGGAGGTATAGTAACAGTGATATGGAGGGGACAGTGACATGGAGGTATAGTAACAGTGATATGGAGAGGGCAGTGACATGGAGGTATAGTAACAGTGATATGGAGGGGGCAGTGACATGGAGGTATAGTAACAGTGATATGGAGAGGGTAGTGACATGGAGGTATAGTAACAGTGATATGGAGGGGGCAGTGACATGGAGGTATAGTAACAGTGATATGGAGAGGGCAGTGACATGGAGGTATAGTAACAGTGATATGGAGAGGGTAGTGACATGGAGGTATAGTAACAGTGATATGGAGGGGTCAGTGACATGGAGGTATAGTAACAGTGATATGGAGAGGACAGTGACATGGAGGTATAGTAACAGTGATATGGAGAGGGCAGTGACATGGAGGTATAGTAACAGTGATATGGAGGGGGCAGTGACATGGAGGTATAGTAACAGTGATATGGAGGGGGCAGTGACATGGAGGTATAGTAACAGTGATATGGAGAGGGCAGTGACATGGAGGTATAGTAATAGTGATATGGAGAGGTCAGTGACATGGAGGTATAGTAACAGTGATATGGAGGGGGCAGTGACATGGAGGTATAGTAACAGTGATATGGAGGGGGTAGTGACATGGAGGTATAGTAACAGTGATATGGAGGGGGCAGTGACATGGAGGTATAGTAACAGTGATATGGAGGGGCAGTGACATGGAGGTATAGTAACAGTGATATGGAGAGGGCAGTGACATGGAGGTATAGTAACAGTGATATGGAGAGGACAGTGACATGGAGGTATAGTAACAGTGATATGGAGGGGGCAGTGACATGGTTGTATAGTAACAGTGATATGGAGAGGGCAGTGACATGGAGGTATAGTAACAGTGATATGGAGAGGGCAGTGACATGGAGGTATAGTAACAGTGATATGGAGGGGGCAGTGACATGGAGGTATAGTAACAGTGATATGAAGGGGCAGTGACATGGAGGTATAGTAACAGTGATATGGAGAGGGCAGTGACATGGAGGTATAGTAACATTGATATGGAGGGGGCAGTGACATGGAGGTATAGTAACAGTGATATGGAGGGGGCAGTGACATGGAGGTATAGTAACAGTGATATGGAGAGGGTAGTGACATGGAGGTATAGTAACAGTGATATGGAGGGGGCAGTGACATGGAGGTATAGTAACAGTGATATGGAGAGGGCAGTGACATGGAGGTATAGTAACAGTGATATGGAGGGGGCAGTGACATGGAGGTATAGTAACAGTGATATGGAGGGGGCAGTGACATGGAGGTATAGTAACAGTGATATGGAGGGGACAGTGACATGGAGGTATAGTAACAGTGATATGGAGGGGGCAGTGACATGGAGGTATAGTAACAGTGATATGGAGGGGCAGTGACATGGAGGTATAGTAACAGTGATATGGAGAGGGCAGTGACATGGAGGTATAGTAACAGTGATATGGAGGAGACAGTGACATGGAGGTATAGTAACAGTGATATGGAGAGGGCAGTGGCATGGAGGTATAGTAACAGTGATATGGAGGGGTCAGTGACATGGAGGTATAGTGACAGTGATATGGAGAGGGCAGTGACATGGAGGTATAGTAACAGTGATATGGAGGGGGCAGTGACATGGAGGTATAGTAACAGTGATATGGAGAGGGCAGTGACATGGAGGCATAGTAACAGTGATATGGAGGGGACAGTGACATGGAGGTATAGTAACAGTGATATGGAGAGGGCAGTGACATGGAGGTATAGTAACAGTGATATGGAGAGGGCAGTGACATGGAGGTATAGTAACAGTGATATGGAGGGGACAGTGACATGGAGGTATAGTAACAGTGATATGGAGGGGGCAGTGACATGGAGGTATAGTAACAGTGATATGGAGAGGGCAGTGACATGGAGGTATAGTAACAGTGATATGGAGAGGGCAGTGACATGGAGGTATAGTAACAGTGATATGGAGGGGGCAGTGACATGGAGGTATAGTAACAGTGATATGGAGAGGGCAGTGACATGGAGGTATAGTAACAGTGATATGGAGAGGGTAGTGACATGGAGGTATAGTAACAGTGATATGGAGGGGGTAGTGACATGGAGGTATAGTAACAGTGATATGGAGAGGGCAGTGACATGGAGGTATAGTAACAGTGATATGGAGAGGACAGTGACATGGAGGTATAGTAACAGTGATATGGAGAGGGCAGTGACATGGAGGTATAGTAACAGTGATATGGAGGGGGGAGTGACATGGAGGTATAGTAGCAGTGATATGGAGGGGACAGTGACATGGAGGTATAGTAAGAGTGATATGGAGGGGGCAGTGACATGGAGGTATAGTAAGAGTGATATGGAGGGGACAGTGACATGGAGGTATAGTAACAGTAATATGGAGGGTCAGTGACATGGAGGTATAGTAACAGTGATATGGAGGGGACAGTGACATGGAGGTATAGTAACAGTGATATGGAGAGGACAGTGACATGGAGGTATAGTAACAGTGATATGGAGAGGGCAGTGACATGGAGGTATAGTAACAGTGATATGGAGGGGACAGTGACATGGAGGGATAGTAAGAGTGATATGGAGGGGGCAGTGACATGGAGGTATAGTAAGAGTGATATGGAGGGGGCAGTGACATGGAGGTGTAGTAACAGTGATATGGAGGGGGTAGTGACATGGAGGTATAGTAACAGTGATATGGAGGGGGTAGTGACATGGAGGTATAGTAACAGTAATATGGAGGGGTCAGTGACATGGAGGTATAGTAACAGTGATATGGAGAGGGCAGTGACATGGAGGTATAGTAACAGTGATATGGAGAGGGCAGTGACATGGAGGTATAGTAACAGTGATATGGAGAGGGCAGTGACATGGAGGTATAGTAACAGTGATATGGAGAGGACAGTGACATGGAGGTATAGTAACAGTGATATGGAGGGGGCAGTGACATGGAGGTATAGTAACAGTGATATGGAGGGGGCAGTGACATGGAGGTATAGTAACAGTGATATGGAGAGGGCAGTGACATGGAGGTATAGTAACAGTGATATGGAGAGGACAGTGACATGGAGGTATAGTAACAGTGATATGGAGAGGGCAGTGACATGGAGGTATAGTAACAGTGATATGGAGGGGGTAGTGACATGGAGGTATAGTAACAGTGATATGGAGAGGGCAGTGACATGGAGGTATAGTAACAGTGATATGGAGGGGGCAGTGACATGGAGGTATAGTAACAGTGATATGGAGGGGGCAGTGACATGGAGGTATAGTAACAGTGATATGGAGGGGGCAGTGACATGGAGGTATAGTAACAGTGATATGGAGGGGGTAGTGACATGGAGGTTTAGTAACAGTGATATGGAGAGGGCAGTGACATGGAGGTATAGTAACAGTGATATGGAGAGGGTAGTGACATGGAGGTATAGTAACAGTGATATGGAGGGGGTAGTGACATGGAGGTATAGTAACAGTGATATGGAGAGGACAGTGACATGGAGGTATAGTAACAGTGATATGGAGAGGGCAGTGACATGGAGGTATAGTAACAGTGATATGGAGGGGGCAATGACATGGAGGTATAGTAACAGTGATATGGAGAGGGCAGTGACATGAAGGTATAGTAACAGTGAAATGGAGGGGACAGTGACATGGAGGTATAGTAACAGTGATATGGAGGGGACAGTGACATGGAGGTATAGTAACAGTGATATGGAGGGGCAGTGACATGGAAGTATAGTAACAGTGATATGGAGAGGACAGTGACATGGAGGTATAGTAACAGTGATATGGAGAGGGCAGTGACATGGAGGTATAGTAACAGTGATATGGAGAGGGCAGTGACATGGAGGTATAGTAACATTGATATGGAGGGGGCAGTGACATGGAGGTATAGTAACAGTGATATGGAGAGGGCAGTGACATGGAGGTATAGTAACATTGATATGGAGGGGGCAGTGACATGGAGGTATAGTAACAGTGATATGGAGGGGGCAGTGACATGGAGGTATAGTAACAGTGATATGAAGGGGCAGTGACATGGAGGTATAGTAACAGTGATATGGAGAGGTCAGTGACATGGAGGTATAGTAACAGTGATATGGAGGGGGCAGTGACATGGAGGTATAGTAACAGTGATATGGAGAGGTCAGTGACATGGAGGTATAGTAACAGTGATATGGAGAGGGCAGTGACATGGAGGTATAGTAACAGTGATATGGAGGGGGCAGTGACATGGAGGTATAGTAACATTGATATGGAGGGGGCAGTGACATGGAGGTATAGTAACAGTGATATGGAGGGGGCAGTGACATGGAGGTATAGTAACAGTGATATGGAGGGGGCAGTGACATGGAAGTATAGTAACAGTGATATGGAGGAGACAGTGACATGGAGGTATAGTAACAGTGATATGGAGGGGGTAGTGACATGGAGGTATAGTAACATTGATATGGAGGGGGCAGTGACATGGAGGTATAGTAACATTGATATGGAGGGGGCAGTGACATGGAAGTATAGTAACAGTGATATGGAGGAGACAGTGACATGGAGGTATAGTAACAGTGATATGGAAGGGGCAGTGACATGGAGGTATAGTAACAGTGATATGGAGGGGGTAGTGACATGGAGGTATAGTAACAGTGATATGGAGGGGGTAGTGACATGGAGGTATAGTAACAGTGATATGGAGAGGGCAGTGACATGGAGGTATAGTAACAGTGATATGGAGAGGGCAGTGACAGTGATATGGAGGGAGCAGTGATATGGAGGGGGCAGTGACAGTGATATGGATGTATAGTAACAATGATATGAAGAGGATAGTGTCAATGATATGGAAGGAACTAGGGATAGGACACCAAGCTGATTCTTTGTCCCACATGAAAAAACCTCTAGCTTTACCCTTGTGGGGTGATTGAATAAACAGTCTGCAATTGTAAAGCGATCTGCAATGCATTGTCACTAAAATAATACATTCTACAAAGTAATAATCTTTACAATTCAGAATTTTATCCTGAAAACTAATAGAGCGACCTCATAAGACTTGTCCTATTAAAACAAACTCAGTTGAGATACATTATGTACACATCAATGTGCATCAGTATCAAAGCCTAGTTGGACAAGGCAGAATTAAGCCTTGGTGGTGGATGGGGGGGGGGGGGGGGGGGTGTGTAAATTAGATTGTGCATACATCCCAACATGACCCATTTCATGAGGGACAAAATGTCTCTACCTGGACTTCCCTGTTAATATATGATTGGTGTCACCTGTGTTGAACTCGTTAATTGATAACAAAGGTATTTCAACATAGGTGATTGCAATCATAAATGAATATGGAAGTCCAGGTAGAGGGCATTTTGTCCCTTCTGGAATGGGACATGTTTTGATGTATGGATTGCCTATATTAAATTTAAGCCAATGGTGTATATTAGATTTAAACTAATAGTTTAATAATGCCAGGGTATAAAACAATCTTAAAATACACATAGAAAAATAAAATCTATAATGTATCTTGCAAGAATGCAATAGCAGCAGCCTTTATACTACTTACACACCGGGACAGCACTCAGGAGGACTCTAGACTCAAATGTTCTCATTAAATAGCAGTTTACCCAGAACCCAGACACACAGATGGGCAGGAGGAGTAGCTGGGATCCCTAGGTCCACTTACAGCTCTTCCCCCTTCCTATCTCTCCTCTAATTGGGAAGATCTGTCATTATCACATGAAAACTGAAACTCCTGTGTCTCTGCCTATACTGCATACTGTTCTGCTCACATTCTGGGCGGGATGTACTAAGCGGAAAATGCGGTAAACTCCCTGTTTACCGCATTTTCCTAATGTACTAACCCCCGGCCGGCAGGACAGCGCCGCGGCGGGGTACGCCAGCTTTAGCTGACGTACGTCCATAGAAGCCTATGGGCTTCTCTCCGCGGCACTGTGTGAGGGATCCGATCGGATCCCTCCCAGCATGCCCTGCGGCCGCCCCCGTCACCCCGCGCATGCGCAGAATGACTTCTGGGGCCGAATCCCGGAAGTCAGGCTGCCGCTGCGCATCGCGGAGGACAGCTCTTATCGGAAGAGCTGTCCTCCGCAATGCTGATCGCATATGTTAGTACATATGCGATCAGCATCGTGGCGCAGGGCGGCGATGGGCGGCGATGTACATTAGTACATCCCGCCCACTGACTGCTTAGTTCTGCTGCTGCACAAGAGGGAGAGCTAGTGATGTCAGTGTGCTTTGGCTGTGAGGGCCCTTGACAGAGGGGGGCTCGGGGTACAGTATGCCCTGCACCCCCCTTTTAATCTGGCTATGTATCCAGATATTGTCCTAATGATAAGGGATGAGTTTATGCTGTCTTTAATGGAGTTAAGATGTAACACTTTACTTTTTTTTATAACTGTAGGAGGGATGCGGTTGATTTGCCGGCTGTCAGGATCCTGCCTGTCGGAATACCCACGCCAGAATCCCAATGCCCATCACAATGCCAGCGCCAGGATACCAAAAATGGTCAGTACACCAACGTCAGAATCCCAACTGTCGGCATCCTGACCTCTGTAAGTACAGTATAGCGCCTGTGTTAAGTTTAGGGCTGGGGAGGGGGTTAGTATAGCGGACCCCAGGGAGGTTAGAGTTAGGCTGTGGAGGGGAGGTTAGTGTTAGGCACCCACGGGAAGGGTTAGAGTTAGGCTGCGGGGAGGGAGGGTTTGGTTTAGCCTGTGGAGAAGGGGGGTTAGGTTTAGGCACCACCGCAGGGAGGTTAGGGTTAGGCACTATAGGGGAGGTTAGGGTTAGGCTGTGGGAAGGTAGAGTTAGGATTAGGGGTTATGGGACAGGGGAGAACAGCCCCAACTCACCCTTGTCATCATTGCAAGCTTCAGGATCCCAGCGTCTGTCTTCTGACTACCGGGATCCCAAGCCCCGGCAATTCATGCTTAATCCCTGTAGGGTTATATCAGGTTAAACACTACAACGTGACTATGTCTGAACATTTACATTTTCTAGTATAGTAGTACATTCATTTAGTCAAAATAAGGATGTTAGCTCCCTTTGGCTCTTTGGTTTTCAATTGATCCTGTTTACTGATAATGGGGGTCATTCCGAGTTGTTCGCTCGCAAGCTGCTTTTAGCAGCTTTGCACACGCTAAGCCGCCGCCTACTGGGAGTGAATCTTAGCTTATCAAAATTGCGAACGAAAGATTAGCAGAATTGCGAATAGACACTTCTTTGCAGTTTCTGAGTAGCTCCAGACTTACTCGGCATCTGCGATCAGTTCAGTGCTTGTCGTTCCTGGTTTGACGTCACAAACACACCCAGCGTTCGCCCAGACACTCCTCCGTTTCTCCAGCCACTCCCGCGTTTTTCCCAGAAACGGTAGCGTTTTTTCACACACACCCATAAAACGGCCAGTTTCTGCCCAGAAACACCCACTTCCTGTCAATCACATTACGATCACCAGAACGAAGAAAAAACCTCGTAATGCCGTGAGTAAAAAACCTAACTGCATAGCAAATTTACTTGGCGCAGTCGCACTGCGTACATTGCGCATGCGCATTAGCGACTAATCGCTCCGTTGCGAGAAAAAAATAACGAGCGAACAACTCGGAATGACCCCCAATGTTGCTCCTGTTGGGCTGGCCAGTCTCACCCCTCCTGTCCTCACCCCCCTCCTCCTTTTTTTGCGTTGTGTGTATTGTTCTAGGCTTTGATTTTCACAATCTGAGCTAGTTTCTATATATACTGATGCCTATTCTTGCGTTTATGTACCTCCTTTTTTTTTTTCTTTTTCTGTGTATGTTTCTTCTAACTACTGCATAGTCTGTTTTTGACCATGTTCTGGTTAATCTTAATCTCTACATACTGTAGTATAAAATAAAGTCCCTGGCAGGCATTCGTCTGTTCATTTGGGCTAATTTCGAGAACTGCTGGACGGATTCTGAAATGGTTTTAATAATTCTATAGAGCATTTGTTAAGGAAGGTTTTAGTGTATGAAACATTAATCTGTAACAAAAGGGAGCCGAGCAGTGATGATTTTAGTATAGCAAGTCAGCTCCCATTCGAAGCCGCGGCGGGTCGCTGGTAAAACATATAGTATATTGCAAAACAAAAATAAGGATGTTAACACAGGGAATATGTCATATCATCTAAATACTTACATGCAGGAAAAGGTGGAATGCAGTTATCAGTACTGCAACATGAAGTTCCCGTCCTTATTTTTCCTTGCATAAAGGTCAAACTTCCATTTAGGTTACATTGGGCCCATGTACCGCATGATATGGAGAACTGTGGTGAGTAAGATGCTTCTGTGTGTAACACATGGAAGGACACCAATTTTTTAAAATCAAGTATTTTAGTAAATAATTTTTCAATAGGTAAACAAATTAAAACACAATCATTAAATAACAATTGTCAGGGAAATAAAGCTAATAAAAATATTATAAGTAAGGAACTATACATACGGATATTTTGGTGGGTTATCCCATACATATTACTTGATAAACATGCCCCTTAGTCACAGAGAAATCAAAGCTTATTTTTAATATGAATTATAACTTCCCATATACAGGGCCGTCTTAACAGCAGTGTAGGCTCCTGGGCACAGCAATGCACTGGGCCCCCTACCCATCCTCCAGCGGTAGGGGTGGAGGGGTGCTATCAGTGGCAGCTTTGATGTCCTGCGGGCGGAAGGGGGTGTTCTATCTTCCGCTCAGTGTGTAGTACCTGGAGCAGTAATTTCTGCTAATTACTCCTTTACTGCACAGATGGGACTAAACTGTAGAGGGGGCATTGGGTTGAATGAAGAAGCCCTGGTACATGATTTCCAGGGTGGTAGGGGGTGTTTAATACGTAGGGAAGGGGTGGATAGTGGAGTGGGCTTAATATTTATCTTTTTCCAGTGGGAGGGCAGCTTGCTTGACTGCAGATATCTCAAGTTCCTGAAAATATATTTCTTAGCTTTGAATGGGATAAAAAAAACTAGAGAGTCCAACCTTTCAGGAGATACTGGGGACACCTTTCAGGAGGTACTGGGGGCACCTTTCAGGAGGTACTGGGGGCACCTTTCAGGAGGTACTGGGTCTTGGGGATCAGACTTCAGTAGCCAGAGCAATCCACCAACAAAGATCTAAAACTGCATATTAGGCGTGTGGAGCTGGAGCAGGGACCAGCTGCTGGAAGGCTGATATCTCTGGTTCTGGGAATAGTAGAGACAAGCTGCCAGTGTCAAGTGAAAGGGGAGAGTCCCAGCTTTTGGAGTATACCCTTAGAAAAACTCTAAGTCAGACAGAACCTGAGATATCTGGCTGGGAATAGCAATTAAAAAAGGGGCAATTATATGTGGGAATAGCAATTAACAGGCTCAGATGGGGACCACTGTTTCAAGTCGGATATCTCCGGTTCCCCAGGGCCGATTTTCAAAAACCTGGTACCCCTGGAAAGAGGGGACCCTCAGCTATCAGCCTAGGGCCCTTATACTCATGGGGCCCTTGGGCAAGAGCCCGTTGAGCCCATACGAAAAGACGGCCCTGCCCATATAAGGATTATTATTATTACTTTTATTATTATTATTATTATTATTATTCACATATTTTTCTAATGAACATTGAATTGATGACATCAGAGCTTTAGCGACACTTGTGTAAAATGGTTACAGTAGATAACATTGAGTAAAAGACATTGGGCCTAATTCAGATCTGATCACTGCTGTGCGTTTTCGCACAGCGGCTGATCAGATCCGAACTGTGCATGCGCATGCACCGCAATGCGCCAGCGCGTCACACAACAGCAACAGGCATCGGCGCCTAGCGACGGGATGGTGTGAAAAATCCAAACGCATGGGCGTTCGCAAAGTGATTGACAGGAAGAGGCCGTTTGTGGGTGTCAACTGACCGTTTTCTGGGAGTGTCCGGAAAAACGCAGGCGGGCTCAGGCGTTTTCAGGGAGGGCGTCTGACGTCAGCTCCGGCCCCGATCAGCAGGAAACAATGGAACGGGAAGAGTAAGTTCTGGGCTGCGCAGAGACTACACAAAATCAGTTTGTGCAGCTCTGCTACACATGCGATCGCACACTTGCACAGCAATTTAACCCTCCACCTGTAGGCGGTGACTAATTGAATCGAAGGGCAGCAAAAAACGCAGCCTATCGATCAGGTCTGAATGACCCCCATTGTATATCTGTGTAATCCTCTCCTGACTGCAATTTAATAACCATTATTATCTTTAAAAAAAAAGTGTATATTCACCGTCCGGTTATTGACTTACCTACTGCGACTACAGAGTAGGTAGCGACACAGATATTACCAGGAGGGCAGCTCACTGTAGGAGAAATGCAGGGGTTGTTGTTCAAGAGCAAACAATTTTTGCATATGATGGAATAACCTGGAAAAGAAAATAAGGTACAGTTTACATTTTCAAATACAACGTTTAATCTACGATTCAAGACGGAACGTTAATGTTGTTATATAATTCAAAGATATATTGTAAGTCTTATTATAATTTGTATAAGCAACATAATAATAATAATAATAATAATAATAATAATAATATTTATAGTAATTTTATTTATATAAAGAATACTTACAAATGAATGTTAATAATAATAATAATAATAATAATAATAATGATAATTCTATTGGAATGTACTGCTTGCACACATAAGCGATTTAGTTGTAAGGTTGAAACTTTCCTTACTCTCAGTGGTAAATGAACTAAGAATTGTGATTGCTTGAGAGTATACACGCTGGACATCGTTGTGATACGTGAGAGACTTTCAAGATCAAACAGTCAAATTTACTAAGTATCATTTTTCCCCTATGGACGAGTTCAATAGACCTGCGTGTTAGTGAGTGGCGTATTGTGCAGGAGTCAGCGTGATCTGTGCAGTGCTTGTGTGTTAAACTGTAATGAAATGGTTCAAATGTAGAAGTTGTCCCACTGTAAAGGAAATATTTAAATAATGACAGTACACGGACACATAGCCAGATTAAGGGGGGGTCGCAGGGCATACAGTACCCCGGGCCCCCCTTTGTTAGGGCTCCCCCCCCCCCCAGACAGAGCACACCGACATCGCTAGCTTTCTCTCTCACGCAGTAGCAGAACCAGACAGCCAGAATGCGAGGAGGGCAGTATAGAATGCGAGCAGGGCAGTATGAATTGCATGCAGAGAATCAGGTTTTATGAGATACCGATTGAGCTTTCCGACCAGAGGAGAGATAGGAGGGTGGAGAGAGCTGTAAGTGACACAGGGATACCAGCTTCTCCTCCTTCCTGCCTGGGTGCAGATCTGGCCCTAGGCATAGGCAAACTAGGCAAATGCCTAGGGCATTTGGTTTGCCTAGGGGCACAAGCAGCTTCTGCTGATTAAAATGATATGCGGCATGCCTATATTCTGTGTGTGACTGCGGCTGTATCTGTATACGAAATGCTACGTTGGAAATCACTGTAACGTAGCATTTCGGATAGAGATACAGCCACAGTTGCACACAGAATATATGCATGCTGCATACCATTTTAATCAGCAGAAGCTGCTTGTGCATCCTAGCCACATAGTAATGCAAATAAGTCATCAAAAAAGGCGCCCAACGTTAGCAGAGCTGCCAGCTGACTCCCACCAGGCATCTCCTGCTGCATGGCGTATTGAGGCAAGATGTATGAGGGCACATCTGTATCCAATGAGATGCAGAGGTCACAGTGTTAGCGGCTGTGTGAGTGCTGTGTATAGGTGGGTTGGTTGTGCAGTAGTGTTTGGCATATGTGTAAGGGGCATTATGTGTGTCATGTGTATAAGTGCACTAATAATGTGTGGCATATGTTTAAGGGACATTACTGTATGTGTGTCATTTTGTGTATAAGGGCATTAATAAAGGTTGGCATAATGTGTAAGGCACATTATGTTTATAAGGACATTAGTAATGTGTAAGGGGCATTACTGTGTTGTATTAGGTGTATAAATGCATTACTAATGTGTGGCATTATGTGTATAAGGTGCTCTACTGTGTGGTGTAACGTATAGAAAGGGCACTACTGTGTGGTCTGATGTGAATAAAGAGCAATATGGTGTGCTGTCATGTGAATAAGGGGCTCTACTGTGAGGAGTAATGTATATAAGGTAAAGTAGTACTACTGTGTGATGTAACGTGAATTATGCACACTATGGCATGATAAAATGTGAATAAAGTTGCAGTACTGTGTGGCGTAATTTGAATTGGGGGTACTACTGTGTGGTAATGCCCCTTCCCAGATAGAACACACCCCTTTCTGGGCTGTGTGCCAAATGTGCGCACTCTTCCTATTTAAAATATAGGGGGTAGGAGCACCAAAATGAGGACTGCTATGGGTGGAGGGTGATGGTGCTGGGAAAGAGGTGCAGGTCAGAGGCAAAACCAGCGGTGGTGCTAGGGGGCACCAGACAAAATCTTGCCTAGGGCATCATATTGGTTACGGCCGGCTCTGCCTGGGTGTCTGGGTCCTATGTAACCTGGCATTATTCAACTATTAGTTTAAATCTAATATACCCCATTGGATTACATTTAATATGCACAATCCAAACATCCT
The DNA here is from genome assembly GCF_028390025.1 of Pseudophryne corroboree. NCBI lineage: Eukaryota > Metazoa > Chordata > Amphibia > Anura > Myobatrachidae > Pseudophryne > Pseudophryne corroboree. Next base: position 36,162,354 of record NC_086453.1, read on the forward strand.
AACATGACCCAGTCCTGGAGGGATAACATGCTATATTAAGTTATGATTGCAATCACCTGTGTTGAAACACCTTTCATATATATGAAATAGTTCAACACAGGTGACACCAATCATATATTAAGAAGGAAGTCCAGGAAAACAGAATTTTATCCCTCCTGGAATGGCTCATGTTGGGCGGTATGCACAATCTAAAATACACTCCCCCGCCTTCCACCGGGGTGGGGGAGGGGGGGGCTTGTCTTAAGTGCCCCGGGCATCCCCAAGGCTTAATCCAGCCCTGCACGCACAGCAACTATTGTATTGCACACACACGCTCACAGAAGATACTCACGTTGTCCATGGTGCTGATCGGTCCCCTTCTCCAGTAATAATACATACTGTAGGTCTTGGTACAATAAAAAAAAACACTGCTCCCATTCAAATGAACACAGAAGCACTGGATATACAGTTCATACCAGTGACGATACTCCAGTATACTCAAGAGTTTTGATTATAAAAAGGATATGAAAAATACAAAGAAGATATTATAAATATCTTCTTTTTGTTATTCTAATTATTTTTATACTCAAAACGCTGGAGTATACTTGTCTATGGCAGGTGAATCAGTGACTTTCCTAACTACCCTGCCTCCCCTGCCTACCTGGTCGGCACATCTCTGATCAAAACTCAGCAAATTTGCAGCAGAATATACTGCTGCACCTGTGTATAATGCCCAGATGTATATACTGCTGCACCTGTGTATAATGCCCACATGTATATACTGCTGCACCTGTCTATAATGCCCACATGTAAATACTGCTGCACCTGTGTATAATGCCCAGATGTATATACTGCTGCACCTGTGTATAATGCCCACATGTATATACTGCTGCACCTGTGTATAATGTCCACATGTATATACTGCTGCACCTGTGTATAATGCCCACATGTAAATACTGCTGCACCTGTGTATAATGCACACATGTAAATACTGCTGCACCTGTGTATAATGCCCACATGTATATACTGCTGCAACTATGTATAATGCCCACATGTATATACTGCTGTAACTATGTATAATGCCCACATATATATATACTGCTGCACCTGTGTATAATGCCCACATGTATATACTGCTGCAACTGTGTATAATGTCCACATGTAAATACTGCTGCACCTGTGTATAATGCCCACATGTATATACTGCTGCACCTGTGTATAATGCCCACATGCATATACTGCTGCACTTTTGTATAATGTCCACATGTATATACTGCTGCACCTGTGTATAATGTCCACATGTATATACTGCTGCACCTGTGTATAATGCCCACATGTATATACTGCTGCACCTATGTATAATGCCCACATGTATATACTGCTGCACCTGTGTATAATGCCCACATGTATATACTGCTGCACCTTTGTATAATGTCCACATGTATATACTGCTTCACCTGTGTATAATGCCCACATGTATATACTGCTGCACCTGTGTATAATACCCACATATATTACCTGCTGCACCTGTGTATAATGCGCACATTAACCCTTGGGTTCTATACAGTGGTGCCGAAAGAGGGGGGGGGGGTACAAATTACCTGGGTCCGGGTCTGATGGAGGGGCCTTACCTGGAAGCAGCATCTGCAGCTTTTTATCTAAGCCCAGCACACGCTGCTGTGTGCTGGGCTGCACTGGCGCACCCAGGGGGGTTTCCAAGTACCTGGAAACCCCCCCTGATGAGACAATTTTTTTATTTTTGAGACGGAGACTGCAGTGTCTCCGTCTCAGTAAAAGCTGCGATTGCGACACCTGACCTGCTGCCGTAGCAGAGAGCTCTAGAGCTCTCTGCATAGAGAATGTCTAGGGGGAGCTGCTGGCTGTGCATGCTCAGCCACAGCAGCTCCTTCCATCCTCACACAGTGACGCCGGTTTGCTCCCACCTCCCCGTCCCTGGTGGTATGTATAACATATACAGTATGTATACTGTATATGAAGTTTGTGTGTATGTATGTATGTATGTGTGTGTGTGTGTGTGTGTGTGTGCTAGTGTGTGTATGTATATATGTATGTATGTGAGTTTGTGTATGTATGAAAGTGTGTGCTATGTATATATATATATATATATACACTGTATATATGTATGTATATATACACATCAGAGTATATGTATACAGTATATATATATATATATATACAGTATATATATATATATACACACACACACACACACACACACACACACACACACAGTATATACAGTATATATATATATATATATATATATAGCAAAGGTAGCAGGCGGCACTCCAAGGACTTCAAGAAGCAGAATAATAATATTATTATTCTGCTACCTTTGCTATACTGTGGTGTTTACACATCGAGGTGAGCACCTGGGCCTGTTGTATTATTGTACTGTGAGTGCCGGCCAGAATTTCGTTTATATATATATATATATATATATATATATATATATATATCCAAGATGGCCGGCACACAGATTCACATGTGCATCCAATCCCTGGTGCCTGAATCCTTAGGTGTACACTAATCCAATGGTGGAAAATAAACGGCACTCACGAGGCGTCAAACAATAAGCAATACAAATTGTATATTAATTCAACTTTTCGGAGCATCCGCTCCCTTGTCAAGAAACACCAGGTTACAAACAATAACAAAAAACACGTTACACGTACCCCCTGAAATACCCCATCACATCACTACGCACCACCCTCCGCTTCCCAGCCATCAGGGAGTCTGGAACTGCATCATGTGACACACCTCCGGCTGTAAGCTGTGGCAATGATCTGCGGCTTACACCAGGAAGTGTGTCACATGATGCAGCTCCGTGATGGCTGGGAAGTGGAGGGCGGCGCGGCGTGATGGGGTATTTCAAGGGGTAAGTGTAACGTGTTTTTTGTTATTGTTTGTAACCTGGTGTTTCTTGACAAAAGAGCAGACACTCCAAAATGTTGAATTAATATAACAACTGTATTGCTTATTGTTTGATGCCTCGTGAGTGCCATTTATTTTCCACCAACCACCATTGAATATATACATATTATGTATCCAGCACTCCTAACATGGACAATACTGTGAGCGGCAGGCTATACCACTAATCTATATATATATATATATATATATATATATATATATATACACTGCTCAAAATAATAAAGAGAACACTAAAATAACACATCTTAGATCTGAATGATTGAAATATTCTTATTAAATACTTACAGGCACTTGGAGGCCACACACACTACTGAGCCTCATTTTGACTTATTTTAAGGACATTACATCAAAGTTGGATCAGCCTGTAGTGTGTTTTTCCAATTTAATTTTGAGGGTGACTCCAAATCCAGACCTCCATGGGTTAATAAATTTGATTTCCATTGATAATTTTTGTGTGATTTTGTTGTCAGCACATTCAACTATGTAAAGAACAAAGTATTTAATAAGAATATTTCATTCATTCAGATCTAGGATGTGTTATTTTAGTGTTTCCTTTATTTTGTTGAGCAGTGTATATATTCTATATACATACATACATACACACACCAAGGAGGAAACCTCCCTGACTAAATCCTGCGTTTGCCACTGGGCTGCAGTGTGGCCAGTGAAGTGCTTAAAATAAAATAAAAATATGTATTTTTTTTCTAAGGGTGCCATGCCCCCTGTTATTTGGCCATGCCCCCTGAAAAGTACCTGGGCCCAGTCAGGCTCTTTACTGCCCTGGTTCTATATATGTGTGTATAAATCTGGCTCTAATACTAGCCAGTGCCTCCCCAGCCATTTACCTCACTGCGCATCACTGGTATATACTGCATAGTCATACATACCTCCCAACTGTCCCGCGGTGGGGTGGGGGGGGGGGGGGACAGTCGCGAGGCTTTTGTACTCGTTGCAGTGCAGGGTGAGTAGATGCTGTGCACATGCGCACACTGCGTCTATTCATGGAGACAAAGGGACTGGGGGCATGCCAGCAGCTCACTGAGTACTAGCCATGCCCCCATAGTGACGAGAATGGGGACCGAGGCTCGCGATCGCGGCATTGCCACAAGACCACGCCCCATTTCTACGAAGCCACACCTAGTTTATGTAGCCACGCCCCTTTTTGACGGCGGCCACGCCATCGCCGCGCATAGGGTCCCTCGGACAGATCCTGTAAAGTTGGGATGTATGCTGTATATACAGCACTTCCCTGGAGAATGACCCTGGCGCTCCAAGTGCCGTCATACGGTTCATGCCTGCTGAGACCTGTAGTCCCACTGTAAACGACAATATTTATTCTAATTTTACACCATTAACCCTGCACCAACAGGGGTGCGAGGAATAGCCCCAGGACTCTGCCGAGGCCTTGTGTAGGGGAACCCACCACTAATGTTTGCTGCTTTGCTTTTGGTGATGAGGGATATGACACGATTAAGCTCTGTTATTGGACGGAAACATCGGACCGATTTATTTTAATGATGTGAGGCTATTGTGGACTAAATATGCTGTTTTAACTGCCTGGAGACTGGTGAGTGCCCTGTTTAATAACATACAGTCTATGCGTCATTTGACCAGCGGATAGACGATGTTCACCTGCGGTGTCGGTAGGTGCACTCCGGCAGTTGTTTGTTCCTGAGTGTGGGTGCATTGGTTCTGAAGTTTTTATATACAGATGTGTCCTCTAATGTCCTGGCAGCATTCAGCTGTAGGGATAGGAAACTAGCCAAAATGCTTGATTATGTCTTCCATAACTGAGGCGTAGTAAAGAACAGAGCTGGCAGTGTAAATTGTATTGCATAGACTAGAAGGAAAGCAGCAGCCCCTCCCTCAAAGTGTTACATAGTGACAGCATAACTTGAGCATTTACAAGAAAGGAGCTACACAGTGTCAATTGTAAAGCCTGTGTAATTGAGGCTACAGATTATAGACTGTGAGGTTTTATCTTCACTAAATTCTGTAATTAGGCAACCGAGAAGAGCTGACAGACCTATTGGAGCAAATTGGTTTCACTAGAAGCAGCGCTACTTTATAAGCTAGACTAGGATAACATTCTGGAACAGCTAATTTTTGTTCATCTACTTAACTTGAGCAACCAATATCAAAAGAGCTCTGTATATAGTTTTTTTTTAAAAATAGAGTTTAAGGGGGTTTTTCAATTAGTGTCGAAATCGCTGCAATTTACCGTGATTGCCATTTTCACAATGTTTGCATTTTTTTGCCACGAAAATTGACTTTTTTGCGGCAATGCACGCTCCCGCAATTCGCCCTATTCAAATGCAAATTAGTGAAAGTGGTATTTCCTCAAAAATTGGTGCCGAAAGTGAAAAGTGGGTAATGCTGTCCACATATGTGGATCCAGGAAGGGGGAGCACTCGGCCCCGCGCCCCCCCCCCCCCCCCCCTGTCATTTCTGACTTCTTTTTTTTTTAAAGGAGAACAGCAGCACCTCTATGTCCGTCAATCAGATTTGATAAAAGAGCTGGCAGGCACCAGGACCCGCTGCGGCTCTAACAGCAAGTCTGTGTGGTAACCAATGGGGAGCTCACACAGCAACCTACCTACCCCACTGCCAACCGACCATAGTCCAGCCCAGGCGCGGGGTTCAAATGCCAGCATCGAGTAAGACTTACTTATGATGGCACAGACGGCTTCATGAGCTCTCACTGCACCGCACAGTATCCCAGCGCTTCCTACTCTACTTACTTTACCACCATGCTAGGTGCAGTCAAACTCAGCCTCAGCTTTGAGAAGGCGGCCCGTGTGATTGTGACAGGGCTGTCCTGCAAATGTCTTATGCTGCTTGTTGGAGATCCAGCTGGCTGCTTCTGTGATCAAAGATGGGCAGTACGTGTCCTGCAGTCTGAGTCTCAGTGCAGTGCCCAAAACAAGGTATGCTGCACCTGCCACCACCAACTAAAAACTATAATAATTATATTGTGCTGGGTGCCTTCCAGGCTCCCATACCTAATGGAACAGGTGACTAACATTTCAAGACCCAATCAGTCTTTTCATCAGGGTGAAACATTGGCAATAAACCAGAATGCGCTCCTACAGCCAATCATTATCTGATGGTGTTTTATATGAGGCCACGCCCCCTGTGATACCACACCCCTTATCTGGGAGCATGCGTACCTTAGGTGCATGTAAATATAACTATTACCATTTCCCTATCATGGTGCCCCCCCTTCCATTTTCTTCTGGATCCGCTCTCCTGGATGTCCATACTCCCCAAAAAGCTAAACTAACATCGCATAACAGTATAAAAGTTTATTATTTGTTATAAAAAAATATTTTTGGTACTTAAATTGGGTTAAATAGCTGTTATATGCAATTTTTGTTTAAATGTAAATGAAAGCAATTTTTTTTTTCAGCAAAAATGAGTATATACTGTATTTGGGTCATTTTAGGAGACTTTAAAAAAAAAAGTGGCAATAGACCAATTACTCCCACCTGCAAGTCTAAAAACACTTGTACCACTCATAATTTCCATCATTTTGCACTTTTTCACCCCAAAAAGGACATGTCATTATTGCCTAATTAAAAATAATTAAAAACTTTAGTGCCTAATTAGTCAGGGGGTGTCCCAGGGGTTCAGAACAAAATACCATCATTTTTTTTTTACTTAAAATAGGGATTTTCCCCAAGATTTTAAATCTGCAGTAAAATGACTGCAGTAAAAAAAAATTTGTGGACAATTGAATAGGTGCTCTCACGAATTTACTGTGATTTGCGGTATATTCACTTTTTTTCTGCGAAAATAGGATTTTACATACCTACCGGTAAATCGTTTTCTCGTAGTCCGTAGAGGATACTGGGGTCCATATTAGTACCATGGGGTATAGACGGGTCCACCAGGAGCCATTGGCACTTTAAGAGTTTAATAGTGTGGGCTGGCTCCTCCCTCTATGCCTCTTCTACCAGACTCAGTCTAGAAACTGTGCCCGAGGAGACGACATACTTCGAGAGAAGGAAATACACAGATAGTGGCGAGATTCATTCCAGCTCACACAACAAGGCAAATCCGGCAACAGGCCGGAAAACTCAGCAACAGCTGAAACAGTACTGAAACAGTAAAGAATGCAGAACTTACCTAGGAAACAGGCAGTACTGAACTAAAAAACCACTGCAGGATAAAGAAGCGCTGGGTGGGCGCCCAGCATCCTCTTCGGACTACGAGAAAAGGATTTACCGGTAAGTATATAAAATCCTATTTTCTCTTATGTCCTAGAGGATGCTGGGGTCCATATTAGTACCATGGGGATGTACCAAAGCACCCAGAATGGACGGGAGAGCGCGTAGGCTCCTGCAGAACTGCTTGACCAAACTTGAGGTCATCAGAGGCCAAAGTATCGAACTTGTAAAACTTAGCAAACGTGTTCGACCCAGACCAAGGTCTTGCAAAGCTGCAAAGCCGAGACACCCCGGGCAGCTGCCCAGGAAGAATCTACTTTACGAGTAGAGTGGGCCTTAACAGATCTTGGACACGGCAATCACGCCTTAAAATATGCATGCTCCAGCTAGAAATCGTCTGCTTAGAAGCAGGACACCCAATTTTCTTGGGATCATACAGGACAAACAGAGAGTCCGATTTTCTGTTTCGAGCAGTCCTCTTCACATAGATCTTCAAAGCCCTCACAATATCCAAGGCCTTTGAAGCAATTGAGGAGTCAGTAGCCACTGGCACCACAATAGGTTGGTTGATATGAAAAGCCAACAAAACCTTAGGAAGGAACTGTTGACATGTCCTGAGTTCCACCCTATCTTCATGGAAGACCAAATAGGGACTTTTACAGGACAAGGCCCCCAATACCGACACACGTCGCGCAGAAGCTAAGGCCAACAAAGTGACAGCCTTCCACGTGAGAAACTTGCCGCAACCTCCTGTAGAGGCTCAAACCAATCCGATTGCAGGAAATGCAACACCACATCAAAATCCCAGGGTGCAGTCGGCGCCACAAAGGGAGGCTGGCTGTGCATAACCCCTTTCAAAAAGGTCTGAACCTCAGGGAGGGCAGCCAATTGTTTTTGGAAGAAAATGGATAAAGCCGAAATCTGGACTTTGAGGGATCCCAATCTCAGGCCCATATCCACACCTGCTTGCAGGAACAGGAGAAAACACCCAAGTTGAAACTCCACCACAGGAAACTACTTGGATTCACACCAAGACACATTTTTTCCAAATGCGATGGTAATGTTTAGACGTTACCCCCTTCCTAGCCTGTATTAGGGTAGGAATAAATGCGCTCGGAATACCCTTCCAAGCTAAGATCTGGCGCTCAACTGCCATGCTGTCAAACGTAGCCGTGGTAAGTCCTGATAAGCAAACGGCCCCTATATTAGAAGATCCTTCCGAAGAGGCAGAGGCCTTGGATCTTCCAGTAGTAGATCCAGCAGATCTGCGTACCAAGCCCTCCTTGGCCAGTCCGGAGCAATGAGGATTGCCAGAACCTTTGTTCTTCTTACAAGCTATAGAACTCTTGGAATGAGAGGAAGTGGAGGGAACACATACACTGACGGGAACAGCCGCAGAGTTACCAGTGCGTCCACCGCCACTGTTTACTGGTCTCTCAACTTGGAACAGTACCTCCGTAGCTTCTTGTTGAGGCGGGAGGCCATCATGTCTATGTGAGGAACCCCCCAGATCTGGTTACCTCCTCGAACACTTCCGGGTGGAGGCCCCATTCTCCTGGATGGAGATCGTGTCTGCTGAGGAAGTCTGCTTCCCAGTTGTCCACTCCCAGAATGAAGATTGCTGACATCGCCACCGCGTGTCTTTCTGCCCAGAGGAGGATTCTTGTCACCTCTGACATTGCATCCCTGCTCTTCGTTCCGCCTTGTCGGTTTATGTAGGTCACTGTGGTCACGTTGTCCGACTGCACCTGAATAGCCCAATCCTGTAGAAGGTGTGCTGCTTGAAGAAGGCCGTTGTACACGGCTCTTAACTCCAGGATGTTTATTGGAAGAAGGGATTCGTGACTTGACCACCTTCCTTGGAAGGTTTCGCCCTGAGTGACTGCTCCCCAACATCTGAGACTTGCATCCGTAGTCAGAAGGATCCAGTCCTGAGCCCCGAACCTTCGGCCCTCCAGAAGGCGAGGCAGTTGGAGCCACCAGAGGAGTGAAATCCTTGCTTTCAGCGACAGACGTATCCGCTGATGCATGTGTAGGTGAGATCCCAACCACTGGTCCAGGAGATCCAGTTGAAAGGACCGAGCATGAAACCTTCCGTACTGCAGAGCCTCGTAGGAGGCAACCATCTTCCCCAGAAGGCGGATGCACTGATCAACCGATACCCGGGTAGGCTTCAAGACATCCCGGACCATTGTTTGTATCACCAACGCTTTCTCCACCAGGAGAAACACCCTCTGCACCTCCGTGTCGAGGATCATCCCCAGGAAAGACAGCCTCCTTTTCCGCTCCAGATGATACTATGGAAGATTCAGGATCCAACCGTGCTCCCTGAGCAGATGCGTCATGAGAGCAATGGACCGTAACAACTTCTCCCTGGACGACACCTTGATCAGCAGATTGTCCAGATATGGAATTATGTTCAACCCCTACTTGCGGAGGAGAACCATCATCTCTGCCATCACCTTGGTGAAGACCCTCGGTGCTGTGGAGAGACTGAATGGCAGTGCTTGAAACTGATAGTGATCGTCTAACAGTGCAAACCTGAGATAAGCCTGATGCGGCGACCAAATCGGAATGTGGAGGTATGCATCCTTGATGTCCAGGGACACCAGGAACTCCCCCTCTGCCACACCTGAGATCACCGCTCTCAGAGACTCCATATTGAACTTCAACTCCCTGAGATAAGGGTTCGACGACTTCAAGTTCAAGATTGGCCTGACAGAACCATCTGTTTTCGGTACCACAAAAAGGTTCGAATAGTAACCCTTGTTCAGCTGATGAGGTGGAACTGGAACAATGACTTCTGACAGCACCAATTTTTTGATGGCGTCCAGAAGGATTTCCCTGTCTGCCGGCAAAGCCGGCAAGCCTGACTTGAAGAATCGGTGAGGTGGAAGAGTTTGAAACTCCAGCCTGTACCCCCGGAACACAATATCCTGCACCCAGGGATCCACCCAGATGTGTTTGAAATGCCGGAGTCTCAATCCCACCTGACCGACCTCCAGGACAGGCGGTCCACCGTCATGCTGTAGACTTTGAGGCACCAGAAGCAGGCTATTGGTCCTGGGAACCTGAGGGTGCAGGTTTCTTGGATTTGGCTCGACCACCTCTAAAGAAGGTGTGAGCGGGTTTGTTCTTTCTAGTCCTAGCAGGCCGAAAGGACTGTGACGTGTTGGGAGTCAAAGGTTTCTTCATAGCCGGTGCAGCTGAGGGAAGAAAAGGAGACTTACCAATGGTAGCTGTGGCAATCCATGCATCCAGCGCATCCACACTTTTCCTGAATTCTGCGTCTGCAGACCATTGGCGCAGTCAGAGACCTCTGCGAGCCAAGACAGACATGGCGGAGATCCCCGCAGCCATGGAACCCAGATCCTTCATAGATTCTACGAGGAACCCTTCAGAATCCTGTATGTTACGCAAAAACAAATCAACGTCACCTTTATCCAACGTAGTCAAGTCCTCCTGCAGAGTGAGTGACCACTTTGCTATTGCTTTAGAAAGCCATGTACAGGCGATAGTGGGCCGTAGGATCGCCCCTGTTGCCATGTAAATGGATTTGAGCGTGGCATCAACCTTGCGATCTGCCTGGTCTTTCAACGCGGTGGATCCTGGGACCGGTAAGACCAGCTGCTTTGACAGTCTGGAGACAGATGCGTCATTTATAGGCGGGGTCTCCCATTTTTTTTTATCTTCCTCAGGAAAGGGAAAAGCAACCAGAACACTTTTAGGGATCTGGAATTTTTCTCCGGGTTTTCCCTGGATTTTTAAAATATAGCATTTAATTCCTTAGATGCAGGGGAGGTGAGCGGGGCTTTTTTACTATCCGTGAAAAAAGCCTCCTCCACCTGCTCAGAGGTTGTGTCAGTAATATTCAACACATCCCGCCTGGCCTCAATCATCAACTGTACCCCTTTAGCAAGTGATGCCGTCCCCCTCGACACATCCCCGTCATCGTCTGCATTGTCAGAATCGGCATCCGTGTCATCCTGCATAATATGGGCAAGATCATGTTTATGAGAATGTACCGCAGGGGACCCCGAGGGAACAGGACCGGGCCATACAAACATAGAGGACTGTAAAACCTGAGTGACAGTTTCAGTCCTTGCAACCCGTTCATAAATCTGAGAAATAGTCCTCCTAAGAGTGGCTAACCACTGCGGTTCCCTAGCCAGGATCTGCGCTTCAACAGTGCAATCCTGATTACATGGGATGGGATCTTCCTGTGAAGAGATATCCTGTGCAGCATAGGAGACAGAGTCTCTAGACATGTTTGCTTTTACACCCCACATACACACAGGGTACAGGGCAGACAGAGTTTGCCCCCCAAGAATGGCAGAGAGACACAAAGATTGTCAGCGCTGACTGTGCTCCTTAATAGGACACACAGTCTTATTACAGCCTCCCTTCTCTTCTACAACCCCCAGGTACCGTATACAGATAGCTGGAGTTGCTGTGGAGGGACCTGTTATTCCTTCCAGTGCTGTGCAGGCAGGAAAATGGTGCTGGAACGCTGCTGGGTCCGCTCTGAGGAGAAGCTCCGCCCCCTTAATGGCACTGTCTTCCCGCTCTTCATGGATTATACTGGCCTGAGGAAATCGTGCTGGCCGAGATCCGTGGACCCCGACAGGCTGCTGGACCAGTGTAGGGGGTAAGCGCTTGCCCATGGCGCCCCTCACAGCGCCGCACCATGTGCCGCTGAGCCTTCACAGGAGTACGGTTAATACCGTGCTCCCTCCCCGCTGCCGCCATCTTCTTCACACCGGCCCCCGCTTGTTAGGGGGGGTCGGTGACTCACTCACCACTTCTTCAGCTCTGTAAAGGGTTGGCGGCATGCTGCTGGGGCGAGCGGTCCCCTGTGGCGGAGAACGATCAGACCCCCCGGAGCTCAGTGTCCAGTCAGCAGATACAGTGGCTCAGACCCCGCAGGGCGGACACTGCTCCCCCTCCCTCCCCCCTCAGTCCCTTGCTGCAGGGAGGCTGTTGCCAGCAGCTTCCCTGTAAAAAAATAAACTCTAGAATAAACTTTACTAGAATAGCTCTGTAGAGCTCCGCTAGCTGTGACCGCCTCCTCCGGGCACATTTTCTAAACTGAGTCTGGAAGGAGGGGCATAGAGGGAGGAGCCAGCCCACACTATTAAACTCTTAAAGTGCCAATGGATCTTGGTAGACACGTCTATACCCCATGGTACTAATATGAACCCCAGCATCCTCTAGGACGTAAGAGAAAACATGATTTTGCCACTAATTGAATACACCCCTAAATGTTATATGTTCATAATTTATATTTTTTTGTTATACAGTACGTTTATATTTTTACTTTTTTTTCACTATTTAATATTATGGTTATAGAATTAGGTGTTATATATATTTATAAACTTTTATTTGTTTATAAAAAAAAGTTTTGTTAAGGTTTTAAAATGTAATTAAAAATGAAACATTGTATCACATTACTTTACTGTCCCTTTGAATTCACCTCTACTGTAAGTATTGGTCTTTAAGCACTTACATGATGGATTGGCATGTCTCAGATATGATCAAACCCATCAGGTGTAACAAGACAAACTCAGATACCCAAGGCGCAATAACACTTATGCTACCACCTGAGAATGGAAGGGCCACTTAACCCTTATATGGAATACAATAGAACAAACAAATTCTCAAATACAAAGCGCTCAGTGCAGTTTCATATATAGTGCAAAAAATTATACTTAATGTCCATATATATGGGTATCGGGAATTTTCAACTCCAATTTGATTCCTTCTGGTGGTATAGTGAATGATCTTCTATCCAGACAGATATCTCATTATTATTTTCTATATCATATCATCATCATAACACATCATAGTGCAATATGATCTTAAAATCCATATGATATCATCATTTCTCACACATCAATATTCAAATTCACTAGGTATAAGTTGCATAGCCCACTCACAATGGATAGTGTATATCTCCACACATAAAGGTATCTTTATCTTATGTACATCTCTTGTGTCCTTTAAATAGGAGCGACCTTTTAAAACCAATGGCTGTAGTTTAAAATCAATAAAATGTGATAAGTTAGCCGTGATAGAATTTGTGCCTGCTACTATAGGTCGGCCTGGGGGATGATGTTCATCCTTATGGACCTTAGGTTAAAGGTACAACACTGGAACTGTATACTCATCATTAACTAGGAACTCTGATGTGGTTTTCTCAAGTGTGCCATTTTCTGAATATACCTTTACCAGATCTTTCAGACCATTCAATACCTTTACAGAGGGCTCTGCTCTCAATTTTTTTATAGATAATTCCATCCTTCAATTGGCGCATAGCCTCTTGTACATACATGGTTCTGCTCATTATAACGACTCTGCCCCCTTTATCTGCTGGTTTAATTATAATAGACTAATTTTTTCTGAGTCTCTCCAAGTTCATTACCTGTGAGATTATGTCTATGGGAAGGCATGTTTCCCTGTAGGGCATTTATCTCCTCATTTACTATTCTATGAAATGTATCCACAAAACATCTCTTTGCATAACTGGGATTAAAATGTGACTGTTTTTTAAAGGCCATACCAGCAGTACATATTCCACCCCAGAGCATCATATGTGTGTGGTACTTGCTTGTGTACATACCTTATTTTAGCATCACAATAAATTTGTTTTTATTTATACTTCCACTCCTACGTTATTGAGATATAGAAAGGTGCTATCATCTGGCGGCACACAAAGAAACCGTTATATGAGGATCCATGTCTGCTAACGAGTAAGTACGGTACGCATCCAATGTCATAGAAGTCCTCATTGCCATAAGATAAAGATACCTTTATGTGCGGAGATATACACTATCCATTGTGAGTGGGGTATGCAACGTATACCTAGTGAATTTGAATATTGATGTGCGAGAAATGATGATATCATATGGATTTTAAGATCATATTGCACTATGATGTGTTATTATTATTTTCTATTGCATATCATCATGAGATATCTGTCTGGATAGAAGATCATTCACTATACCACCAGAAGGAATCAAATTGGAGTTGAAAATTCCCGATACCCATATATATGGACATTAAGTATCATTTTTTGCACTATACAGTATATATGAAACTGCACTGAGCGCTTTGTATTTGAGAATTTGTTTGTTCTTTGATCAAACCCATCGCTGGTGGTGAGATGAGTGTGCTGAACTGGAGCCACATGTAAAGAATTCCAGAACCGTTACGTTATGTAGTGTGTACACTGTACACTCAAAATCACAAAATCACATGTTCTCAGAACAGTTTTAGTACCAAAAATTGTCTAGTCACTAGAGTCTTTTGGTAAATAAGTCAAGTGTGTATCTAAAAATAACATTATAAATTATATCAAAACATTATATATGTAATAACACTTGACTGTGGCATGCATACAGTAGTACTGTACATCAGTTCTGCTCTTCTTCAGAATTGTCTATTATTCAAGAGATAAAATGCATGTGGAAAATGAGAAAGTGGGGCTTTGGAGCTTCACTATACTCAGGACATGGGTGTCTGGGGGATCTAGATGGTAATTGCTATTACAGCAGAAAAGCCAGGTTTGTCATATTCCTTTTGGAAGCTGCTCTAAAGATTTTGTTTTATCTGTAAATTTTAATTATTTTTATTTAGCTCCTATGGTTTTTATTGTACAATTGTCTTCTGACCTCTAGGTAGGAAACTTTGTGAACTTTTCAGAACCACCGACTCCATAACAGAAGTAATTTTCCCTTTATCACCATCTTGACCTTTGTACTGTGTATAACAGTGATACACGCTGGGACGGAAGCCTCACCCTAGCCCTCCCTAGTGGTGCCTAACCCTAACCACCCCTTCCTGCAGCCTAAGCCTAACCCTCCCTCCCCAGCAGCCTGACCATAACCCTCCCCAGGGGTGCTTAACCCTAACCATCCCTTCCTGCAGCCTAAGCCTAACTCTCCCTCCCCTGCAGCCTAACCCTAACCCTCCTCAGGGGTGCTTAACCCTAACCACCTCTTCCTGCAGCCTAAGCCTAACCCTCCCTCCCCTGCAACCTAACCCTCCCCAGGAGTGTTTAACCCTAACCATCCCTTCCTGTAGCCTAAGCCTAACTCTCCCTCCTCTGCAGCCTAACCCTAACCCTCCCCAGGGGTGCTTAACCCTAACCACCCCTTCCTGCAGCCTAAGCGTAACCCTCCCCTGCAGCCTAACCCTAACCCTCCCCAGGGCTGCTTAACCCTAACCATCCCTTCCTGCAGGCTAAGCCTAACTCTCCCTCCTCTGCAGTTTATCCCTAGCCCTCCCCGGTGGTGCCTAAGCCTACATTCCTTTCCTTGCTGCCTAAACTTAATCCCCCCCCCCTCCCTCCAGTTAGGATGAATGAGATACATTTGATATTGGATTTCAGGAATGCACTCCTGTGTTTACTGTATATATCGGAACCTTCTACCAGGGACGTGCGGTGAGCTAAATGGCTCAGGAGGCACTGGCTATCCCCAGAGCCAGATTTACGTGCAATATATGAGCCAAAGGGTACATCTGGGCATTATACACAGGTGCAGCAGTATAAACTCCTGGAAATTTGGTGAGTTTTGATCAGAGATGTGCGGAAAAGTTACCCAGGTGAGGCACTGCCTGCCATAGACTTTTTACTCCAGAGTTTTGGCTATAAAAATGATTAGAATAATGCAAAGAAGATATATCAAAAAGATTATTTGTATTTTTGGGATCCCGGCGACAGCCTTTCAATTAGTGTCGGTATTCTGGCGTCGGGATTTTGACTGCCAGGATCCTGACCGGATACCACTGGGACTTACTGTAGTTCAAGCTGTTTGTGATGAACTAGATCAAGTACTATAGAACTGTCAGTGATCATCATATGTCATATCTGTGAGGCTAAACAAACTGTGGGTGAACTAACGCCCTATAATACCTGTCAGTCTTCATAATGTGCACGGCTTATCTTGGTAGAAATAAATATGATAAATAACTACATGTATACTTACAGTATGTACTTTTAATTTGTCACTGGATGTTAAAATATAATCTCTTCTTTATGAGTTTTTATACAGAGTTATTTTAAAGGACCTCGCTGTAGACAATTGTAAGTCACATACATTGATCTAGTTGCTATGCTATATTTATTGCTTGGCAACTGGTTTGTTTGATCAATGTAAATGTACTTTGACGCATACAGTATGTACACAATGTAAATGTAATTATGTACTAAGAATTAGCATTTATCATTATGACCGTCGGTAAAAGAGCTAGCACTAACAGGAAAATGAATGGGCAGACAGAAAACAACGTGATGCTTTAACATATTGTTCATTTGTTTCTATTGTGACTACGTCTGATATAATCATTTGAAGAAATCATTAGCCATAGCAATTGCTAGTTGAATCAAATGTGAAATGCAGTGTTAAGTCTAGAGTACAAATTAATGCCTACTAGATCAATGGCAAATTGTGGCAAATAGCAATAAAAAAGACAAAATAAAAAACCCTGGAGATATCAGTAAATGATTATTAATATTAAAAATTTAAACAAAAGATTAAATATTTATACATTTCTTTGGTGAAGGTATCTGTTTTGAATTATAACAATATTATTCTTACCATTATTATTTTTACTATTATTATTATTTATTCTATTATTATTATTATTATTATTATTATTAATAATAATAATAATAATAATAAATAAATAATATAAATACATTTGATATTGGATTTCAGGAATGTACTCCTGTGTTTACTGTATATATCGGAACCTTCTACCAGGGACGTGCGGTGAGCTAAATGGCTCAGGAGGCACCGGCTATCCCCAGAGCCAGAGTTACATGCAATATATGAGTCAAAGGGTACATCTGGGCATTATACATATAAACTCCTGGAAATTTGGTGAGTTTTGATCAGAGATGTGCGGAAAAGTCACCCAGGTGAGGCACTGCCTGCCATAGACTTTTTACTAGAGATGAGCGCCTGAAATTTTTCGGGTTTTGTGTTTTGGTTTTGGGTTCGGTTCCGCGGCCGTGTTTTGGGTTCGAACGCGTTTTGGCAAAACCTCACCGAATTATTTTTGTCGGATTCGGGTGTGTTTTGGATTCGGGTGTTTTTTTCAAAAAACCCTAAAAAACAGCTTAAATCATAGAATTTGGGGGTAATTTTGATCCCAAAGTATTATTAACCTCAAAAAACATAATTTACACTCATTTTCAGCCTATTCTGAACACATCACACCTCACAATATTATTTTTAGTCCTAAAATTTGCACCGAGGTCGCTGTGTGAGTAAGATAAGCGACCCTAGTGGCCGACACAAACACCGGGCCCATCTAGGAGTGGCACTGCAGTGTCACGCAGGATGTCCCTTCCAAAAAACCCTCCCCAAACAGCACATGACGCAAAGAAAAAAAGAGGCGCAATGAGGTAGCTGTGTGAGTAAGATTAGCGACCCTAGTGGCCGACACAAACACCGGGCCCATCTAGGAGTGGCACTGCAGTGTCACGCAGGATGGCCCTTCCAAAAAACCCTCCCCAAACAGCACATGACGCAAAGAAAAAAAGAGGCGCAATGAGGTAGCTGTGTGAGTAAGATTAGCGACCCTAGTGGCCGACACAAACACCGGGCCCATCTAGGAGGGGCACTGCAGTGTCACGCAGGATGGCCCTTCCAAAAAACCCTCCCCAAACAGCACATGACGCAAAGAAAAAAAGAGGCGCAATGAGGTAGCTGACTGTGTGAGTAAGATTAGCGACCCTAGTGGCCGACACAAACACCGGGCACATCTAGGAGTGGCACTGCAGTGTCACGCAGGATGTCCCTTCCAAAAAACCCTCCCCAAACAGCACATGACGCAAAGAAAAAAAGAGGCGCAATGAGGTAGCTGTGTGAGTAAGATTAGCGACCCTAGTGGCCGACACAAACACCGGGCCCATCTAGGAGTGGCACTGCAGTGTCACGCAGGATGTCCCTTCCAAAAAACCCTCCCCAATCAGCACATGATGCAAAGAAAAAGAAAAGAAAAAAGAGGTGCAAGATGGAATTATCCTTGGGCCCTCCCACCCACCCTTATGTTGTATAAACAAAACAGGACATGCACACTTTAACCAACCCATCATTTCAGTGACAGGGTCTGCCACACGACTGTGACTGATATGACGGGTTGGTTTGGACCCCCCCCAAAAAAGAAGCAATTAATCTCTCCTTGCACAAACTGGCTCTACAGAGGCAAGATGTCCACCTCATCTTCACCCTCCGATATATCACCGTGTACATCCCCCTCCTCACAGATTATCAATTCGTCCCCACTGGAATCCACCATCTCAGCTCCCTGTGTACTTTGTGGAGGCAATTGCTGCTGGTCAATGTCTCCGCGGAGGAATTGATTATAATTCATTTTAATGAACATCATCTTCTCCACATTTTCTGGATGTAACCTCGTACGCCGATTGCTGACAAGGTGAGCGGCGGCACTAAACACTCTTTCGGAGTACACACTTGTGGGAGGGCAACTTAGGTAGAATAAAGCCAGTTTGTGCAAGGGCCTCCAAATTGCCTCTTTTTCCTGCCAGTATAAGTACGGACTGTGTGACGTGCCTACTTGGATGCGGTCACTCATATAATCCTCCACCATTCTATCAATGTTGAGAGAATCATATGCAGTGACAGTAGACGACATGTCCGTAATCGTTGTCAGGTCCTTCAGTCCGGACCAGATGTCAGCATCAGCAGTCGCTCCAGACTGCCCTGCATCACCGCCAGCGGGTGGGCTCGGAATTCTGAGCCTTTTCCTCGCACCCCCAGTTGCGGGAGAATGTGAAGGAGGAGATGTTGACAGGTCGCGTTCCGCTTGACTTGACAATTTTGTCACCAGCAGGTCTTTCAACCCCAGCAGACCTGTGTCTGCCGGAAAGAGAGATCCAAGGTAGGCTTTAAATCTAGGATCGAGCACGGTGGCCAAAATGTAGTGCTCTGATTTCAACAGATTGACCACCCGTGAATCCTTGTTAAGCGAATTAAGGGCTGCATCCACAAGTCCCACATGCCTAGCGGAATCGCTCCGTGTTAGCTCCTTCTTCAATGCCTCCAGCTTCTTCTGCAAAAGCCTGATGAGGGGAATGACCTGACTCAGGCTGGCAGTGTCTGAACTGACTTCACGTGTGGCAAGTTCAAAGGGCATCAGAACCTTGCACAACGTTGAAATCATTCTCCACTGCACTTGAGACAGGTGCATTCCATCTCCTATATCGTGCTCAATTGTATAGGCTTGAATGGCCTTTTGCTGCTCCTCCAACCTCTGAAGCATATAGAGGGTTGAATTCCACCTCGTTACCACTTCTTGCTTCAGATGATGGCAGGGCAGGTTCAGTAGTTTTTGGTGGTGCTCCAGTCTTCTGTACGTGGTGCCTGTACGCCGAAAGTGTCCCGCAATTTTTCTGGCCACCGACAGCATCTCTTGCACGCCCCTGTCGTTTTTTAAAAAATTCTGCACCACCAAATTCAAGGTATGTGCAAAACATGGGACGTGCTGGAATTTGCCCATATTTAATGCACACACAATATTGCTGGCGTTGTCCGATGCCACAAATCCACAGGAGAGTCCAATTGGGGTAAGCCATTCCGCGATGATCTTCCTCAGTTGCCGTAAGAGGTTTTCAGCTGTGTGCGTATTCTGGAAAGCGGTGATACAAAGCGTAGCCTGCCTAGGAAAGAGTTGGCGTTTGCGAGATGCTGCTACTGGTGCCGCCGCTGCTGTTCTTGCGGCGGGAGTCCATACATCTACCCAGTGGGCTGTCACAGTCATATAGTCCTGACCCTGCCCTGCTCCACTTGTCCACATGTCCGTGGTTAAGTGGACATTGGGTACAACTGCATTTTTTAGGACACTGGTGAGTCTTTTTCTGACGTCCGTGTACATTCTCGGTATCGCCTGCCTAGAGAAGTGGAACCTAGATGGTATTTGGTAACGGGGGCACACTGCCTCAATAAATTGTCTAGTTCCCTGTGAACTAACGGCGGATACCGGACGCACGTCTAACACCAACATAGTTGTCAAGGACTCAGTTATCCGCTTTGCAGTAGGATGACTGCTGTGATATTTCATCTTCCTCGCAAAGGACTGTTGAACAGTCAATTGCTTACTGGAAGTAGTACAAGTGGGCTTACGACTTCCCCTCTGGGATGACCATCGACTCCCAGCGGCAACAACAGCAGCGCCAGCAGCAGTAGGCGTTACACGCAAGGATGCATCGGAGGAATCCCAGGCAGGAAAGGACTCGTCAGACTTGCCAGTGACATGGCCTGCAGGACTATTGGCATTCCTGGGGAAGGAGGAAATTGACACTGAGGGAGTTGGTGGGGTGGTTTGCGTGAGCTTGGTTACAAGAGGAAGGGATTTACTGGTCAGTGGACTGCTTCCGCTGTCACCCAAAGTTTTTGAACTTGTCACTGACTTATTATGAATGCGCTGCAGGTGACGTATAAGGGAGGATGTTCCGAGGTGGTTAACGTCCTTACCCCTACTTATTACAGCTTGACAAAGGGAACACACGGCTTGACACCTGTTGTCCGCATTTCTGGTGAAATACCTCCACACCGAAGAGCTGATTTTTTTGGTATTTTCACCTGGCATGTCAACGGCCATATTCCTCCCACGGACAACAGGTGTCTCCCCGGGTGCCTGACTTAAACAAACCACCTCACCATCAGAATCCTCCAGGTCAATTTCCTCCCCAGCGCCAGCAACACCCATATCCTCCTCATCCTGGTGTACTTCAACACTGACATCTTCAATCTGACTATCAGGAACTGGACTGCGGGTGCTCCTTCCAGCACTTGCAGGGGGCATGCAAATAGTGGAAGGCGCATGCTCTTCACGTCCAGTGTTGGGAAGGTCAGGCATCGCAAACGACACAATTG
This sequence comes from Pseudophryne corroboree, assembly GCF_028390025.1. Taxonomy (NCBI): domain Eukaryota; kingdom Metazoa; phylum Chordata; class Amphibia; order Anura; family Myobatrachidae; genus Pseudophryne; species Pseudophryne corroboree. Next base: position 36,183,361 of record NC_086453.1, read on the forward strand.
GACTCTCCTTGTGGATTTGGGATTTCAAAGAACGCACAGTTCTTTGCGGTGCTTTTGCCAGCTTGAGTCTTTTCAGTTTTCTAGCGAGAGGCTGAGTGCTTCCATCCTCATGTGAAGCTGAACCACTAGCCATGAACATAGGCCAGGGCCTCAGCCGTTCCTTGCCACTCCGTGTGGTAAATGGCATATTGGCAAGTTTACGCTTCTCCTCCGACAATTTTATTTTAGGTTTTGGAGTCCTTTTTTTTCTGATATTTGGTGTTTTGGATTTGACATGCTCTGTACTATGACATTGGGCATCGGCCTTGGCAGACGACGTTGCTGGCATTTCATCGTCTCGGCCATGACTAGTGGCAGCAGCTTCAGCACGAGGTGGAAGTGGATCTTGATCTTTCCCTAATTTTGGAACCTCAACTTTTTTGTTCTCCATATTTTATAGGCAGAACTAAAAGGCACCTCAGGTAAACAATGGAGATGGATGGATTGGATAGTTTACTAGTATACAATTATGGACGGACTGCCACGGTTAGGTGGTATAAAAAAACCACGGTTAGGTGGTATATATTATAATAATAATACAATTATGGATGGACGGACTGCCTGCCGACTGCCGACACAGAGGTAGCCACAGCCGTGAACTACCGCACTGTACACTGGTTGATAAAGAGATAGTAGTATACTCGTAACAACTAGTATGACACTATGACGACGGTATAAAGAATGGAAAAAAAACCACGGTTAGGTGGTATATATTATAATAATAATACAATTATGGATGGACGGACTGCCTGCCGACTGCCGACACAGAGGTAGCCACAGCCGTGAACTACCGCACTGTACACTGGTTGATAAAGAGATAGTAGTATACTCGTAACAACTAGTATGACACTATGACGACGGTATAAAGAATGGAAAAAAAACCACGGTTAGGTGGTATATATTATAATAATAATACAATTATGGATGGACGGACTGCCTGCCGACTGCCGACACAGAGGTAGCCACAGCCGTGAACTACCGCACTGTACACTGGTTGATAAAGAGATAGTAGTATACTCGTAACAACTAGTATGACACTATGACGACGGTATAAAGAATGGAAAAAAAACCACGGTTAGGTGGTATATATTATAATAATAATACAATTATGGATGGACGGACTGCCTGCCGACTGCCGACACAGAGGTAGCCACAGCCGTGAACTACCGCACTGTACACTGGTTGATAAAGAGATAGTAGTATACTCGTAACAACTAGTATGACACTATGACGACGGTATAAAGAATGGAAAAAAAACCACGGTTAGGTGGTATATATTATAATAATAATACAATTATGGATGGACGGACTGCCTGCCGACTGCCGACACAGAGGTAGCCACAGCCGTGAACTACCGCACTGTACACTGGTTGATAAAGAGATAGTAGTATACTCGTAACAACTAGTATGACACTATGACGACGGTATAAAGAATGGAAAAAAAACCACGGTTAGGTGGTATATATTATAATAATAATACAATTATGGATGGATGGACTGCCTGCCGACTGCCGACACAGAGGTAGCCACAGCCGTGAACTACCGCACTGTACACTGGTTGATAAAGAGATAGTAGTATACTCGTAACAACTAGTATGACACTATGACGACGGTATAAAGAATGGAAAAAAAACCACGGTTAGGTGGTATATATTATAATAATAATACAATTATGGATGGACGGACTGCCTGCCGACTGCCGACACAGAGGTAGCCACAGCCGTGAACTACCGCACTGTACACTGGTTGATAAAGAGATAGTAGTATACTCGTAACAACTAGTATGACACTATGACGACGGTATAAAGAATGGAAAAAAAACCACGGTTAGGTGGTATATATTATAATAATAATACAATTATGGATGGACGGACTGCCTGCCGACTGCCGACACAGAGGTAGCCACAGCCGTGAACTACCGCACTGTACACTGGTTGATAAAGAGATAGTAGTATACTCGTAACAACTAGTATGACACTATGACGACGGTATAAAGAATGGAAAAAAAACCACGGTTAGGTGGTATATATTATAATAATAATACAATTATGGATGGACGGACTGCCTGCCGACTGCCGACACAGAGGTAGCCACAGCCGTGAACTACCGCACTGTACACTGGTTGATAAAGAGATAGTAGTATACTCGTAACAACTAGTATGACACTATGACGACGGTATAAAGAATGGAAAAAAAACCACGGTTAGGTGGTATATATTATAATAATAATACAATTATGGATGGACGGACTGCCTGCCGACTGCCGACACAGAGGTAGCCACAGCCGTGAACTACCGCACTGTACACTGGTTGATAAAGAGATAGTAGTATACTCGTAACAACTAGTATGACACTATGACGACGGTATAAAGAATGGAAAAAAAACCACGGTTAGGTGGTATATATTATAATAATAATACAATTATGGATGGACGGACTGCCTGCCGACTGCCGACACAGAGGTAGCCACAGCCGTGAACTACCGCACTGTACACTGGTTGATAAAGAGATAGTAGTATACTCGTAACAACTAGTATGACACTATGACGACGGTATAAAGAATGGAAAAAAAACCACGGTTAGGTGGTATATATTATAATAATAATACAATTATGGATGGACGGACTGCCTGCCGACTGCCGACACAGAGGTAGCCACAGCCGTGAACTACCGCACTGTACACTGGTTGATAAAGAGATAGTAGTATACTCGTAACAACTAGTATGACACTATGACGACGGTATAAAGAATGGAAAAAAAACCACGGTTAGGTGGTATATATTATAATAATAATACAATTATGGATGGACGGACTGCCTGCCGACTGCCGACACAGAGGTAGCCACAGCCGTGAACTACCGCACTGTACACTGGTTGATAAAGAGATAGTAGTATACTCGTAACAACTAGTATGACACTATGACGGTATAAAGAAAGAAAAAAAAATACCACGGTTAGGTGGTATATATTGTAATACAATTATGGATGGACGGACTGCCTGCCGAGTTCCGACTGCCGACACAGAGGTAGCCACAGCCGTGAACTACCGCACTGTACTGTGTCTGCTGCTAATATAGACTGGTTGATAAAGAGATAGTATACAATACATACAACAATGAATATACTACTATACTGGTGGTCAGGCACTGGTCACCACTAGTCACACTGGCAGTGGCACTCCTGCAGCAAAAGTGTGCACTGTTTAATTTTAAATTAATATAATATTATGTACTCCTGGGGGCTCCTGCTATAACAACCTGCAGTGCTCCCCAGTCTCCCCCACAATTATTATAAGCTTTGCCTTTTATACATTGATGTGCAGCACACTGGGCTGAGCTGAGTGCACACAGACTGAGTCACACTGTGTGACTGGCTGCTGCTGTGTATCGTTTTTTTTCAGGCAGAGAACGGATATAGCAGAGAACGGATATATATTAAAATAAATAAAAGTTAACTAACAACAACTGCACTGGTCACTGTGGTAAACTCTGTCTGACTCTGCACAATCTCTCTCTCTCTTCTAATCTAATTTCTAATGGAGAGGACGCCAGCCACGTCCTCTCCCTATCAATCTCAATGCACGTGTGAAAATGGCGGCGACGCGCGGCTCCTTATATAGAATCCGAGTCTCGCGAGAATCCGACAGCGTCATGATGACGTTCGGGCGCGCTCGGGTTAACCGAGCAAGGCGGGAGGATCCGAGTCTGCTCGGACCCGTGAAAAAAACATGAAGTTCGTGCGGGTTCGGTTTCAGAGAAACCGAACCCGCTCATCTCTACTTTTTACTCCAGAGTTTTGGCTATAAAAATGATCAGAATAATGCAAAGAAGATATTTTAAACAGATTATTTGTATTTTTCATATACTTTATACAGTCAATACTCTGGCACAAACCTTAGTATGACAGGAAAGGCTCTGCCTCACCCCACCGCACGTCACTGCCTTCTACATATGGATAATGCTACTCAGATCTCATACTTCAAATATCGGCAATGACTGTATATGTCACTATCTGCCTTACATACAGTATCACAAGAAGAGCACTAGAAACATTTCCATTGTGCACTTCAAAGACTTGTTTTGTTAGATTTATTTTACCAATCTCAGAAACCTGTCTAAACATTACCAAGGGTGCAATAGGAGGATGATAGAAGGGTTTCCTCATTAGTAAATAGAGTCTTACCTGTTGATGTTAGAACTGAGAGTACAGCCAGGATTCCCAGTGACTTCATCGTGAGAGTATTTCCCAGTACATATGGATTAGTTTAGGGCTGCACTACTCAGAGGTAATCTTGTTTTCCCGATATAGAATAGTGCTCATGGGGCAGGGGTGATAGGATAATAAAAAGAGGAGGGCACAAGCACCCGATGCAATGGAGAGAATTAACCTGTTGCAGCATGTTCTCTTTAATATCCATTTTATACATTATTTTCTAAAACATATAGATTATATTTAGGCTATTTCCTGAAACTGTTGAGTTTTATAAAAATCATTTGTCACACTATATTTTAAGAAACAGAATATATAGGAGTAATTTTTCTTGGGTAAACAGTCGAATGGTCAACCATTTCGATGTTCATATGGATGACAGCTCAATGTTGACCGCAGAGCATTGGCATGGTTCAAACTGTTGACAGTCACTGTGTCAACATTCTCAAACTGTCGACAGGTTCACAGTGTCACCATGTGAAATGTTGACAGTTTGAGGATGCAGTTGGTTAGGGTTAGACTGTGGAGGAGGTTCGGGTTAGACTGCAGAAGAGAAGGTTAGGTTTAGGCACTAGGGGGGTGGGTTAGGGGCAGGGGCGGTTTAAGAGAGGAGGGTACCTGTGTGCAGCCTCTGTCGCAGGCACCCTCCTCTCCGGCAGCTGTAGACTCTGGCATAATGCCAGCGTCTACTGCGCATGCGCAGATCTCCGGGAACATGGTGCCCACTCCTTGCTCCCGGGGACACCTCCAGTGCGCATGAGCAAATCACTCGGAAATGGCCACAGCGGCCATTTTCCGAGTGATTTGTGCCTGCACAGCAGGGCCGCCGTCGTGGCCCTCCTCACCACTGCAGGCTTTCTCAGCCCTGTGCTGTGCCTGTTTGGCACTTAATACAGTAAGTAATTTGTTGATGCAGTACCCAAACAAATTATACCTTGTTTATCTCATAAGACATCTAGCCTAAGGCCAGTGGCGTCAGAAGGGGGTGCGGGCCGCACCCGGGTTTCACCCTTCAGAGGGGTGGGGCACCAAAATGCCGGCCCCTCCACATTGACAGGAGCCAGGTGTTGCAGTGTACCCTTCTCCTGCAGCACCTGGCTCCTGTCATAGTGGAGGAGCCAACACTACACACTGCCCTGTCTCCGTGGGCAGCCAGCATCTCCGTGGATGTTGGGCTTGCCTCCCGGAGTAATGAAACTCTGCGAAACCACACCCCTTTCTAACGAGGCCATGCCCACTGCCCAGGATTTCTCTTGATGCCACATCCCCTCTGTAATAGGCCATACCCCTTTACGGGCACGCTGGAGGTGCCGCACCGGGTGTCACCTATTCAAGTGACGCTTCTGCCTAAGGCTGAGCCAGAGCCGGCCCTAACCCATATGATGCCCTAGGCAAGATTTTGGCTGGTGCCCCTAGCACCACCGCTAGTTACGCCTCTGACCCTGCACCCCTTTCCCAGCACCATCACCCCCTACCCAGAGCAGTTCCTTTTTGTTGTTATCCTACCCCCTGTAATTTAAATAAGAACAGTGTGCACATTCGGCGCACAGCCCAAAAAGGTTTGTGTTTTTGTTGGCAAGGGGCATGGCCACACAATAGTACCCCCAATTCAACTTATGACTCACAGTAGTACAACTTTATTCACAATTTATAATGCGATAGTGTACCTTATTCACATTACATCAGACAGTAGTACCACTTTACCTTATATATGTTACTCCTCACAGTAGTGCCCCTCATTCACATAACATCACACTGAATTGCTCTTTATTCTCATTACACCACACAATATTGCTCTTTATTCTCATTACACCACACAATATTGCTCTTTATTTTCATTACACCACACCATATTGCTCCTTATTTACATTACACCATACCATATTGCTCTTTATTCACATTAGACCACACAGTAGTGCCCTTTCTATACATTACGCCACACAGTACAGCACCTTATACACATAATGCCACACATTGGTAATGCATTTATACACATAATACCACACAGTAATGCCCCTTACACATATGACACACAATATTAATGTCCTTATAAACATAATGCGCATTACGCATTATACCAATCCTTATTAATGCCCTTATACACATAATTTCCCTTACACATATGCCACACATTGTTAATGCCCTTATACACATAATGACACACATAATGCCCCTTACACATATGCTGCACATTATTATTGCCCTTATACACATAATGACACACATAGTGCCCCTTACACATATGTTACACATTATTAATGCCCTTATACACATAATGACACATATAGTTCCTGGCGTGAGTCAACTGGCAGCTCTGCTAACATCGGGTGCCTATTTTTATGAAAATGCATCTTATTTGCATTGCTATGCGGCTAGTTTGCACAAGCAGCTTCTGCTGATTAAAGTGATATGCGGCATGCCTATATACTGTGTGCAACTGTGGCTGTATCTGCATACGAAATGCTACACACAGAATATAGGCATGCCGCATATCATTTTAATCATCAGAAGCTGCTTGTGCCCTTAGGCATACCAGATGCCCTATGCAATTGCCTATATTGCGTATACCAAGGGCCGACTCTGGGCTGAGCAGAACTCAAGTCAGCCGTAATTGTCGTAGCATTGTTGTAGATATCTTTGTAGCCAGACTGCCTTTAATCATATGCTTGGTATCAGTCCACATTTTCACCATTCCTATATAGAGAGGTGCACCGACCTCCATGTTATGGTTTTGATTCTAATTCATCATCGGGATTTGGTTTTACCAAATTCGCCCTCACTGGTTTTGGTTTTGGATCTGTATTTTTTTCAAAAAGTAAAAGACAGCAAAAAAAAATCACAGAATGTGGGCCTTTTTTTTGTACCTACAGTATTATTAACCCTCAGTGTCATTCATTTCCTGTAAATCCCACTCAGTTTTGACCACCTCACAGCTCACAATATTGTTTTCATCCAATTTAGCCCAAAAGGTTGCACAGAGCTAGCTGGCTGACTAAGCTAAGCGACATCAGTAGGCAGCACAAACGGCTGTTTAACTTCAAACATGGCACTGCAGTGGCAGACAGGATGCCAGTTATTTAATAAATTATATTACCCCATATAAATTAAAAAAATAATGTTTTCATTAACCAGTTAACTGACGATTTATTTCGCCGAAAACCGCTCCGAAATTGTCAGGTTTTTTTTATGAGTGAATTAAGTGAAGAACATGACTTTAACCCTATCCCAAATGATATCAGAAAAAGATGTTTTTAAAATATTTTTTTCAAACACCAACCGGGAACATCGCGACCATCGGAGCATCAGGAACATCGCGACTATCGCGGATTTCATTTTGAAAGCGGGACAGCCTGCAGGTATGCAGGGGGGATCTGGGGGTGGCTTGGGACGGTTCATTTACTCTCCCCAGCGGCTGCCATTGTCTGCAGCTGCTGTAGGGGGGGATCCTGCTGTGATGACCAATCAGCAGTGATCGGCAGCACGGCAGACACAGGGGGAGAGTGCAGGGAGGCAGCAGGAAGTTTCCCTTCCCTGCCACTGCTAACACTCTCTATCTGACTGGTCGCATCCTGCGCGACCAGGTCAGATAGAGCACTTGCAGGCATGGTCGCATCTGATGTGACCATGCCAGGCAAGTGGTTAAAATAGAACTACAGCAGTGGCGTGATACACTACACAAATGGACTTGCATTTAAGACTGAATTTTTAGACAATAGCATTAGTTTTCATATGCGGCACCGAAATGCAGGCAAAAATGACTCCATGCACATATCTCTCTCTCAGAGCACAGAGAATAGAGGGCTACCAGGGATGAGGCACTAGAGCCACATAATTGCACCCCATTGCTCAGTCCTCCATGCTCCAAGCCCAGGAACTCCCACCTGCCATAACCAGTGAATGTGGCCAAGATGCCAGATTGGAGAACAGACTTACCGAATCGAATTCCCAGAGTCTCTTATAACTGGTCAGCTCAGTTTCCCATCAATGACACACACATACAAATGGGAAGTAGTTATGTGACCAACGGTCAGTAGACCGCCGGTCACATAACCGACGCCTACATCCCACCCCCTTCTAAATCCTGACAGTCGGCATGCCGTCTAGCAGGGACTATTCCCACTCGTGGGTGTCCACGACGGGTGGTATTCCGTACGCCAGCTGTTGGGATCCCGGTGCTCAATATACCGGCGCCGGAATCCCGACACCAGCATACCGACACCGTGCATACCGACACCTATTCTCCCTCTTGGGGGTCCACGAACCCCCTGGAGGGAGAATAAATAGCGTGGCGAGCGCAGCGAGCCCAAAAGGGGCTCATTTGCGCTCGCCCCACTGTCGGCATGCCGGCGGTCAGGATCCAGGCGCCGGTATGCTGAGCGCCGGGAACCCGCCCGCCGGCAGACCATACTACACCTATCCAAGACACCCATAGAGTGGGAATAGGACCTGTGCCGAGCACAGCTTGCCATTGAGCACACAGCATGGTAAGCGCAGTGAGCCTGCAAGGGGCTGGTTGCGCTCGGCCCACCCAACGGCATTCCGCCGCTGAGATCCCACGGTCGGAATGCTGACTGCCGGCATCCCAAGTGGCGGTCACGCATACCGATCCCATAAAAACTGCCCTTTCACTCTCCAGTCCTTCCATCAGTTACTGGGGGGATGAAATTGGAAACCTCATCACCAGACTGTCCGCCATGAAGCTGCTCAATGCTCAACTGTTACACTCAGAATTATTTACCAGTGGAGATAAACAGGCTATGTACATATTTCACAAGGAGCTAATGTGGAACCCATTACATGAGGATTATGGGTAAGATTTATCAAAGCTTAAAGAGAGATAAAGTGGAGAGAGAAAGTACCAACTAATGAGTTCCTGTCACTTCACGGGCTGCGTTTGAAAATGACAGTTAGAAGCTGATTGGCTTGTTAAACAAAAAAACAAACAACTTGGGGGAGATTCAAATGTTTGAAAAGTCAGTTGGGTGTCTGTTTCTCCCTGTCTATTAGATAGGAAAAAACAGACTCCCAACTGACTTTCCAAACATTTGAATCTCCCCCATTGTGTTGTGTCAACCTGAGAATATATAAAAACTAACTTTTCTACCCGTTCTTTGCACAGGAATTTCTAATTTTCATGGTTGTACATATAAATGAGTGTTAGAAAGCTGGTAAATCTATAGAGATGCAAAAAAAAATGGTGAACTGCTCAATCAGATAGTGATGTCACTCAGGTGCTAAAAGGGAGGGGTAATTCTGTGTAGGAAAAAACAATGGTTCCCTAATGCACACTGAGTGAATAATATTCCTACATAATAGTCAGATAATACGGAGATCTTGGTTGCGTATATCTGCAGATATAGGGTTAAGCCCCCAGGCCGATCGACAAGGCCTCTCCGTCACTGGGGGTCCCTAATATTAGGTATGGGTCCGGGGTGCAGGACCCCATAATGTCGGCACAGGTCGGCTACCCCAGGTCAGCACACAGGTGAGAGTTAATAGGGTTAATAAGAAGCACAGAAGTGCTATGTGAGTGGTGTGATTAAAATAATACAAAAATATATACAAAGTGATAGGGAAACTCATAAGTGTTAATAAAGTGTTAGGGTGTGCCGACCTGAAGCAGCCCAGCGATACCGACACAGGGGCCACCACACCCCACACCCACCCCACAAATAATTCCAAATATGTCTGGGTTGAATTCCCAGTGTAAGGCCACATGGTAATGGCTCCTACAGCATCTGAGAGCCAGCTTACCTGGGGATACCCCTGACTTCCCCCTATGGCAGTCTAGAGTCAGCAATCCCTCCTAATGCTGACCCGTTCATGCCTCTCAATACAATGCAAAAAAATGGTGAACTGCTCAATCAGATAGTGATGTCACTCAGGTGCTAAAAGGGAGGGGTAATTCTGTGTAGGAAAAAACAATGGTTCCCTAATGCACACTGAGTGAATAATATTCCTACATAATAGTCAGATAATACGGAGATCTTGGTTGCGTATATCTGCAGATATAGGGTTAAGCCCCCAGGCCGATCGACAAGGCCTCTCCGTCACTGGGGGTCCCTAATATTAGGTATGGGTCCGGGGTGCAGGACCCCATAATGTCGGCACAGGTCGGCTACCCCAGGTCAGCACACAGGTGAGAGTTAATAGGGTTAATAAGAAGCACAGAAGTGCTATGTGAGTGGTGTGATTAAAATAATACAAAAATATATACAAAGTGATAGGGAAACTCATAAGTGTTAATAAAGTGTTAGGGTGTGCCGACCTGAAGCAGCCCAGCGATACCGACACAGGGGCCACCACACCCCACACCAACCCCACAAATAATTCCAAATATGTCTGGGTTGAATTCCCAGTGTAAGGCCACATGGTAATGGCTCCTACAGCATCTGAGAGCCAGCTTACCTGGGGATACCCCTGACTTCCCCCTATGGCAGTCTAGAGTCAGCAATCCCTCCTAATGCTGACCCGTTCATGCCTCTCAATACAATGCAAAAAAATGGTGAACTGCTCAATCAGATAGTGATGTCACTCAGGTGCTAAAAGGGAGGGGTAATTCTGTGTAGGAAAAAACAATGGTTCCCTAATGCACACTGAGTGAATAATATTCCTACATAATAGTCAGATAATACGGAGATCTTGGTTGCGTATATCTGCAGATATAGGGTTAAGCCCCCAGGCCGATCGACAAGGCCTTTCCGTCACTGGGGGTCCCTAATATTAGGTATGGGTCCGGGGTGCAGGATCCCATAATGTCGGCACAGGTCGGCTACCCCAGGTCAGCACACAGGTGAGAGTTAATAGGGTTAATAAGAAGCACAGAAGTGCTATGTGAGTGGTGTGATTAAAATAATACAAAAATATATACAAAGTGATAGGGAAACTCATAAGTGTTAATAAAGTGTTAGGGTGTGCCGACCTGAAGCAGCCCAGCGATACCGACACAGGGGCCACCACACCCCACACCCACCCCACAAATAATTCCAAATATGTCTGGGTTGAATTCCCAGTGTAAGGCCACATGGTAATATTATTCACTCAGTGTGCATTAGGGAACCATTGTTTTTTCCTACAAATCTATAGAGATGTAAATTTGAGATGTCTTAATGTAAGTAAATATTAATCCATGGTTCTTGGCTTTACCCGAGGAGCACCCGTAGCAGATACGGTAAAAAGTGACAGGACCATTTTTGTAGTTTATTAAATTGTACACACTGGAGGTGCAATCCAAATTTTGATCCGATTGTCTGTTTGGGCCAGGCCCGGCGCTACCCGCTCAGCAAAGGGATGCAGAGCAGGTAGGCGTCAGGCGGGTGGCGCTCTCCCTGCTCTGCATCTCTGTGCTGCACCGCCCTGTCCCCCCTGCTAGCCGGATGCTGTTGCTGATAGGCAGCAGCATCGGCAGCTGAAGGAGCCTCCTCCTTCCCCTGGTGACAGCATCATTGTTGGGGATTGAAAAGTGGGTGGAGCTACATGGACTGAAGGGGCAGTACTACACGGACCAGCAGACTGCTAAGGAGGAGGACATGCTGCTCCAGTTCCAGCCTGCCAGACTGTAATAAGTACGTGGAGGGAGAGTGAGTGAGAAAGTGTGTATGGGTGTATGTATGTATGTATGTATGTGTGTGTTTGTATGTATGTGTGTATGTATGTATGTGTGTATATGTATATGTGTGTGTATGTATGTATGTATGTATGTGTGTATGTATGTGTATGTATGTGTGTATATGTATATGTATGAGTGTATGTACTGTATGTGTGTATGTGTATGTGTGTGGTGGACATGGGGGGAATGTGAATAAGCTGTACTTCTGTGGGCATTATGAGTAAGCTGCGCTACTACTGGGGCATTATGTTTAAGCTGCGCTACTACCGGGGCATTATGTGTAAGCTGCACTACTACTGGAGCTATTATGTGTAAGCGGCGCTACTACCAGGGGCATTATGTGTAAGCTGCGCTACTACCGGGGGCATTATCTGCAAGCTGCGCTACTACTGGGGCATTATGTGCAAGCTGCGCTACTACTGGGGGCGTTATGCGTAATCTGCGCTACTACTGGGGCATTATGTGCAAGCTGCACTACTACCGTGGGCGTTAGGTGTAAGCTGCACTACCACTGGGGTACTATGTATAAGCTGCGCTACTACCGGGGGGTGTTATGTGTAAGCTGCGCTACTACTGGGGCATTATGTATAAGCTGTGTTATTACCGGGGGCGTTATGTGTAAGCTGCGCTACTACTGGTAGCGTTATGTGTAAGCTATGCTACTACCGCGGGTGTTCTTTGTAAGCTGCGCTACTACTGGAGAGTTATGTATAAGCTGTACAACTACAGGGGGCGTTATATGTAAACTGCGCTACTACCGGGGCGTTATATGTAAACTGCGCTACTACTGGGACGTTATGTGTAAGCTGCGCTACTACTGGTAGCGTTATGTGTAAGCTACGCTACTACCGCGGGTGTTCTGTGTAAGCTGCGCTACTACTGGAGAGTTATGTATAAGCTGTACAACTACTGGGGGCGTTATATGTAAACTGCGCTACTACTGGGACGTTATGTGTAAGCTGCGCTACTACTGGGGCTTTATGTATAATCTGTGCTACTACCGGGGGCATTATGTGTCAGCTGTGCTACTACCGGGGCGTTATATGTAAACTGCGCTACTACTGGGGCGTTATGTGTAAGCTGCGCTACTACTGGGGTGTTATGTATAAGCTGTGCTACTACCGGGGGCGTTATGTGTAAGCTGCGCGACTACTGGGGCATTATGTATAAGCTGCGCTACTACCGGGGGCATTATGTGTAAGCTGCGCTACTACCAACGGCATTATGTATAAGCTGCACTACTATGGCGGGCGTTATATGTAAGATGCGCTACTAGCTATGTGTAAACTGCGCCACTGCCTGGGCTTTAAGTGTAAGCTGCGCTACTACCAGGGGTGTTATGTGTAAGTGGTGCTACTACTAGGGCGTTATGTGAAAGCTGCGCTAGTACCAGGGTGTTTTTTGCATGCTGCACTACTACTGGAGGCGTTATGTGTAGAGATGAGCAGGTTCGGTTCTCCGAGATCCGAACCCCCCTGAACTTCACCTATTTTGCACGGGTCGGAGGTAGCCTCGGAACATCCAGCCTTGCTCGGTTAACCCAAACGCGGACGAACGTCATCCCACTGTCAGATTCTCGCGAGATTCGGATTCTATATAAAGAGCCGCGCGTCGCCGCCATTTTCACTCGTGCATTGGAGATTGAACGGAGAGGACGTGGCTGCGTTCTCTCCCTGAAAAGCTCCGTATCTGTGCTCAGTGTGCTGCAAATATCTGTGCTCAGTGTGCTGAAAATATCTATGTTCTCTGCCTGAAAACGCTTCATATCTGTGCTCAGTGAGCTGCAAATATCTGTTCTCAGTGTGCTGCTTTGTGGGGACTGGGAACCACCAGTATATAATTATAGTAGTACAGTACAGTAGGCCATTTCTGTATCTTGCAGCTCTGTGTCAAGTATACTGTACTATCTCTGTGCTGCATTATTGTGAGCAGTATATAGTAGGACATTGCAGCATTTTGGTGACCAACAGTATACATATATAGTACAGTACAGTAGGCCATTGCTGTATCTTGCAGCTCTGTGTCAAGTATACTATATCTGTGCTGCATTATTGTGAGCAGTATATAGTAGGACAGTGCAGCATTTTGGTGACCAGAAGTATACATATATAGTACAGTACAGTAGGCCATTGCTGTATCTTGCAGCTCTGTGTCAAGTATACTATCTCTGTGCTGCATTATTGTGAGCAGTATATAGTAGGACAGTGCAGCATTTTGGTGAACAGCAGTATACATATATAGTACAGTACAGTAGGCCATTGCTGTATCTTGCAGCTCTGTGTCAAGTATACTATCTCTGTGCTGCATTATTGTGAGCAGTATATAGTAGGACAGTGCAGCATTTTGGTGACCAGCAGTATACATATATAGTACAGTACAGTAGGCCATTGCTGTATCTTGCAGCTCTGTGTCGAGTATACTATCTCTGTGCTGCATTATTGTGAGCAGTATATAGTAGGACAGTGCAGCATTTTGGTGACCAGCAGTATACATATATAGTACAGTACAGTAGGCCATTGCTGTATCTTGCAGCTCTGTGTCGAGTATACTATCTCTGTGCTGCATTATTGTGAGCAGTATATAGTAGGACAGTGCAGCATTTTGGTGACCAGCAGTATACATATATAGTACAGTACAGTAGGCCATTGCTGTATCTTGCAGCTCTTTGTCACTTCTAGTATCCTGATCAGTGCTCAATATCTGCTGCATTGTTGTTGTGACCAGTATGTATACTGTACTGTGCGAGTGTGTTATACACCTGGTGATTTTATACATCCTGTAATCTGCACTGAGCGATGTGTGAGATACACCTGGGGATTATACACCTTGTATACTGTACTGTGCAACGTTTGTGTTACACCTGGTGATTATACACCCTGTATACTGTACTGAGCGATGTGTGAGATACACCTGGGGATTATACATATACACCCTATATTATTATTATTATTATTATTATTATCCTTTATTTATGTGGCGCCACAAGGGTTCCGCAGTGCCTAATTACAGAGTACATAAATAATCAAACAGGAAAACAGCAACTTACAGTTGATGACAGTATAGGACAAGTACAGGGTAAATAAACATAGTTACATCAGCAGATGACACTGGAATAAGTATCAGGTGGCAGAAGACTGCTGGATGTGGTACAGTTGAAGATTATTAAAGTAAGACAAAGGATAAGCACATGAGGGAAGTGGGCCCTGCTCGTGAGAATTTACAATCTAAAGGGGAGGGGTAGACAGACATGGGTGACACAGATGGGGTACATAGAGAACGTGGAACAGAGAGTTAGGATGAGATTAGGCTGGGTTTGGTGAAGAAGTGGACCCCCAGAAGGCACAAGTTAATACCTAACATTGCAACATTTTATTGGGCTATGCAGGAGAAAATTAAAAATAGGGGAAAGTAAAAATAAAAAAAATTAATCGATAACTTCTACCGCTTTCAAAAAGGTCAATGGAAGCTGAAATAATGGACAACTACCTCATGGAAGCCAGATACAGTATACCAAACAGTACTTAGCAGAGTTAGGAATGAGTGCTTATGAAATACAGTAACATTTTGTCAGAATATTTCAGAAACTGCATGGCTGGGCTCTTGCACTCTTTTGCTCTAATATTCAAAAACATTATGGGGTACATTTACTAACATTCGTAATTTCTGAAAAAAGGTCAAAGTTCAATCACGAATGACATCGACAGTGTAAAACTGCAACTTTTTGAATTGATTACGATGGATTTACTAAGCTGTCGTATTCGGGTTTTTCTTTTCTTCCGATGTCGATGTCATTCGTGTTTTTTTACCTATTTTTACGGCAGTGATTAGCAAAACACTGCCGTTTTTTTTTACAATCAATCTCGGCCGGATCTGTGTGATCCGTGCTGGGGTTCCTTTTTTTTTTTTTTTAAATTAAACAATGTAAAATCACACTAAAAAATGCGTGGGGTCCCCCCTCCTAAGCATAACCAGCCTCGGGCTCTTTGAGCCGATCCTGGTTGCAAAAATATGGGGGGAAAAATGACAGGGGTTCCCCCATATTTAAGCAACCAGCATCGGGCTCTGCGCCTGGTCCTGGTCCCAAAAATACGGGGGACAAAAAGAGTAGGGGTCCCCCGTATTTTTAAAACCAGCACCGGGCTCCACTAGCTGGACAGATAATGCCACAGCCGGGGGTCACTTTTATATAGTGCCCTGCGGCCGTGGCATCAAAAATCCAACTAGTCACCCCTGGCCGGGGTACCCTGGGGGAGTGGGGACCCCTTCAATCAAGGGGTCCCCCCCCCCAGCCACCCAAGGGCCAGGGGTGAAGCCCGAGGCTGTCCCCCCCCATCCAATGGGCTGCGGATGGGAGGGCTGATAGCCTTTGTTGTAAAATAAAAGATATTGTTTTTAGTAGCAGTACTACAAGTCCCAGCAAGCCTCCCCCGCATGCTGGTACTTGGAGAACCACAAGTACCAGCATGCGGCGGAAAAACGGGCCCGCTGGTACCTGTAGTACTACCACTAAAAAAATACCCAAAAAAACACAAGACACACACACCGTGAAAGTATAATTTTATTACATACATACACACATACATACATACTTACCTTATGTTCCCACGCAGGTCGGTCCTCTTCTCCAGTAGAATCCAAGGGGTACCTGTTGAAGAAATTCTACTCACCAGATCCAGTGGTCCAGGCTCCTCGGCAAATCCAGGGTTAATCCACGTACTTGTAAAAAACAAAAAAACGGGGTCCCGACCACGAACTGAAAGGGGACCCATGTTTGCACATGGGTCACCTTTCCACGAATGCCAGAAACCCACTTTGCCTTCTGACTAAGTGGGTTTCTTCAGCCAATCAGGGAGTGCCACGTTGTAGCACTCTCCTGATCAGCTGTGTGCTGCTGTCCTCACTGACAGGCAGCACGCGGCAGTGTTACAATGTAGCGCCTATGCGCTACATTGTAACCAATGATGGGAACTTTCTGCTTAGCGGTGACGTCACTTTAGGTCAACCGCAGGGCAGAAAGTTCCCATCATTGGTTACAATGTAGCGCATAGGCGCTACATTGTAACACTGCCGTGTGCCGCCTGTCAGTTAGGACAGGAGCACACAGCTGATCAGGAGAGTGCTACAACGTGGCACTCCCTGATTGGCTGAAGAAACCCACTTAGTCAGAAGGCAAAGTGGGTTTCTGGCATTCGTGGAAAGGTGACCCATGTGCAAACATGGGTCCCCTTTCAGTTCGTGGTCGGGACCCCGTTTTTTTGTTTTTTACAAGTACGTGGATTAACCCTGGATTTGCCGAGGAGCCTGGACCACTGGATCTGGTGAGTAGAATTTCTTCAACAGGTACCCCTTGGATTCTACTGGAGAAGAGGACCGACCTGCGTGGGAACATAAGGTAAGTATGTATGTATGTGTGTATGTATGTAATAAAATTATACTTTCACGGTGTGTGTGTCTTGTGTTTTTTTGGGTATTTTTTTAGTGGTAGTACTACAGGTACCAGCGGGCCCATTTTTCCTCCGCATGCTGGTACTTGTGGTTCTCCAAGTACCAGCATGCGGGGGAGGCTTGCTGGGACTTGTAGTACTGCTACTAAAAACAATATCTTTTATTTTACAACAAAGGCTATCAGCCCTCCCATCCGCAGCCCATTGGATGGGGGGGGACAGCCTCGGGCTTCACCCCTGGCCCTTGGGTGGCTGGGGGGGGGGACCCCTTGATTGAAGGGGTTCCCACTCCCCCAGGGTACCCCGGCCAGGGGTGACTAGTTGGATTTTTGATGCCACGGCCGCAGGGCACTGTATAAAAGTGACCCCCGGCTGTGGCATTATCTGTCCAGCTAGTGGAGCCCGGTGCTGGTTTTAAAAATACGGGGGACCCCTACTCTTTTTGTCCCCCGTATTTTTGGGACCAGGACCAGGCGCAGAGCCCGATGCTGGTTGCTTAAATATGGGGGAACCCCTGTCATTTTTTACCCCCTATTTCTGCATCCAGGATCGGCTCAAAGAGCCCGAGGCTGGTTATGCTTAGGAGGGGGGACCCCACGCAATTTGTTTGGCAAAAATAAGCACTTTCCCACCCCTTCCCACTGATATACATGCACGGATCTCATGGATCCCTGCATGCATCTCAAACCACGGATAAAAAAAGCAGGTCTGTTTTTTTTTAGGACTTTTTTACGAGTTGTAATTTTTCACGGCAGTGTTTTGTGTTTTTTTGCTTTGCACTTCTTAGTAAATGACCGAGATTCATATCTAAACAGGCGTAATTTGACCGATGGTGTATTCATTCATAATTTTTTACCTGAACTAGCAAAAAATTACGAATGCCCTCATCACTGCCGTGATTAGTGTTTAGTAAATGACCGAGATTTACCGAGATGACACTTTGAAGAAAAAACGCCATCTCGGTCAAAATCGGGAGCTTAGTAAATATACCCCATTATGTCTCCATAATCCCAAAAACGTCAGTCTTCTTGGAAAGTGGTTGTTCCTTTGTAAGGGAAAGAGAACAAACGTTCTCAAACAACGGTTCCTCAATTTCTTTTTCCTCTGGGAAGGGATTGTGGAAAGCAGCGACTTTCTACAAATGTTTACAAATAATTCCAGTGATTTTGTCATTTTTTTCCAGTGATTTGGACCAATAATACCATTGATTAGAACGAATAATTCCAGCGATTTTGTCATTTTCTTCCAGTGATTTGTACCAATAATGCCATTGAGTAGAACAAATAATTCCTGTGATATTGAGGTGTTTGTGTCGCTTAGCTTATCCGTCCAGCGACCACAATGCACCTTTTTCTCTTTTCTTTGCATCATGTGCTGTTTGGGGCCAATTTTTTTAAGTGCCATCCTGTCTGACACTGCAGTGCCACTCCTAGATGGGCCAGGTGTTTGTGCTGCCCTCTTGGGTCACTTTGCTTAGTCATCCAGTGACCTTGGTGCAAATTTTAGGACTAAAAATAGTATTGTGAGGTGTGAGGTGTTTAGAATAGACTGGCAATGAGTGGAAATTGTGGTTATTGAGGTTAATAATACTATAGGATCAAAATTACCCCCAAATTCTATGATTTAAGCTGTTTTTGAGGGGTTTTTGAAAAAAAACACCCTAATCCAAAACACACCCTAATCCGACATAAAATTTTCAGGGAGGTTTTGCCAAAACGTGTCCGAATCCAAAACACGGCCGCGGAACCGAATTCAAAACCAAAACACAAAACCCGAAAAATATCCGGTGCACATCCCTAGTTATTAGTCTATTATTTTGGGTATTTGTAGTTCAACTTTTGTTAGATTTGTGTCGATTTCCAATTTGAATGTTAGTAAACCAGGGGATCCTATGTAAAAGTACAGATGTTTGCCGATATTCGATTTTGAGTGGGATTTGGTTTTAGATTAAATTCTGCCTTTAGTGAATCACCCAAAACTCAAAATCGAATATAGTAAATATACTCCCTTTATTTTCAGGTTTGGTGAGTATTCCACCAGCAGTGACGGAGTCATGTCTTACACACACACACTCTACAGTACCTCAAGTTTGTTCCCTGTCATCCTTGATACTATCAGTGAATTCCTTCTATGTAATCCCTACTTATCTTCCTCAGGTTTTTGTCTGGTGCAGCATTACTGTACATATCTGCTTTCAGAGTGTAAAGTCCCATTTTCCGTTTATAGAATGAACAACAGTTTAATTACTGCTAGTGTGATAAGATTCTTGTCTGCAAAATGTGATATAAAAAGTAGAGAAATAAAGATATGAGAGAACAAACAATTAAAAGTGTGTGGGAGACTTCCGGTTCCGGCTTCATGCTGTGAGGACGCATCGCAGCACAGCTCCGGTGTTTCCCGACCCCGGCACCGCTATAACGGCTGTTTTAACAGCCTCACTAAGCCGCTAGACTCCCTGGCCTCCAGCCCCACCACCCATCTGAACAGCAAGACGTCTGAGGCCGGGACGGCTCTGCACTCGAACCGCCCGTACGCTGAGGAGATTCCCGCCAGACGGCACATCGTCGCGGACGCTCCCCCGCAGCTCACATCGCGACGGGCAGTCACGCGTGAGAGACCCGTCCTGAAAAAGGATCCATCGCCGCCGAAGAGAGCCGCAGAGAGCCGCAGAGCTCAGCCACGTCACCCGGCTCAAACGGCTCCACAGAATCAGAGCCCAGCAGGTAACCATAGTGACCGCAGTGAGCCGCAGAGCTCAGCCACGCCACCCGGCCCACACAGCTCCATAGATACAGACTCCAACGGGTGTTCATAACACACGCAGCACCGCCAGTACTGTTCAGATAATCTGACGCCAGCCCATATAATACATGGTATAACAGATACAGAGTCTTACAGACCGACTCCTGCTGCAGATTTAATGGTGGGTCTCTGACATTCCGCCCTATACACGCCATTGCTGATCATTAACCACAATCCAGGCTGATTTCAAAGGCTTTTCTCAGAACAACACTGCATTCAAGATCAGATACCACGTGTGCTTTTTCTTACTTCATAAACAAGTGAACCTTTTTATTAATAAGACAGCACACCATTTTCTTTTTCTTTATTATCACCGATGGACCGGTTCTTATCCTCTAATCCTGCAGCCAAGGCCCCCCCGTCCTCCCTCCCCATACGGCAAGAGAAAAGGAGAGCTAATTCCACCATGGCCCCTGGGATTACCACCCCGCCCTCTTCTCCAGCTCCCAAAAAACTGATTGCCTCGCAATCACTCTCCTGTACTCCTTCAATGGATCGTTCTCCTGATTCGCCTATCACATATGCAGACCTCACGGAGGCCATAACACAAGCTATGGCTCCATTATTGTCAAAAGCAGTCTCGGACATCTCACTCCAATTGCAGCATCTCTCACACAAAGTCTCTATTAATGAAAATAGAATTGGAGGTCTCTGCCATGATATGGCTGATGTTCAGGGCTGCGTCAAACGTCTTGAAAAAGAGAATTATCAATTATGGATGAAGTTAGACGACGCAGAAAACAGGTCCAGAAGAAATAATATCCGGTTGGTAGGCCTCCCGGAAACGGTAAAGGGGGACAATCTCTCTCAATTTGTCCAAACAACACTCCCTAATCTTTTAGGTATCGCCGACATATGCAAAGATCTGGTAATTGAACGAGTACACCGTGTTGGCCCTCCCCCCCGATCCCTGGAGGGTCGTCCTCGCGTTACACTGTTCAGGTGCCTAAATTATTTGCACAAAGTCGCCATCTGGTCCGCCTCCAGGAAGGTTAAATCTATACAGTGGGAAAACAACCGTTTGCTTATATTTCAAGACTTTTCTGCAGAGTTGTCGAAAGCCAGGAAGGCCTTTAATCCTATTTGTTCTAAGTTGGCATCCGACAAACGAAAATTTTCCCTACTCTACCCAGCGAAGCTCCGAATTTATGATGGCGACAATTACATAGATTTCTCTACTCCTGAAGACGCAGCGTCCTATTTCAAGGAAAGATCATCTGAGGATCATAATGATATCGCGGATATCACTCCTATCTCTGACTCTTGACTCATAATGCCTCCATAGGTGGCTTAGCCCCCCTTCTTCTGATTTATCGCTATTCAACTCAGATATGTATGTATGTCTTTTTGAACAAGTGATAAATACCGACGTGGTGGCTCCAACCCCACTTGCTCCCACTTTGTTCTCTTTTATTTGTTTTTGCATTTATAAAGGGAAGGTTAGTAGGGCCAGTCCTATATTTCCAGGCTATCTTATACTGTTCTCCATATGCATAAGGAATGCATTAAGGTCTAATTTGTATTCACAGGTTATATTATAATTATTTTTTGTAATTAACACTACTGTTTAATCTCTAGGCTGCCCTATTCTCAGCTTAACGTCTAGCTTAATTGTATGTTAGGTTTATTGATACATTGTATGGCTTAGCTTCATTGCATTCTAGATCATATCTTTTCCCAGTTGCCGGTGTCGGGAAAGCATCGGAAGCTCTGTTCCGGAATAGAAATAATGTTTGGATTAATTCTAGTTTTCCAAATGTTTTTTTGGTACCGAAGTCTGTTTGTTTATCAAACATTTACTATTTGTTTTTGTTTGTGTTCTTCTTTTTCCCTCACCCCTCCCAATCCCTTCCCCATATCCTCTTCCCACTCACTGATCTACATACTTAATCTAAGGGCGTCTCTGTTAGTGTCTTACCATAACTGGCCTTTCACATGATAGATTTAAAAATTGGAACGCTGAATGTTGGTGGGATTAATTCTCCGGCTAAACGTCGCAAAATCCTTATGTACCTATCCAAGTCTGATATCAATGTTGCATTCCTACAGGAAACTCATTTAACTCATCAAGAATCCTTAAAATTGCAAATGTCACATTGGTCCCTATTATCAACAGCTCCGTTTAACTCTAAATCTAGAGGAGTAGCTCTTTTGGTAAAACGTAACCTTAACATGACAGTATCCTCCTCTGACATTGACCCTAATGGTAGATTCCTAATCATTAAAATCATCATCGACTCCCATGTTCTAGTCCTCTGTAATATCTACGCTCCCACTGCATACAAAAAATCATTTTTTCAGATGCTGATAGCTAAATTGACTCCATTTTCCAATGATAACCTTATAGTCTGTGGGGATTTCAATTTAATTTCTTCCAACTACTTAGATCCTCCAACACCTCTAGGACCCCTCAACATCTCCCTAATCTAGGTATTTCTCTTTTTTCAGATTCTCTACAACTGATAGATATTTGGCGTGCGCTTCACCCGACTGAAAGGGAATTTTCCTGCCATTCCTCCGCACATAACACTTTTTCCAGAATTGACTATGTCTTCATATCCCAACATCTTTTCCCGTCGGTTTCAGACTCAGCCATCGAACCCATAGTAATCTCTGACCATGCTTTGATATGGTTTACATACACTCTTCACCCTTCTCGAAACAAATCCCCCCAATGGAGATTCCCCTCTTACCTTTCTAACTCCAAGAAGTTTTGCGACTCATTGCAGGCGACTTGGGACTCTTTCTACTTTTCAAATGAGCAACACTCAGAGCTAGATCCCCCTCTATTTTGGCAGACTGCCAAATCAGTACTCAGAGGTAACATCATTTCCTACTCTTCTGCTCTTAAGAAGCAATATGCTCAATCTTATTTAGAAATGCAACGTGCATTGTCTTCCGCTTACCAAGCATATAAAACCCACCCCACTCAATCACACAAATCTTCTTATCTAACACTAAAACTTCAGTTTAACGAATTTCTCTCTCTAATGGGGGACAAATATAAATTTAAAGTTGATTTTCGATTTCATAATTTTGGAAATAAAGTAGGTAAATTACTTACAAACATCTTGAAAGGCACTGCTCCTCCTATGTTAATACATCCTCTAAAACAACCCGATGGTTCATTAACTAATGACCCCCAACAAATCACTTCTATTATGAAACAATTCTATGAAACATTATACTCTGGTCAATCTCCCCCATCTGAAGGTAATTACCACTCCTGGTCCCTCCCTGATCTCCCTCAACTCCCCTCTGAATTTATCGAATCACTGACTAACCCCATTACTTTAGAAGAAGTCCGCTCAACTATTAGTCACCTGAAACTCAATAAAGCTCCAGGCCCTGATGGCTTTTCTAACGAGTTCTACAAACTCCTAATAGATAAAATTGATAAACATCTTTTGGCTCTGTTTAACTCGATAATTACTTCAAAATCCATTCCCCTCTACTTTAACAATGCCATAATTAAAGTTTTGCTAAAGCCGGGCAGAGACCCCTCCCTCCCTGGCTCTTACCGCCCCATCTCTCTACTGAATTCGGACTATAAGATTTTTGCAAAAATATTAGCTGATCGTCTAAAATACACTCTCCCCCACATAATACACCCGGACCAATCTGGGTTTATTTGGGGCAGACATTCGGTGACTAATGTACGCAAGGTTCTTTCTATAATCCAACATCTGAAATTTCATCCCTCCCCCTCACACTCCATTGTTTTGGCCTTAGACGCAGAAAAGGCGTTTGACCTTCTAGAATGGCCTCACCTTTTCAACTCGATGCAAAAGTTCGGATACCCTTCTTCTTTCATTTCCTTTATCCAAACCTTATACACTTCTCCGTCCTCTCAGCTATATTGTAATGGCCACATGTCCACCCCATTCGCAGTTTCTCGAGGTACACGTCAGGGATGCCCTCTTTCCCCCCTACTCTTCGCCATTGCTATTGAACCATTGGCAATCTCTATCAGGAACTCTTCTTCCATTCACGGCATTTCAATAGGGTCTTTTCCACTAAAACTCGCTTTATATGCGGACGACCTTTTACTTTTTTTGTCCAACCCTTCTGTCTCCTTACCCTCCTTGTTTTCCTTGATATCCAATTTTGGCGCCCAATCAGGGTTCAAGATAAACATGTCTAAATCAGACATTCTAACGTTGGAAGGTCCTAAGTCCCTCACTCAATCCCCCTCACTTCCTTTCTCAACAGTTACTCATAAATCAGAAATTAAATATCTAGGATTAACTATTCCATCAGATATATCCTTATTATACAAATTCAACTTTACCCCGATTCTCAATAAAATTTCTTCTCTATACGACTCATGGCTTAATTTACCATTATCTATTATCGGAAGAATAGCGGTGGTTAAATCCATCATATTCCCCAAAATATTCTACTTAATTCAAATGTTACCAATTAATCTCTCTTCAGCTGACACGAAACGGTTTGACCAGATTACTTCACGGTTCATTTGGCAAAACAAACGCCCTCGGATTGCTTTCCATAAACTTCAGACTCACAAATCCCACGGAGGATTCTCCCTACCAAACTTAAAATTATACTCACTAGCCACGCATTTCAGATATATCTCGGACTGGCTCCTTTCTAAATCTACATATACCTCTAACGCTCTGGACACAGCTCTATTCAACCCCTACTCTCCTAGTGCCCTCCTTCATTCCAAAAAATCAGATATACCCCCAAATATTCTCCAACATATTTTATTCCACGACACTTATATGGCCTGGATTTCCATTAACAAGAAAATGAAGAGAAATCCGACTTCTTCTCCATACAACACCCTTTGGGGCAACCCTTCCTTTTCTCCCTCGATAACTAACTCAATCTTCCATACATGGAAGGACAAAGGTCTCTCTCTTACCTCACAGGTCTTTGATCCCGGAGGACAAATACTGTCCTTTTCTATTCTCCAATCACAATTTTCACTTCACACCGCTAATTTTTTCATGTATTTACAGACACGGCACTTTGCCTTTTCGCTGGATCCTAAAACCAGATATCAAAACTCAACTGATCCCATTAATTCCCTATTACGACTATTAAAAGCTGTCCCTTACTGTATAAAATTTCTTTATTCTATGCTACTACCGATCTCTAACACAAAATCATGGCATACGTTGACATCTACATGGCAAAACGATATTCCTGACATCACCTCCCCAAGAATTCTCACCGAACATTGTTCTAAAACTTTAAAGTTCTTAAAATCCTCATATCTCCAGGAAGTACACTGGAGAACTATACACAGGGCATACATATCTCCTGCTCAGAGAAAACATATGATTCCAGACACCTCAGATTCTTGTCCTAAATGTCACTGCTCACATGCTAACTTTTACCATTGTTTCTGGGAATGTGGGAAAATAAAACGCTTTTGGAACAAAGTAACTGTATATATAAACTTTTTATTCTCTACTCACGTTCTCCCAGACCCTCTAGCATACTTATGTGCGAATTTTAAAAATTGGCTTCCTAACAAAGAACTCTCCTCTCATATCCCACTACTGACTACCATTGTGACACTTGCAAAGAAAATAATCCTCATTCATTGGATTTCCTCTTCCTCCCCTTCCTTACAGGAACTAAAATTGAAGCTTTTACAGATCCTATATTTCGATAGGAATAATACATTCCCTGACTTGGATAGGCACGTCGACAGGTTTTATACCAAATGGTCCCCACTTATTATGTCTTTGGACTCACCTACTCGTGATAGAATTATGAAAGTGTTTGAAAACACAGACTGGCATCATCTCAGGGTCATCGCTAATTCATAATCCCAACCAATAGTGGCTATATAGTTCATTTTAACTAAACCTCTATACGCAGAATATGCCCTTATCTATATATTTTATTTTATAAATAACGATGTTATCTTTCCCCCCTTCCCCACCCTACCCTCTTCAATTCCCTCCCCTTGTCTTTTATTTATTTATTTTCCTTTTTCTTCTCATATCTGTTTTTTCCTTTTCTTTTTCTTTTCTTCTTATACTCTTCCTATGTCCTCCTATTTACTACCTTTCTGTTCTATTTTGTCATAGTCTCAAGGAGACATAGAACTCTGATTCCTCAATTTATATTTCAGTCCGCAATATTTCAGTCAAGGTTCTTGTTTATGTTAATAAGATGTATTCTGGATTAGTCACTCTCATTATTATATCTGTATTAACAGTCTACCGCACTAAGTATATATGACGTTCTGACTTTTCCTGTTCTTCTATGTATACCTTTAAACAATAAAAATTGTATTATTAAAAAAAAAAAGTGTGTGGGAATGGGGGGGGGGGGGGGGCTTGGACTGCACACCCTAATGTCTAAAAATGGGTGTGGTATATTTTGTCGACATTCATCACATTGGCATGGGACAATCAACATGGTTGTAATGTTGACATGTTTGATATGTCACATTAACCATGTTGACATTCTTGTCGACACTAATGAAATATTGACATGATTAGAACATGACAAAAAGTCCCCATTGGTCTAGTGTCGACTTACTGGCAGCTCAAATGGTATTTTCCATGTCCAGCAATGACGTCCTGATGACCTCCAGTGAATCCTGTGGTGCTTCTGGTGGTGAGTATTGCTATTGGGTCTGATTCAGATGTGGTTGGAGTCACTATCACTTCCTTGGAAGCAGCAGTGATAGCACTGTATGGTGATGCAGCAGGAGGTGTCTACCACAAGCAGATGCCTCCTGCTCCAGTAGTGATCTGACTGTGTCCTATGATGCAGCATCGTATCTCTCACTAACCATCGGGTGGCTTGCAGCATCCAAGGTGGTGCACAAGCTGCCCCTCATAGAAGCCAGAAAATCTCAGTCCAATGATAGAAAACCCCGGCCTCTTCCTTCCCCCGGCACGGCGGCGACACGAAGACCAGCACCAGCCTCTCTTCGCCCACCCCCAAATGGCATCAGACTGTCAATCACTGACAGTCCGATGCTGGACTGCGTGATATGTTGCAGAATGGGTCCTGCACATGGGCAAAGTACCAATATAATCGGTTCCTTGTGCATCCCGTAGCAGATGCTTCAGGATTCTGGATATGCCACAATGTCCCCTGGACATTATGTAATTAGTATGGAAGACTGAGGCACTAAAAGCACATGGGAGAAAATGCCTCATCCAGAGACGGACGCAATGTTGATGTTATACGCAGTACAGTAATTGTTTGCTGCTGCACATACGTCTAAGCCGTACTGTGAATGTGCTGCGAAGGTCTCGCATAGGCAGTCACAGCGAGGATTTATTCACTAAGTGATTGACAGTTAGGGAGCATTGGTGGGAGGTAATGGGGGAGAGGCAATTCAAATGCAGGGGTGTTGTCACTATATGGAACAGGGCTGGCTCCAGGCCTACTAGCACCCTCAGCGAGAAATTTTGGAGCCAACAGGTGCATACGCTCTTTGGGAAAGTGGGAGTGGCCTCACAATTTTATATTACGGTATCAACCTATATATATATATATATATATATATATATATATAGTCAATACACAGTGGCAGGCGACACTCACAGGACTGGTTCAATCAATATAGAAGATGAGACACGGAAACTAGTCCCTTAGATCAACGTTTCGATTTATATTTAAACCGTCATCAGGATCATATGAAAAACAATACATACAGTGCATACTTACATAACCTCAAAAGCAGCTGCCAAATCGAGGAACAAATAATCTTCAATTTGTCCAGTCGGACTCTGTCAGGATTGGAACGGAGCGTCCTTAATAAAGGTTTGACGTTTGTGCCCACAAGCGGCTTTGATGAATTCCAGTGGAAGCTGGACCACTATCGTTTTGACCGTAAGCTCCGACTGAAGGAACATTTCTCCAACATGACCGCATCAACTCTGGCAGGGGCCGTGCCGTCCATTCGCAGTAAATCATACTTTGATCCTGTGAGCATGAATGCGTCACTCAAGTGTTTCAATAGAACCTTGGATCGACAAGTTAATGATATTGTCAAGTTTGACAGACATCCGAGATCCAATCTGTCCAAACTTGAGATGGAGTCGCTCAAGGCTCTCAGTAAAGATCAGTCCATCACCATCCGCCCTGCCGACAAGGGGGACAGAATTGTTATACAAGATGTGGACCAATATAGGAGTGAGATCTACCGACAACTGGGGGATTCAGCTGTATATTTAAAAGTAAGTGCAGACCCAACGTCACAGTATAATGGTGAACTGAGCAGCATTTTGGAGTCAGCAGTGCGGGATGGTGTTATTTCTAAGGGAACTCAGAAAGCACTTTTTGAGGAACACCCCCGGTAGCACCTGTATTATATACTCTGCCCAAAATCCATAACCACCCGACCGTACCACCCGCATGGCCCATTATTGCGGCCAGGGACTACATCTATTATAAGGTCTCAACTCCTAGACAATTTCTTCCAGCCTGTAATTCAAGCGCAGTCAACCTATCTCAAAGATACCACTTCTCTGATTTTGAAACTCCAGGCACTATCGGAGATACCAGTGGGAAGCTTTCTGTGTACCATGGACATAATAAGCTTATACACCAGAATACCCCATCAGAGGGGATTGGAAGCAGCTAGGAGATTGTTGTCAAGTAGCCCCCTATATGATGGTCCAGACTTGTCATTCTTTTTGCTATTATTAGAGCTCACTCTGAAACGCAATTACTTTTTATTTGACAAGGGCTGGTATGTGCAGCAGCAGGGCTGCGCGATGGGGTCGTGCGTGGCCCCCGCGTTTGCCAACTGCTACATGTTTGACCTGGAGCGGGAAGCTTTTTTTGTTGATCCTGCCGTTGCAGACAATATTATTTTTTTTGTGAGATATATAGACGATTTACTGTTGATCTGGACTGGCCCCAAGCAGGACTTTGTTGACCTACTGATGAGGGTCAATTTACAGGATACTATGATTAAATACACGTATGAGATCAGTGATGTCAGCGTACACTATTTAGATGTGCAGATCTCTTTGACAGAGGGTCAGATTCACACAGGGCTGTACAAGAAAAGCACTGATAGAAATACCATGCTACATTTCACCAGTCAGCATCCCATTGCTACAAAGAAAGGGTTACCATATTCTCAGTTTCTCAGGGTTCATCGGATTTTTGATAACCCTGTGGAAACTGAGAAACAAATTGACATCATGTTGAAACAATTTTTGATGAAGGGTTACAGGTATGATGGCCTGGTTAAAGCCAAGAAGAAAGTACTTAACACCCCTAGGGCTAATATCTTAAGGAAGAACCCTGTGGGAAAGAAGGGCAGAGAGGTTGTTCCTTTTGTGCAAAGATTCCATTCTTCCAGCATGGAAATTGCTAAATGTGCTAAAAAAATTATGGCCTATCGTGACCTCTGATAGTGAACTGCCGTGCTTTCATGATGCTGCATTAATGCTTAGCTTCACCAGAGATCGAAATCTTAAGGATTGGCTGGTGAAAAACTATATTTCCTCCTTCAGGAGCCTGTTCCGACAAACTTTCTTGCCAAAAAACCTGGTTGTTATAGCTGCACTGGGTGCACCACATGTAGCTTCATGGAAGTTGGCAATTCCTTTCCTCACCCACACACAGGAGAAAGGATAGCCATCCAACAAATCCTTACGTGCTCCAGCACTTATGTAGTTTACATTGTGCGTTGCCCTTGTGGTCTCCTCTATGTGGGGAAGACCACTAGGCAATTCAAAGAGCGGATGGCCCTGCATAGGTCTGTGATTAGGCAGGCCATTGAGGGCAGTGGGGCACACAGCCAGCCCGTGGCCCGGCATTTCAAGGCCTTTAAACATGGTCTAAGTACCCTCCGGTACAAAATCATTGATCAGGCCCCTAGAAGGCTACGTGAAGGAGACCATAATAAGATCTTATTACAGAAAGAAGCGCAGTGTCTCCACCGTTTAGACACGGTTTCCCCACGGGGGCCTAAATGAGAAGCTGTCTTTAAGTTGTTTCCTATAATAGGGATATTGTATTACAGTAATAATAGGTATCTGTTTACACTCCCCATATTACAGCGTAATCCGTTTTATAATTAGTTCTGCATGCTCTAACGCCGATATGCTTATGCTGCTGGACTATGGCCCTCATTCCGAGTTGTTCGCTCGTTCTTTTTCTTCGCTGCGGTGCGATAGGTCACAAACTGAGCATACGCAATGTTCGCAGTGCGCCTGCGCCAAGTAAATTAGCACAAAAGTTTGGTATTTTACTCACGGTTTAACAAAGTTTTTTCATCGTTCTGGTGATCGGAGTGTGATTGACAGGAAGTGGGTGTTTCTGGGCGGAAACTGACCGTTTTCTGGGATTGTGCGAAAAAAAGCAGGCGTGTCAGGGAAAAACGCGGGAGTGTCTGGAGAAATGGGGGAGTGGCTGGGCGAACGCTGGGTGTGTTTGTGACGTCAAACCAGGAACGAAAAGGACTGAACTGATCGCAGTGGCAGAGTAAGTCTCGAGCTACTCGGAAACTGCAAAGAAATTTCTATTCGCTATTCTATTCGCAATTCTGCTAATCTTTCGTTCGCAATTCTGCAAAGCTAATATGCACTCCCAGTAGGCGGCGGCCTAGCGTGTGCAATGCTGCTAAAAGCAGCTAGCAAGCGAAGAACTCGGAATGAGGGCCTATATGCAATGGTTGTATTAATATGATAATTTGATTATGACTGTTTGGATTTCCTGTTATCCTGCTATTATGCTGTTGTTTTTGTATTCACTTAGGTGGTTTGTTTACTGCCGGGTTGCCATGACGTCGAGCTGTCATCCGGGTGCGTCGAGAGGTGCGCGTCGCACATGGGTGATGTCACGAGACCCAGGAGACGGCGAGGCGGCTGCTTCCAGGCAGAGGGAAGCAAGGTTATTTAAGTATGCACTGTATGTATTGTTTTTCATATGATCCTGATGACGGTTTAAATACAAATCGAAACGTTAATCTAAGGGACTAGTTTCCGTTTCTCTTCTTCTATATTTAGATGTCATGCACTCACGCTTACTGGTCAGATGACAATAGTCCGGTGCCCAACCTCTCAAAGAGCATATAGTGGAAAATCAATGGTGGCACTCAGAAAAAAATACAGAGTCAACGCTGTTTAGGTCAACGTTTCAGGGATAGCTCCATTTGTGTCTTGATAAAAGGGAGCATTCCCTGAAACGTTGACCTAAACAGCGTTGACTCTGTATTCTTTTCTGAGTGCCACCATTGATTTTCCACTATATATATATATATATATATATATATATATATATAGCCCACTGACGAAGTCTGATGACGAAACGCGTATGGGCGTGGTCTGACGTATGGATACTGAATCACGTATGCTGAGTTGTATTGTGGGATAATTTCATGCTGGTTATACAAGCGGTGGTTTAACCGCCTTTTATGGTACGGGTTTTATCTGAACACCATTTTGGATGTGTTATAAATAAATTGTTACACTTTTAATGCACTATTGGCGCTCCCTGCTTCTTTCAAATTTCTCTGCATATATATATATATATATATATATATACACACATATATACACACAGTGGTCGAAGTGGAAATTTTGAAGTGGGGGTATGGAATAGTAAAGGTTGTAACTATGCGTGCATCGACGGCGCTCGCGCGCTCCTGGGAAGGGGGCGTGGCCACTCAAAAGGGTGCGTGTCCCTTCTACACATTATTCACCACAATAGTAGGACCCCTTACACTATAAAGTACTGGTGCAACTTTCACATTATGGCTGGGAGTGGGACTCGGAGGCGGGCTGGGGACGGATGGATGCTGCTGGAGCCTGGAGGCACACACAGACACAGCACCAGGCTCCAGGCTCCAATATGGCGGCACCAGCGTGCGGCGCCCATTAAGGGTGGCGCCCTGCGTGGCCGCTCTATTGAAACATGCCTGGAGCCGGCCCTGATATGGAAGGCATGTCATAGCTTGCGACAGCGATTCCATGCACAGTAAACATGGTTCTGCCTCCCCTGACTGCACGTCCCTGGCAGTGCTGGAGGGTGGGTGTATTGTAGGGAGCAGCGCTGGAGGGTGGGTGTAGTGTAGGGAGCAGCGCTGGAGGGTGGTTGTAGTGTAGGGAGCAGCGCTGGAGAGTGGGTGTATTGTAGGGAGCAGCGCTGGAGGGTGGGTGTAGTGTAGGGAGCAGCGCTGGAGGGTCGGTGTAGTGTAGGGAGCAGCGCTGGAGAGTGGGTGTAGTGTAGGGAGCAGCGCTGGAGGGTGGGTGTATTGTAGGGAGCAGCGCTGGAGGGTGGGTGTAGTGTAGGGAGCAGCGCTGGAGGGTGGGTGTAGTGTAGGGAGCAGCGCTGGAGGGTGGGTGTAGTGTAGGGAGCAGCGCTGGAGGGTGGGTGTAGTGTAGGGAGCAGCGCTGGAGGGTGGGTGTATTGTAGGGAGCAGCGCTGGAGGGTGGGTGTAGTGATGGGAGCAGCGCTGGAGGGTCGGTGTATTGTAGGGAGCAGCGCTGGAGGGTGGGTGTAGTGTAGGGAGTAGCGCTGGAGGGTGGGTGTAGTATAGGGAGCAGCGCTGGAGGGTGGGTGTAGTGTAGGGAGCAGCGCTGGAGGGTCGGTGTAGTGTAGGGAGCAGCGCTGGAGGGTGGGTGTAGTGTAGGGAGCAGCGCTGGTGGGTGTAGTGTAGGGAGCAGCGCTGGAGGGTGGGTGTAGTGTAGGGAGCAGCGCTGGAGGGTGGGTGTAGTGTAGGGAGCAGCGCTGGATGGTGGGTGTAGTGTAGGGAGCAGCGCTGGAGGGTGGGTGTAGTGTAGGGAGCAGCGCTGGAGGGTGAGTGTAGTGTAGGGAGCAGCGCTGGAGGGTGGGTGTAGTGTAGGGAGCAGCGCTGGAGGGTGGGTGTAGTGTAGGGAGCAGCGCTGGAGGGTGGATGTAGTGTAGGGAGCAGCGCTGGAGGGTGGGTGTAGTGTAGGGAGCAGCGCTGGAGGGTGGATGTAGTGTAGGGAGCAGCGCTGGAGGGTGGGTGTAGTGTAGGGAGCAGCGCTGGAGGGTCGGTGTAGTGTAGGGAACAGCGCTGGAGAGTGGGTGTAGTGTAGGGAGCAGCGCTGGAGAGTTGGTTTAGTGTAGGGAGCAGTGCTGGTGGGTGTATTGTAGGGAGCAGCGCTGGAGGGTCGGTGTAGTTTAGGGAGCAGCGCTTGAGGGTGGGTGTAGTGTAGGGAGCAGCGCTAATGGGTGTAGTGTAGGGAGCAGCGCTGGAGAGTGGGTGTAGTGTAGGGAGCAGCGCTGGAGGGTGGGTGCAGTGTAGGGAGCAGCGCTGGAGGGTGGGTGTAGTGTAGGGAGCAGCGTTGGAGAGTGGGTGTAGTGTAGGGAGCAGCGCTAATGGGTGTAGTGTAGGAGCAGCGCTGGAGAGTGGGTGTAGTGTAGGGAGTAGCACTGGAGAGTGGGTGTAGTGTAGGGAGCAGTGCTGGAGGGTCGGTGTAGTGTAGGGAGCAGCGCTGGAGGGTGAGTGTAGTGTAGGGTAATACCCCCATTGTGTTAATTTGAAAGAGACCCCACTGTTTTTTTTTATTAGTTAATTGTCCCCCCACATAGCCAGAGCATCCCCACAGCCCTATAGTAATGACAGGGCTGAACTTTGTTTGACCCTGTAAGCTCTGAACAAGGAGCTTTGGCGCCACTGCCTAGGAATGTGTCCCCATCTGGCTAGCACCAGCTCTAGCCCGGGAAATTTGGCCCCTAGCTATTGGGTCCCTGGGTCGCAGGGCAGACTAGACAAGGGGAGGGTTGTTGCTGGGGCCCTGGGAGCTAGTGACAGTGCAGTACGGGGAAGGTCCAAGGAGAGTGAGACCCTTAAAAGCAGGTCCCCAGCACGGGAGAAGGAGCCCGGAGGATGGGAAGGTGAACCGGAGGAGCCACTGCCATGTAGCCAGCGGGGTTGTGTCAAGAAGAGCCCACCTGGAAAGAGGTTCGGACGGCTGTGGAGCCAGAAGTCGTGCCGGGAGAGACGGAGACTCAGAGGACCCTGTTGCAGAACCTGCTGTATTGACAGAGGATATCGGTGCTGCCTTTCCCCAGTCATCCCATCGTGAACTGAGTGAACCACAGTGACCGGAGCCGGGAGTGCTGGGAGGACCACACTGGAGAAACTGTGGGCACCGCTGAGGACGCTCTCCTGCACCTGCTAGAGGACCCAGGAGGACCCCGCAGAGAAGAGGATGCCTGGGAGAGAAGGGGATGCCCGGTTCACTGCCTGCCTGACCGCACAGGAGTGTCCAATAGTCGTCGGCTAGTCGCCACTTTAAGGAGCGAGAGCAGCGCAGAGGACGTGCCAGGAGCTGCTATCTATGAAGATGTTCTGGGCAGTCTCTTCAGGACGTCGAGGACCCTGGCGTCGGAGACTGGGCACGCAGGCACCGTGGAAGACGACACCTGGAGAGAAGACCCCCGACGAGGACCCCTGGTGACCTTGAAGATGACGGCGCGGACCGGCG
Organism: Pseudophryne corroboree; assembly: GCF_028390025.1. Classification (NCBI taxonomy): domain Eukaryota; kingdom Metazoa; phylum Chordata; class Amphibia; order Anura; family Myobatrachidae; genus Pseudophryne; species Pseudophryne corroboree. Next base: position 36,217,881 of record NC_086453.1, read on the forward strand.
GCGGGAGCAGGGAGGAAGACTCTTCACCGGAGCCCAGAGGATCAGTGCCAGCCAGACGGAGTGGACACCCTTGGACAGAGGCGCAGCCCGATGCGGTGCTCAGCATCCCGGGCAGCGCTGAAGGCGCGGAGGATCGGAGGTGGCAGAAACGCCGCAGAGTGTGGTGAGAACCCTGTAAAGCCCTTCAACTGCATCACTCTGCACCTTAGATAACCCTTCCGCTGTCAGAACTCTGCAATTGGGGGAACAAAATATTAGAGATGTGCGGCGGGCACTTTTCGTGTTTTGTGTTTTAGTTTTGGTTCTAATTCCACCTTCGTGTTTTGGTTTTGGCTGGGTTTTGCCAAAACCACCCTTTCGTGTTTTGGTTTTAGATCTGGATGATTTTTGGAAAAAAAAACATTAAAACAGCTAAAATCACAGAATTTGGGGGTAATTTTGCTCCTACGGTATCATTAACGTCAATAACAATCATTTCCACTCATTTCCAGTCTATTCTGAACACCTCACACCTCACAATATTGTTTTTATAATAATAATAATAATAATAATAATTTTATTTATATAGCGCTCTTTCTCCCATAGGACTCAAAGCGCTTAACAGATACATAGCATAATATAGTACAGAAAATAATGAAGTACATTTTCATAAAATACAGAAGCATGAAGATACTAAAAGGGACAATTATGGGAATGCTTGAGTAAACAGAAAAGTCTTGAGTCTACTTTTGAAGGATTCTATAGTTGGGGCCTCTCGCACTGTGCGGGCCTTTTAGGCCAAAAGGTTGCACCGAGGTCACTGGATGACTAAACTAAGCGACCCAGGTGGGCAGCACAAACACCTGGCCCATCTAGGAGTGGCACTGCAGTGTCAGACAGGAGGGCAGATATCAAAAAAGGCCCCTAACAGCACATGATGCAAAGAAGAAAAAAAAGGTGCACCGAGGTTGCTGTATGACTAAGCTAAGCGACACAACCACCTGGCCCATCTAGTAGTGTCACGCAGTGGCTGAATGTCAAGAGTGGGCCGCAATTGTTCGGTCCACTGACAGCATCTCCAGCACGCTCCAGTCACTTTACAAAAAATCTGCAATTGGTGGACTTATACGGCAGTAGCCCAGGACTAATACAGCAGTACCCTGGACTCATACGGCAGTGTCACACAGGATGGCACTTTTCAAAAACTAGGCCCCAAACAGCACCTCATGCAAAGATGTCGAAGAGGTGCAATGAGGTAGCTGTATGACTAAGCCAAGCGACACAAACAATTCCCACTGGAATTATACGTCCAAATCACTGGAATTATACGTCCAAATCACTGGAATTATACATCCAAATCACTGGAATTATTTGGCAAGATCACTGTAATTAATAATTATAAATCACTGACATTAATTGGCAAAATCACTGTAATGCTACGTCCAAATCACTGGAATAATTTGCCAAGATCACTGTAATAATTATAAATCACTGATATTAATTGGTAAAATCACTGTAATGCTACGTCCAAATCACTGGAATAAATTGGCAAAATCTCGCTATCGCCTGCCTACAGTGCCTAGTGAAGTGGAATCTAGATGGGATTTGGTACCATGTACACAATACCTCCATCAATTGTCTAAATCCCACTGCACTAATGGCGGATACCGACGCACGTCTAACAACAACATAAGTGTCAAGGCCTCAGTTATGAGGGCTTCCATCGTCATGTGAAGCTGAACCACTAGTCATGAACATAGGCCAGGGCCTTAGCCGTTCCTTGCCACTCCGTGTCGTAAATGGCATATTGGCAAGTTTACGTTTCTCCTCAGACCATTTACATTTCTTTTTTTGGTTCTTTTTACTGAACTTTGGCTTTTTGGATGTTACATGCCCTCTACTATCACATTGGGCATCGGCCTTGGCAGACGACATTGATGGCATTTCATCATCTATGTCATGACTAGTGGCAGCAGCTTCAGCACTAGGAGGAAGTGGTTCTTGATCTTTCCCTATTTTATCCTCCAAATTTTTGTTCTCCATTATTTTTTTGGAGTTATATGAGACAATGGGGGTGATTCCGAGTTGTTCGCTTGCTAGCTGCTTTTAGCAGCATTGCACACGCTAAGCCGCCACCCACTGGGAGTGTATCTTAGCATAGCAGAATTGCGAACTAAAGATTTGCTAATTTTCTCGTAACGATTACCCCGCAGTTTCTGAGTAGCTCCAAACTTACTCTGCCACTGCGACCAGCTCAGTCCCTTTCGTTCCTGGTTTGACGTCACAAACACACCCAGCGTTCGGCCAGCCACTCCCCCGTTTCTCCAGACACTCCCGCGTTTATCTCTGGCACGCCTGCGTTTTTCCGCAAACACTGTGAAAACGCTGAGTATCCGCCCAGAAACACCCACTTCCTGTCAATCAGACTACGATCACTTCAACGATGAAAATTCTTCGTTCTGCCGTGAGTAAATCTACAAAGTTTTGAGCTAAAATACTTAGCACATGTGCACTGCGTACCATGCGCATTTTCGCATTAATCGCTCCGTTGCGAAAATCTGACTGGCTGAACTGGACTGATACAGCACAATACACTGAGTGACTACATTGGACTGGACTGAGCAGCACAACACTTGCCACCCCACTTTCCCGTCCCAACACACAGACACTGAACACTGAGGACACGTCCTTTCTATACACTCTCCGAGACTGGAGTGAAAATGGCCGCTAGAATCCGACAGCGGGATGATGACGTTTTGCCTCGTTCGGGTTTCCAAGTCAGGCGGGAAAACCCGAGCCTGGCTCGGATCCGGACTCGGAAGGCAAAGTTCGATAGGGTTCGGTTCTCTGAGAACCGATCCCGCTCATCTCTACAAAATATAGTAAAAGGGGTAGGCTCCCCTACAGTAACGCCCCTCCGCAGTACTTAGGTGGGGGTTGGTTCCCTTTGTTAGTCTGTGGCTCCCCTTACTTCCTAAGTTCCCCACTCATACAGTGAAGGGGGTAGGCCCCCTTAAGTACTATTCCCTGTTATTGCCCTTCCGCTGCAGTACTCTGCAATCGGGGAATATATATTTGTTATTAGGGTGTAGGCTCCCCTTGGGTATTTGTGCCCTATATTAATTATTAAGGGGGTATTCTCCCATTACTACAGTGCCTGTAAAGCTTATCCATATGTGTGTTATGGTATTACAAAGGCTGTGTGTTTATGCCAGCTCCGCCCAGCAGTGTCTGTTAAAGCGTATATACCTGTGCTTCCTTCTACAAAGGTGGGGTTATTATTGACTGTTTTATGCAAGCTCCGCCCAACAGTGCCTGTAAAGCTTATTCATATGTGTGTTATGGTATTACAAAGGTGGGTTTATTATTGACTGATTATGCAAGCTCCACCCAGCAGTGCCTGTTAAAGTTTATATGCCTGTGTGCTTCTTACTACAAAGGATGAGTCATTAGAGACTGTTTATGCAAGCTTCGACCAGCAGTGCCTGTTACAGCTTATATTTCTATGTGCTTTGATATTACAAAAGCTGGTACGAGACTGTGTTATATAGGGACCACGCCAGCTTGCTTACCTGTTCCCGCAACTCACCTGCTTGATTGTTATTGCTGGTTATACGAGACTGTGATATACATAAAGACAACTCCAGCTTGCTTACCTGTTCCCGCAACTCACCTGCCTATTGTTATTGCTGGTTATGTGAGACTGTGCTATTATAAAGACAGCGCCAGCTTGCTTACCTGTTCCCACAACTCACCTGCCTATTGTTATTGCTGGTTATACGAGACTGTGCTATTATAAAGACAACGCCAGCTTGTTTACCTGTTCCCGCAACTCACCTGCCTATTGTTATTGCTGGTTATACGAGACTGTGCTATTATAAAGACAACGCCAGCTTGCTTACCTGTTCCCGCAACTCACCTGCCTATTGTTATTTACTGGTTATACGAGACTTTGCTATTATAAAGACAACGCCAGCTTGCTTACCTGTTCCCGCAACTCACCTGCCTATTGTTATTTGCTGGTTATACGAGACTGTGCTATTATAAAGACAACGCCAGCTTGCTTACCTGTTCCCACAACTCACCTGCTTGATGGTTATTGCTGGTTATACGAGACTGTGCTATTTAAAAACAACGCCAGCTTGCTTACCTGTTCCCGCAACTCACCTGCTTGATTGTCATTGCTGGTTATACAAGACTGTGTTAAATAGAGATAACTCCAGCTTGCTTACCTGTTCCCACAACTCACCTGCCTATTGTTATTGCTGGTTATACGAGACTGTGTTGAATAAAGACAACGCCAGCTTGCTTACCTGTTCCCGCAACTCACCTACCTATTGTTATTGCTGGTTATACGAGACTGAGATATATAAAGACAACGCCAGCTTGCTTATCTGTTCCCGCAATTCACCTGCTTACTTGTTATTGCTGGTTATATAAGACTGTTATGCTGAGACAATGCCAGCCTATTTCAAGGTTTCCTTCTGTTGTTTATTCTAACAAAGAGTTCTAAATCTAATTGTTACTTACTCTGTCACTGACATCGTTAACATATAATAATAAAATGGAGTTGGATCCTGAATTGTGTATGGTAATTGCAGGGCCGGTTCTTGCCCTTGTGGCGCCCCCGGGCAAAACAATAGGGGCGTGGCTTCATACGGGGGGGTGGTCAGTTACGCCCCCATTTGTGCCTTCTGTAGCGCCGCTGAAAGAGAAAAAAAAATGTATACTTACTATCCCCGCTCCTAATTCCAGACCGCTGCAGACCTCCGCCGGCGCCGCTCCGCTCCTCTCCTCGGATCAGCATAGACACTAGAGGTCAATTATGACCCCTAGCGTCTGTGCCATAATGCTGTGCGGTGTGCGATGATGTCATCGCGCACCGCACAGCAAAGATCCCCTCCACGAAGGGAAACTAGACGCTACGCGTCTAGTTCCCTTCACAGCGTGGGGCACAGTAGCGGATCTTGCCATGGTGCGTCGCCCTCCGGATGGCGCCAGCGCCCTCTGGAAGGCGGCGCCCTGGGCAAAAGTCCTGCTTACCCGTGGCAAGATCCACTACTGGGTAATTGTGTCAGAGGAGTAAGGCAGGTCTGCCTCTCTGATCTTAACCGAACCAGGTTTATTTAATTACCCACATGTAGTTTAAGTTCCGGCACCGGATATGTGGGCATTACAGTTGTGTGAGGAAGCAGCGCTGGAGGGTGGGTGTGGTGTAGGGAGCAGCGCTGGAGGGTGGGTGTAGTGTAGGGAGCAGCGCTGGAGGGTGAGTGTAGGGTAGGGAGCAGCACTGGAGGGTGGGTGTAGGGTAGGGAGCAGCGAGGGAGGGTGGGTGCAGTCTAGGGAGCTGTGCTGGAGGGTGGGTGTGGTCTAGGGAGCTGTGCTGGAGGGTGGGTGTGGTGTAGGGAGTGGTGCTGGAGGGTGGATGTGGCGTAGGGAGCAGCACGGGAAGGAGGCTGTAGGGAGCACTGCAGTGAGGGAGGCTGGGTGTAGTGTAGGGAGCAGTGCTGGAGGGTGGGTGTAGTGTAGGGAGCAGCGCTGGAGGGTGGGTGTAGGAAGCGGCGCTGGAGGGAGGCTGTAGGGAGCGGCGTGAGAGGGAGGCTGTAGGGAGCAGCGCTGGAGGGTGGGTGTAGGTAGCACTGCAGTGAGGGAGGGTGGGTGTATGTAATACTATTTACTGTTAGGCGGGCGACAGCCAAGGACACACGCTGAATGCACCGGCGGACTTTCAAATTGTAGTGCTGGTCACCAGCCAGTTAGAATGGGCAGTTCGGCAGCCAATCAGGAGCCGCTGCTGCGGCCGCTTCCCTGATTGGCTTCCGGTCCGCCAGCTCTGATTGGCTTGCGGTCAGCGCTACATTAGAAATGCCGCCGCCGCGTTCATCGTGTGTTCATGGCTGCCGCCCGCCTAACAGTACGTTACTGCACATGCCCAATCTAATCCCGTTAATCCCGGGATTGGAGGCTCCAATCCAGGGATTCAAATCCCTGCGTTTTTGGTCCAGAATCCCGGGATCCCGCCGATCCCATTCTTGGGATTGGCCTCCCTAGCAGCAGGGTGTGCTGTGCACCCATTATAGGTACGCCACTTCTTACAAAAATTTACTTAGGTGCCTGTGCATTTTTTAATAAACTTGAGGAGAGCACAACGAGCTTGAAAGAGATTATATAATGGACTATTAAGGATTAAGTAGTATGAAATTCTTCGAGTGAGACATCAGGAACACCTTTTCAATGGCAGTAATTGTAATTGCAAGATTTTGATGTACTGTACTTTCCAGAAAGGTGAGGGGTCCTGCACTTGGGAGGGAACCAGGGGTGTGTTTATGGAGAACGCTCACTCCTGCCCAGTAAGGAAAGGTGGCAAGTCTCACAATCCTGGCCATGGACCTTATCAGGCTGGGACGGACCATCTGGCACTTGTAGCAAATGCCAGAAGGGGAAGTGTATTGAAAATGTAGTGAGTGCTCCTTGGCAGTGATAGGTAGGTGTCTTAGCTTATACACAGAATTAGTATGTTTTATAGGCATGTTATGGGAATGTCGTGCGTGTATCGTGAAAGTGACTGTGTATGCAGATGCTCAATTGCTCACATTGGAGGCCACACTTGGACAGAGAAAATGCACCTGCCAGAGGACTGGTGCAAGATTAGATGGTGACGTCTAATGGTGCACCAATCAGTATTACTGCATCTGCGGACACTGACAGTGGGTGTCTCGGTCCTTGCACATTCTGATGTGTACATTCCATATGTACACAAGGGAAGGTCTGTTAGCGGCATCTGCATAAATTTGCAAATGGGCGCCTGTCAGTACATGCAGCTGCAGTTGCTTCTGCGTGCGGCTCAGAGTCAGCCACTATGTGAGTGGTGCAGCGTATAGAGGCCCTCATTCCGAGTTGATCGCTCGCTAGCTACTTTTAGCAGCCGTGCAAACGGGGAGTGTATCTTCGCTTTGCAGGAATGCGAACGCCTGTGCAGCCGCGCGGCAGCAAACACATTTTGTGCAGAACAAGACCAGCCCTGTAGTTACTTATTCTGTGCGATGATTGCTGCGACGAGTGACGCGGTAATGATGTCAGATACACGCCCAGCAAACTCCCGGCCACGCCTGCGTTTTTCCAAACACTCCCAGAAAACGGTCAGTTGCCACCCAGAAACTCCCACTTCCTGTCAATCTCCCTGCGTTCGGCCGTGCGACTGGAAGCGTCGCTAGAACCTGTGCAAAAGCTCTTTGTACTCGTACGACGCGCGTGTGCCTTTGCGGTGCATACGCATGCGCAGATTAGCCCCGTTCTGCCATAATCGCTGTGCTGCGAACATCCGTAACGAGCGATCAACTCGGAATGACCCCCAGGGTGAGGCGCTCCCTGCTAACTCAGAGTTTAAATATACATTTATTTTTTTATCAGCTTGAGGAAAATAGACTCTCAGTGACCGCTTTATTTGATACACCCGCACACCTGCTCAGTGGTATATAGAAAAAGGAGGGGGGCTTATGTGCAATCTTTGTCCGGGCCCCCTCCTCTCTAGCAGGCAACATTTTCACAGAGACCCGCTGTCGCTGTCATTGCCGCAGGAGTAGTAAGTATTGAAAAACATAGATGCAGGGTGTTGCGCACCACACATACTGCACATATTATTACGCCACTGCGCCTGCTCACTAATACAAATATCTGATCTCTCAATCATGTGACAGCAAATCAAAGCATTATGAAGAGCGCGTGCGAATAGAGCAAGCGAGCGTAAAATTCTAGGCTGTTAGGATTGCATGGGCTTTACACAATGTGTAGGTTACTTAACAGTTAATAGGCTTGGGGGGGTTGGTCTTAATTAGAATAGTGGGAGTGTAGGGAGGAGCTAGCAGACATTTTAGTCAGACAGGAACTACATCCTGTCTCTTTCTCCCAGGAGTTTCCAGCAGAAGGACCTCTGCTCCTGTGAGTAGCTCTTTGATTCTCTTTTGTCTCTCCAAAATCCACTTTCTCTACTCTGCTTTATTCTTTCACTAATTCCTATCTATTCTATAGCCTCTTTATTCACCCTTCTTTCTCTTATTCCCTCACTATCCCCTTTTTCATTCTCCTCCTAATGGCCGCTCGCCCACGCAGACGCGCGCACCCCCCTGTTCGCTACCTAGTCCTCGGGTCTGGTGCGGCTTCAGCGGTATCTTCCGCGCTGCGCCACCGCCAGTCCCTCAGCCCTGCCCTGCTACCTGCTGCCACGGGCGCACCGCGGGTGCTTCCGCCGGCGGTCTGGGGGCTACTTCCGCCAGAGGTCCCGCGACGCGCTCGCGTGGACTCCGGCGGATCGCGGCTACACACGGCGCTTCTCCCGCCCCAGCCCCCTCAGCCGCGCAGGGCACGCGGGACGGGATGGCGGCGGGGGCACGCGGGCGGACACAGGTGGACATTACCCCTGGGGGTGCTGCGGCAGCCTCCAGGGGTAGGGGCACATGCAACACCACCCGGACACGGGCCACAGGTGGGGGACAAGGCGGGTCTACTGGGGGGAATAATTTGTCAGCCTCCAGGGGCTTGTCCCCCCCCAATACTGTTCAACCCATTCCTGCTGAGGGGCCCCTCCGGGATCGTGTGGTGCATCCGGGGGCAGCGGCACGTGCGCTCTTCTCGAAACGCGGCTCCCGGGCGCGGCGTGCTGAGAGGCGGGGTGCTGCTGTGCCCAGTCTGGGGGAGACCGCAGTGTTTTATGATCGCCCTGCATTAGGTGCCCCCCGTCCGGTCGGCAGCCCCCTCGCAGTTGTTGGCCGGTCCCGGGCGGGCACTGGGCGCAGGGAGAGACGCACAGCTTCAGGTACTGCGCATCCGGCTGGTGGTGCAGGGCCTTTGGCCGCCAGGGCACCTGCGGCAAGCGGCGTGGTCCTCCCTATTGCACCTGCGACAGTGGTCGCTCCTGCGGACGGGGACACGGCGTCTGTTTCTGCACTGCTGGTCTCGGTTATAGGGATTTTGACTCCCCTGTTGACTGCGCAGTCATCTGCAAGTGTTTCGGCAGGCCAGTTCAGTGACTTGCGGTCCGCACTCACCCCACTGGTCGCTCAGCTGACGTCGTTATGCGCCGCTCCCCCTTCTGCTGCAGGTCAGCAGCCGCTTGTTTCCACTGGGTCCGGTGCGCAGGCGCCTGCACTTAACCACTTGCCAGGCTCTTCGCTGGCTCTTTCTGTTCCCTCTCCTGTTGCAGATCCGGTGGACATGCCAGAGAGTGATTCCAGCGACAGCGACCAGTCTTCCGCATCGGCTGCCACGAGACGGGACTCCCAGGCCTCCCCATCCGGTGAGACTAATGGTAATGGCGCTTTGGGTCAGCAGGGTGCCGGGGCCGAGACTGCCAAGGGCAAAGACCAGGCAAAGGTTGTCAAGGGTAAACGCCATAGACACAGGCGTTCCCACAAGCGCAGTAAGCGATCGCGCCGCTGTAGGCATGGTAGCAGTAGCAGCAGTCCGGAAGAGGGCAGCCCCAGCGACGTTGTGCGTTGCCCATACACCAAGGTTATGCGGGGTCTCCGCCCACGGATACGTGATCGTATCAATAGCAGATCTTACGTGGATGTCTTCGCATTAACATCCAAGTCCCGCAAGGCTTTGGTGGCGGCCAAGAAAAAGAGTGGGATAGGTGAGGACGCATATAGGTTCTATGTTAACTGGCTCAAGGGGTTCTACACATTCTCAGCCTGTTACCTGGAGACTCGCCCGGAAGAGGCCATGAACATTGTGCACTACCTGCACATGATTCATGGTCTATTCCTTTCTAACAGGCCTCTCGCCTGGCTTCGGTACGACACGGAGTTCAGACGTAAACAGCACGGTCTGCATCTCCTGGCTTTCGGTGTCAAGGATGTTGAAGTATGGCTTGAGGTTACGGAGGGCTCCCTCGAGCTTCCGGAAGCTTCTACGGCCAAGCCCGTTAGCACGTCCGCTAGGGGTTCCTTTCGGGCCACCGCGGGACGAGGGTCCAAAGGTCATTGTTTTGCCTTTAACAACGGCAATTGCGGATCTGGGTCCAAATGTCGTTTCCGGCACAGCTGCCTGCGCTGCGGAGCTTCCCACCTGGCTAAGGAATGTCCCAAGCCTGCCGGTGCGGGTCCGGGTGGCTGATCCCCCGGCGTTACTAGTGCTAAGTAAAGTCCCCTCCCCTGTCCGGCTGGACGCCATGCGCAAATGGCTTACTTGGTACCCACTTCGCCCTCAGGCCCAATTTTTGATGGAAGGTTTTACCGAGGGATTTCGCCTCCCCATTAGCGGCATGGTCCTTTACTCAGCTCCTCGGAACTTGCGCTCGGCCAGAGAGCTTCCCCATGTTCTGCAAGGTAAAGTGGCCAAGGAAGGGCAGCTGGGATGCATGGCCGGCCCCTTTGCTGCACCCCCTTTGCCGAATTTGGTTTTATCCCCAGTTGGAGTGGTCCCTAAGAAAACTCCTGGCAAATTTAGGCTAATCCAGCACCTGTCTTACCCTCATGGCGCATCTGTTAACGATGCGATCCCCGAGGCGCTATCCTTGGTTACGTATCAGTCGTTTGATGAAGCTTTGAAATTAGTCAGAGCGGCGGGCCCCCATGCGTTATTGGGTAAAGTCGATGTGGAATCTGCATTTCGTCTTTTGCCATCGCACCCTGATTCATTTCGTTTCATGGGCTTTAGGCTGGACGACGGCTTTTACATCGACATATGCCTACCCATGGGTTGCTCAGTCTCCTGTGCTTATTTTGAGGCTTTTAGATTATTTCTCCACTGGTGCGTTTGCACAGGGACGGGTGAACCGTGAATCGCACATTATCTGGACGATTTCCTGTGCATCGGGCCTTGCGGCTCGGACAGGTGTGCTCGGCTGCTCTTCTCCTTGAAAGCACTTTTTTCCGAGTTCGGGGTACCAATCGCTCCAGATAAATGTGAGGGTCCCTGCACCCGCCTCTCGTATCTAGGCATCGAACTGGATACTGAGGCGGGATGCTGCCAATTGCCCTTAGACAAAGTTGCCAAGTTGCGTGAGAGTATAGAGAGGGCATTGGCAGGTGGCAAGGTTACCTTGCGCCAGTGCCAATCCCTTCTCTGTATTTTACATTTTGCATGCAGGGTCATTCCCATGGGTAGAATCTTTTGTCGCAAATTGGAACGGGCGACGGCTGGCGCTCGTAGGCCGCATCACTTCATTAGATTGTCATCCGGGATTTGCAGGGACCTGCGAGTTTGGGATGCCTTTCTTCAGGAGTTTAATGGTGTAGCCATTTGGCTGTCTGATGCGGTCCACAGCCCAGGTATCCAGTTATTCACCGACGCGTCGGGTTCCTGGGGATACGGTGCATACCTCGATGGTGCATGGTCCGCTGCCCCTTGGCTGGACTCCTGGTTCCGTCAGGGCTTAACCCGCAACCTTTTGTTGCTGGAACTGTTTCCCATTGTCGTTGCATTGGAACTGTGGGGGGAGCGGATCAAAGACCAGCACGTGGTCTTTTGGTGTGACAATCTGGGCGTGGTTCAGGCGATCAATGGGCAGCAATCTTCTTCGCTTCCAGTTCTTCGCTTGTTGGCCCGCCTGGTCTTGCTCTGTTTGCGTCTGAATGTTCACTTTGTTGCACGGCACGTCCCAGGGGTTGACAACAGCATTGCCGATGCTCTCTCTAGACAACAGTGGGCTCGGTTTCGCGCGTTGGCCCCTGCTGCGGCGCTTACAGGTGACGTTTGCCCTTCTGATTGCTGGCAGGTTATATGGCTGGGATAACTGCTTTGGCCAGCCAGTCGGTGGCTCCTAGCCAGGCTGGTGAAATATCGGGCAGCGTTCCATCGGTGGGAGGCATTCATTGCGCACAGGCGAAACGAAGGTAAGCCTTCCTTTCGACTACTGTTGGATTTTGTCTGGCGTATGTACGTAGCTGGGAGGTCGCGCGCTGTTGTCAGCCAGATGCTGGCAGGTATCTCCTTTTTTCTGCGTTTTCAGGGTAGCCACGATTTCACTAAAAGCTTTTTGGTGAGACGCTGTTTGCAGGGCTGGGCTCGTGGCACTCCTGTGTCTGTGGACAACAGGCGTCCTATATCGGTTGCGCTGCTGGGTCGCCTGATGGAGGTTTTACCATCCGTTTGCGATTCTCAGTATGAGATGTTGCTTTTCCGGCTTGCCTTGGCGATGGCTTTTCACGGAGCCTTTCGGATCGGCGAGTTGGTGGCCCCCTCCATGTCCGCGGCCCCTCCTTTGCTTGAGTCCCATGTGTTGCTGGCGGATGCGTTACTGTGCAAATTGAGCCGTTCTAAGACGGATCACTTGGGGCGTGGGCATTGGATTACCTTGCCTGCCTGCCCTAACACTAGCATCTGCCCCATAACCTTGGCACGCGTGTATGGTGACTCCCGCCCACTTTGTGGCGGAGCGTGGCTTGTCCACCCCGATGGGTCACCTTTGACGTTGTACCAATTCCGGTGGGTATTTAAGCAATGCATCCTTGCGTTGGGATTGTCGCCATCACTGTATGATACACATTCCTTTCGTACTGGTGCTGCGACAACAGCCGCTTCATTGGGTTTTTCTGAGGCTGAGATTAAAGCGCTTGGTCGATGGAAATCCAATGCTTACAAGTGCTATGTCAGGTAATTCCATTGTCCAGTTTACGGCAGGCCTTCTTCTGGTTTGCCTCAAATTTTTCTTGTTCTCCTTATTCGTTTTTAGGACTCCCATTTCAGTAGACCTGATGGCGTCCTTTTGTCTGATGAGGGCATTTGTTTAGGTTGGAAGGTAGTTTCCGAGTTCTTTATAGCTTAGTTTTAGTTAGTTCGTTGTTAGTCAGGGTATGCTGGCGGCACCGGCTCCTTACAGGCCGGTGTGGTGGGAAAGAACGGCAGTTACAGTGGCTATTGCGCCGCTGTTTGTGGGTGCGCTCTTTGCCCAATACATCGTATACTCTGGCCCTCCTTACCGGGGGTCATTGGGGCTCAGCTGTCTGGCCGGCTCTATTATGGTGTATTGGGGAGAGAGTTGGAAACTCAGCACTTATTGGCGTAAGCCAATGAGATAAAGAAGTCATGTCGTGGACATGCGTAGCGGCAATAAGTCGTAATGTCACTGTTGGTCTGGCCGTTCTTTCTTATTGTCACCATACTTAGCTTAAATATATCATAATAAATAACGGTTGACCGATTTTAATGGCATTTCAGTTGTCTGTGTCGTTATTTCTCTGTGTCATTTATTTCTAGATAAGTTAAGTTAGTTCACATTTATTTGTAAGGTTATTGTGTAATGATGTCATGCGGTCCGACATCAGACGATAGAAAGTTTAATGCATGCAGACAAGGTGAAGAAGTTCAGCAAACACCAGAACAGGGGAGAAATATGATACTGTGAGTGACTCTGACCGTGGAACAACTGTTAGCAACATAGTAGTTTCTGTATCTCAGTAACTACGGATCTCCAGGGATTTCCAAGCACAACAGTCTGTAGTTTATAGATAATGGTGTCCAAAATAAAAACATCCAGTTAACAGAAGTTTTGTGGCCAAAGTGCCTTGTTGTTAGAGAGAGATCAGAGGAGAATGGCCAAATTGGTGCAAGCTAACAGGAAGCAGACAGTAACACAAATAACCTATTTTACAGTAATGGCATGCAGAACACACAGCATGTTAAACTTTCTTATACCTCATGGCTAGTTGCATAAATATGACAGTGACTTCGCTGTACTCCAAGGTCACCAAATTCCTGTCCACCTTTGGGATGTGGGGTTTGGGAGATACTAAGCCTTGCAGCATGAATATGCAGCAGACAAATTTGCAGCACTGCGTGGTGCTATTATCATCGGAACGTATATGGACTGTTTCCAGAACCTTGCTGAATCCATGTTACAGAGGACTCATGCTCTTCTGGGGGAAGAGGGGTTGTCCTATTTAGAGTATTAGGGCTATATTTACTAAGATGCAGGTTTACAGAAGTGGAGATGTTACCCATAGCAACCAACCAGATTCTAGCTATTATCTTCTAGAAAGTGCTTGATAAATAAATACAGTAGAATGGTAATGCAGCAGAAGGCATCATGCCTCCTTCTGCAGCACTGATCTGGACATTACTGATCCAGACTAATTCCTCTTTAGCAAAATTGTGTCACCTCCTAGCATAGACATTTTGTTAAAAGATAACCACATATCATAGCCCACCAAATGTGTGTAACTCTTTATAGAGGCATTGTAGGACTGGGGTTCAAAGTGTGACTTTCCGCAAATAGGACAGTGACACAATCTCTCTAAAGAGGCATTTACAGCTTTAAAGGCATTGAGTCAAGACAAGTATTAACCATCAACAGGGTCTGGACAGTGTCAAATTGTTTTTACAAAACCATTATGACTATGAGGGTAATTCAGATCTGATCACTAGCAGGCGATATTTGCACTGCTGCGATCAGAAAGTCGCCGCCTACTGGGGAAGTGTATTTTAGCTGTGCAAGTGTGCGAACGCATGTGTAGCAGAGCTGTACAAACAGATCCTGTGCAGTCTCTGCGCAGCCCAGGGCTTACTCAGATGCTGCGATCACTTCAGCCTGTCCGGGACCAGAATTGACATCAGACATCCGCCCTGCAAACGCTTGGACACGCCTGCGTTTTTCCAACCACTCCCTGAAAATGGTCAGATGCCATCCACAAATTCCTCTTCCTGTCAATCTCCTTGCATTTGCCCGTGCAAATGGATTCTTCGCAAAAACCCATCGCTGAGCGGCGATCCGCTTTGTACCCGTGCGACGCACCTGCGCATTGCGGTGCATACGCATGCGCAGTTCGGACCTGTTTGCAGGCTGTGAGAAAACGCAGCCTAGCTATCAGGTCTAAATTACCCCGTATAATGGACCAGCTGTATCATCTTACATTAGTTTATTGGAGGAAACTTTGATTTATAATTATTTTTGTTGTTATTACTTTTTTTCCTTGCAGCTTTGAGGGTGTGCCATGGGGTCTCACGTGGCCCCCTTCTTTGCTAATATTTTTATGTCTCAGGTGGAGAAGGACTTATAGTATGATTATTTGGAGTTTCAACAACATTGGCCCTCATTCCGAGTCGTTCGCTCGGTAATTTTCTTCGCATCGCAGCGTTTTTCTGCTTAGTACGCATGCGCAATGTTCGCACTGCGACTGCGCCAAGTAAATTTGCTTTGAAGATAGTATTTTTACTCACGGCTTTTTCTTCGCTCAGGCGATCGTAGTGTGATTGACAGGAAATGGGTGTTACTGGGCGGAAACACGGCGTTTTATGGGCGTGTGGATAAAAACGCTACCGTTTCCTGAAAAAACGCGGGAGTGGCTGGAGAAACGGAGGAGTGTCTGGGCGAACGCTGGGTGTGTTTGTGACGTCAAACCAGGAACGACAAGCACTGAACTGATCGCAGATGCCGAGTAAGTCTGAAGCTACTCTGAAACTGCTAAGTAGTTTGTAATCGCAATATTGCGAATACATCGTTCGCAATTTTAAGAAGCTAAGATTCACTCCCAGTAGGCGGCGGCTTAGCGTGTGTAACTCTGCTAAAATCGCCTTGCGAGCGAACAACTCGGAATGAGGGCCATACTTTCTATTTTTGCCAGTACATTGATATTTTGGTTCTTTGGGCTGGGACTGACAACCAGTTGGACAATTGAAAACATTAATAAACTATACCCTAACATCAAGATTACTTACAGTATGCTCATGAAATCCATTAATTGGTTTAAATAAGCATAAGATCTACAGTATACTACCATTTACCATAAGCCAATAAATACAACTTTACACGCCCAAAGTCACCATCCCAGCTTGCTCAGGAAAGGGATACCTTATTCCTAATTTTTGTGCATATGATGAAACACCATGGATGAGACAGCTGCAAGAATGGAGATTTACAAAATACTTTTAAAATTTGTACAGCGTGGTTACAGCTTGAGGTAGTTATAAAGTGCTAAGAAAAAAGTTTTTGATTTTAAAAGAATTGGAAAACGAACCAAAAATGAATCTGAACGAAAACACGATAAATTAGAACCAAAAATAAAAAAGGGAGTCAAGGCACTCCCTTGCTTCTAATGGTAACTGTGTCTTGGTGCCCTCCTGGTTAACCACTTCTGCAAAGTGGGACTTAATAATACCAGCGCTGAGGCGACACTCTAGATGACTTGAAAAGAAGAATTCATGCTTCCATATTGGTTATCAATGTTTCAATACTTTATGGATGCATTTTCGTCAGGATGTATCCTGCCGCCTCAGATATACCTGTCTCTCCTGTGGGATTGTGTCCTGAGGAAGGTCACGTTGAGTGACCGAAACGTTGACCGCCATGATGGCTTCCACTTTGTGAGTTAATAAATATTGTTTTGATTTTGCTACTAAGACCCTGGTGAGTGCCTTTTCTGGAACTTTTATATACATGGAATACATTGGAGTGCACCCCAGGCAGATGTTATAAAAGTATTAGAGAGTGCCAACCTATATATAAGACTATAAAATCTTGTAGAGTAATACAAACAAAGATGATATTTCTAACATATTCTTTGTATTTTTCATACACTTTATATAGTCAAAACTCTGGTGCACACTTTAGTATGACAAGAACGGCTCTGCCTCGCCTGCCTCACCCCACCGCATGTCACTGGTAATTACAGTAGCACAGCTTAGTACAGAAAAACTGTTCTCTAGCAGTGACCTGACATTGGCTGTTTTGATTCAGTGCACAGATCTTTTTCAAAGTATATAAGGACCAGTGAGTCACCCACTTCTTAAGGGAGAAATTGCACCAAGTTGAATCCTGAAAGCCACAATTACAGCAATACCCCTTTTATTAGGAATAATTACCAAAACCGCCTCAGCACTTAACAAAAAGCACAAATGCAACTAGGTAGAGACCGTGACAGTGACAGCATAAACAGCACTGACTGATGGCAGTCTCTGACAAACCATACTTACCTACTTTCGATTTCTCCTCTAGGGGGGGGGGGGGGGCTGTGACATCATCAAGCCCCGCCCCCAGATCAGGTAAATGCCACTACTCGCGGGTCTGCGGGAAGGGGGTGGGGCTAAAATGATGCAATTCACGTCATTTGAACCCCTTCCCCTCCCCACGGACCCGCGAATACGGGAGAGTATGTCTCCACCCTGCCTGCATCACTAGGGTGCAAGCAGGATGCAGGAGACCTGTCTACTCTTCCGGGGGTGTGGGGGGCTACCCAAAAAAACGTGAGCCTTCCGCAGCTTCCGGGAGAGTAGGCAAGTATGTGATAAACTCACTGCTATACACAGCTAAGACAAACCAGCAGACAAAGTTATCAAAAACGAAACATACTAGCATAGAAACAGCTAAGATTACCACAAATAAGAAACACCAGATATAGTAAAGTGCATGGAAAAACAATAACAATGAAAAAGAGCGTTTATCTGTCCAAATGGAAGAGTCCAGGCATTCAATTATGAACAGATATTAAATTCAGGCAGCCTGTTGCTGGTGCGGATTAAGAAGCTTGGACTATTATTATTATTATTATTATTATTCTTTATTTATATGGCGTCACAAGGGTTCCGCAGCGCCCAATTACAGAGTATATAAACAAATAATCAAAACAGGAAAACAGCAACTTACAGCTGAAACAATATAGGACAAGTACAGGGTAAATAAACATAGTCTGCAGATGACACTGGAATAAGTATCAGGTGGCAGAAGACTGCGTGATTTGGTGCAGTTGAAGATTATTAAAGTAAGACAAAAGATAAGCACATGAGGGAAGAGGGCCCTGCTCATGAGGGCTTACATTCTAAAGGGGAGGGGAAGACAGACAGGGGTGACACAAACGGGGTACACAGAGAGCGTAGAACAGAGGGTTAGGATGAGAGTTGGCTGGGTTTGGTAAAGAAGTGGCTCTTGAGAGCCCATTTGAAGTTTTGTAGACAGGTGGAGAGTCTGAGGGGAATAGGTAGGGAATTCCAGAGAAAGGGAGCAGCACGTGAAAAATCTTGGAGGTAGGAGTGGGAGGAAGTAATCAGTAGGCAGGAGAGTCGGCGTGCATTAGCAGAGCGAAGAGGACGGGTGGGAGTGTAAGTGAGTGTGAGAAGCTTGAAATGGATTCTGAAAGGGAAGGGGAGCCAGTGAAGGGCTTGTAGGAGAGGGGAGGTGGATGTAGTGCGTTTGGGGAGGAAAATGAGCCGGGCTGCAGCATTGAGGATAGATTGGAGTGGAGAGAGGTAATTGTCAGGGAGGTCAGTTAGGAGGAGATTACAGTAATCCAGTCTGGAGATGACCAGTGAGTGGATAATGGTCTTAGTAGCATCCTGGGTGAGAAAGGATCTGATCCTGGAAATATTTTTGAGATGAAAAAGACAGGTTTGTGAGAGGTGCTGAATGTGTGGTTTGAAGGAGAGGGAGGAGTCAAGGATTACGCCAAGACAGCGTACTTGGGGGCTAGGGGAGATAGCAGTGCCATCAATAGATAATGAGACTAGTAGTTCCTCAAGGACTAGAGATCCACAAGTTAGCCAGCACTGATTTACAGTAGGATGATACTATTTTATCAAAACTGCAACTGGCTGCGATCGCATGCTGGGGGCCCACCAGGACAGGGCAAGACCACCTAGCATGCAAATGCACAGCATCAATGAATTGTGGAAGCCTGGCTGCGAAGGCAGGCATAGGATGGCCATGTTTATACTTGCAGCGGCCGCATGTGATGTCACGCGGCCACCCCCCGAAAACAGCGCCGCCCCTGTTTTCCCCACCCCTGCAACGCCAAGTCAACGCCCACCCAGCCACCAGCGCTGCCAATCATGTTGTGGTCGCATCCTTCCGGGATGCGACCGCAATATGCCAGCCCGTGCACGCGCATTGCCGACGATGCGCGTGCACAGTACAGCACGGGTCGGGAGAATGCATCTCTGACCAGTGCTGAATAAGGCCTATAGGCAGAAAGTACTATCAGATCTCCAGAAGGAAATGACATTTACTATAAATGACAAAATTCACAAATTATTTAAAGTAATGAAAAATAAATATCCTATACTGTATGTATCCATGACAGTTAGGGGTCTATTTACTAAGCTTTGGATGGAGATAAAGTGGACGGAGATAAAGTTCCAGCCAACCAGCTCCTAACTGCATACTTGCCTACTCTCCCGGAATGGCCGGGAGGCTCCCGAAAATCGGGTGACCCTACCTGCCCCCCGGAAGAGCAGGCAAGTCTCCCGGAATCAGGGGTCCCCCTGCCCGTCCGCCCACTTAGTGTGTAAAGTGGGCGGTCCGGGCAGTTGATGACGCGATTCTTGCTGAATCGCGTCATCATAGCCACGCCCCCTGCAGTGTAATGCGGGGGAACGCGGCATTACAGAGCGGGGGCGTGGCTTAAAGGATGTGCCGCCGAAACTCTGCCCCCCGTCCCACCCCTGCTACACCCCCGCCCCGCCTCCCGTCCACCTCCTCCCCACGTCACAGCCCTCCCCTGCCCCCTTGCTGAGCCGACCTGGCTGCTCTCTCCCGCAGAGAGCAGCCAGAATGTCGGCAGGTATGCCTAACTGTAATTTTTCAAACACAGCCTGTAATATGGGAGTTAGGAGCTGATTGGCTGGTACTTTATCACCATGCAAGGCTTAGTAAATAGACCTTTCAGTTTTATATAGTCTTTTCAGTGAAATAAAGGGGGGAAGGGGGTCAGGCATAAAAGAAAAAAATACACTGTAAGAGAAGGAAATGTAAAAGATACAATGTTATGCCTGGTAAGAACAATGCATGAAACACTGATAATTACTGTAATGTGAGTGAATTCAGTTATTCAGAATGTCAGATGTAACAGCTACGTAACATGTTCTCAGAGTTTCCCATTCATTTGTAACTTTCTACACCACACTGCAGTATCATCAGATCCCATGAGACACAATAGAATTAGCCCTGTGACAGGTACAGACCTCACCTGTACCACACCTGTGACATCACTTCCTGTTCTGTCGTTCTATCTCTGACTAACACAGATGTCTTGTAAATGACTCACTTTGACATTTTAGCAGTGAGGTAACATAACATTCATAATCACGGGTTCTGAGATTCTTTGTGAGGTGTAGTGAGGTTACACAGATAAACATACACTGTTGCCCAGAAGAAAATTTCAATATATATATATATATCCGAACCCGCCCGAACTTCACCTTTTTTTTCACGGGTCCGAGCGACTCGGATCCTCCCGCCTTGCTCGGTTAACCCGAGCGCGCCCGAACGTCATCATCCCGCTGTCGGATTCTCGCGAGATTCGGATTCTATATAAGGAGCCGCGCGTCGCCGCCATTTTCACACGTGCATTGAGATTGATAGGGAGAGGACTTGGCTGGCGTCCTCTCCGTTATAGTAGAAAAGACTGAGTGACTTACTTATAATTGGGGGAGGATTGGGGACGGGGAGCAGCTGTTAGGGAGTACAGTGCAGGGTTTTGATTATACCACCAGTGAGTTTAATCCGTTTTCTCTGACGTCCTAGTGGATGCTGGGACTTCCGTAAGGACCATGGGGAATAGCGGCTCCGCAGGAGACTGGGCACATCTAAAGAAAGCTTTAGGACTAGCTGGTGTGCACTGGCTCCTCCCCCTATGACCCTCCTCCAAGCCTCAGTTAGATTTCTGTGCCCGAACGAGAAGGGTGCAAACTAGATGGCTCTCCTGAGCTGCTTAGTGAAAAGTTAGTTTTAGGTTTTTTATTTTCAGTGAGTCCTGCTGGCAACAGGCTCACTGCATCGAGGGACTAAGGGGAGAAGGAACGAACTCACCTGCGTGCAGAGTGGATTGGGTTTCTTAGGCTACTGGACATTAGCTCCAGAGGGACGATCACAGGTACAGCCTGGATGGGTCCCAGAGCCGCGCCGCTGGCCCCCTTACAGAGCCAGAAGCCTGAAGAGATCCGGAAAAATCGGCGGCAGAAGACGTCCTGTCTTCAATAAGGTAGCGCACAGCACCGCAGCTGTGCGCCATTGCTCTCAGCACACTTCACACTCCGGTCACTGAGGGTGCAGGGCGCTGGGTGGGGGCGCCCTGAGACGCAATGAAAACACCTTAGATGGCAAAAGATGCATCACATATAGCTCCTGGGCTATATGGATGCATTTACCCATGCCAAAAATGTACAGAAAAACGGGAGATAAGGCCGCCGATAAAGGGGCGGAGCCTATCTCCTCAGCACACTGGCGCCATTTTCCCTCACAGCTCCGTTGGAGGGAAGCTCCCTGTCTCTCCCCTGCAGTCACTACACTACAGAAAGGGTTAAATAAAGAGAGGGGGGCACAAATTAGGCGCAGTATAAAACAATACAGCAGCTATAAGGGGAAAAACACTTATATAAGGTTATCCCTGTATATATATAGCGCTCTGGTGTGTGCTGGCAAACTCTCCCTCTGTCTCCCCAAAGGGCTAGTGGGGTCCTGTCCTCTATCAGAGCATTCCCTGTGTGTGTGCTGTGTGTCGGTACGTTTGTGTCGACATGTATGAGGAGGAAAATGATGTGGAGACGGAGCAGAGTGTCTGTAATAGTGATGTCACCCCCTAGGGGGTCGACACCTGAGTGGATGTACTGTTGAAAATTACGTGACAGTGTCAGCTCTGTATAAAAGACAGTTGTTGACATGAGACAGCCGGCTACTCAGCTTGTGCATGTCCAGACGTCTCATAGGCCGTCAGGGGCTCTAAAGCGCCCATTACCTCAGATGGCAGATACAGACGCCGACACGGATACTGACTCCTGTGTCGACGGTGAAGAGACAACCGTGTTTTCCATAATATGAGTACCACCAAAAAAGGGGTATTATGTTGGTGAGGAAAAACTACTTGTAGTTTTCCTGAATCTGAGAAATAAAATGAGGTGTGTGATGATGCGTGGGTTTCCCCCCCGATAACAATTGTTAATTTCTAAAAAGTTATTGGCAGTATACCTTTTCCCGCCAGAGGTTAGGGTGCGTTGGGAAACACCCCCTAGGGGGGATAAGGCGCTCACACGCTTGCAAGAACAAGGGCTCTACCCTCTCCTGAGATGGCCGCCCTTAAGGATCCTGCTGATAGAAAGCAGGAGAGTATCCTAAAATGTATTTACACACATACTGGTGTTATACTGCGACCAGCAATCGCCTCAGCCTGGATGTGCAGTGCTGGGTTGGCGTGGTCGGATTCCCTGACTGGAAATATTTATATCCTAGATAAGGACAGTATATTTTTGCCTATAGAGCAATTAAAAGATGCATTTCTATATATGCATGATGCACAGCGGAATATTTGCCGACTGGCATCAAGTATAAGTGTGTTGTCCAATTCTACCAGTAAAGTGGTCAGGTGATGCGGATTCCAAACGGCATTTGGAAGTATTGCCTTAAAAAAGGGGACATTTGGGGTCGGTCTTTCAGACCGGGTGGCCACGGCAACAGCTGGGATATCCACGTTTGTACCCCAGGTCGCCTCTCAAAATAAGACGCCGTATTATCAGGCGCAGTCCTTGTTGGCAAGCGGACAAAAGGGTTCCTCTTTTCTGCTCGTGACAGAGGGAGAGGAAAAAGGCTGCGGAGATCAGCCAGTTCCCAGGAACAGAAACCCTTTCCCGCCTCTGCCAAGCTCTCAAACGCTAGGGCTTTACAAGCTCAGGCACGGTGGGGGCCCGTTCTCAATGAATTTCAGTGCGCAGTGGGCTCACTCGCAAGTAGACCCCTGGATCCTTCAGGTAATATTTCAGGGGTACAAATTGGAATTCGAGACGTATTCCCCTCGCCGTTTCCAAAAGTCTGTTTTACCGACGTCTCCCGCTGACAGGGAGGCAGTTTTGGAAGCCATTCACAAGCTGTATTCCCAGCAGGTGAAAATCAAGGTACCCCTCCTGCAACAGGGAACGGGGTATTATTCCACACTATTGTGGTACCGAAGCCAGACGGCTCGGTGAGACCGATTCTAAAATCTTTGAACACTTACATACAGAGGTTCAAATTCAAGATTGAGTCACTCAGAACAGTGATTGCGAACCTGGAAGAAGGGGATTACATGATGTCTCGGGACATCAAGGATGCTTACCTTCATGTCAAAATTTACCCTTCTCACCAAGGGTATCTCAGGTTATGGTACAGAACTGTCACTATCAGTTCAGACGCTGCCGTAGGGATGGTCCACGGCACCCCGGGTCTTTACTGAAGTAATGACCGAAATGATGATATTCCTTCGAAGGAAGGGAATTTTAGTTATCCTTTACTTGGACGATTCCCTGATAAGGGTAAGATCCAGGGAACAGTTGGAGGTCGGTGTAGCACTATCTCTGGTAGTGTTGCGGCAGCACGAGTGGATTCTCAATATTCCAAAATCGCAGCTGGTTCCGACAACTTGTCTTCTGTTCCTAGGGATGATCCTGGACACAGTCCAGAAAGAAGGTGTTTCTCCCGGAGGAGAAAGCCAGGGAGTTATCCGAGCTAGTCAGGAACCTCCTAAAACCGAACCAAGTCTCAGTGCATCAATGCACAAGGGTTCTGGGTAAAAATGGTGGCTTCCTACGAAGCAATCCCATTCGGCAGATTCCACACAAGAACTTTCCAGTGGAACCTACTGGACAAATGGTCCGGGTCGCATCTTCAGATGCATCAGCGGATAACCCTGTCACCAAGGACAAGGGTGTCCCTCCTGTGGTGGTTGCAGAGTGCTCATCTTCTAGAGGGCCGCAGATTCGGCATTCAGGACTGAGTCCTGGTGACCACGGATGCCAGCCTGCGAGGCTGGGGAGCAGTCACACAGGGAAGGAATATCCAGGGCTTATGGTCAAGCCTGGAGACATCACTTCACATAAATATCCTGGAACTAAGGGCCATTTACAATGCCCTAGGTCAAGCAAAGCCTCTGCTTCAGGGTCAACCGGTATTGATCCAGTCGGACAACATCACGGCTGTCGCCCACGTAAACAGACAGGGCGGCACAAGAAGCAGGAGGACAATGGCAGAAGCTGCAAGGATTCTCCGCTGGGCGGAAAATCATGTGATAGCACTGTCAGCAGTGTTCATTCCGGGAGTGGACAACTGGGAAGCAGACTTCCTCAGCAGACGCGACCTCCACCCGGGGGAGTGGGGACTTCACCCAGAAGTCTTCCAACTGATTGTAAACCGTTGGGAAAAACCAAAGGTGGACATGATGGCGTCCCGTCTTAACAAGAAACTGGATAGATATTGCGCAAGGTCAAGGGACCCTCAGGCAATAGCGGTGGACGCTCTGGTAACACCGTGGGTGTACCAGTCGGTGTATGTGTTCCCTCCTCTGCCTCTCATACCAAAAGTACTGAGAATCATAAGAAAGAGAGGAGTAAGAACTATACTCGTGGCTCCGGATTGGCCAAGAAGAACTTGGTACCCGGAACTGCAAGAGATGCTCACGGAGGATCCGTGGCCTCTACCTCTAAGGAAGGACCTGCTCCAGCAGGGACCTTGTCTGTTCCAAGACTTACCGCGGCTGCGTTTAACGGCATGGCGGTTGAACGCCGGATCCTGATGGAAAAAGGCATTCCAGATGAAGTCATCCCTACCCTGATCAAAGCCAGGAAGGATGTAACCGCGAAACATTATCACCGCATTTGGCGAAAATATGTTGCGTGGTCTGAGGCCAAGAAGGCCCCCACAGAGGAATTTCAACTGGGTCGTTTCTTACATTTCCTGCAAGCAGGACTGTCTATGGGCCTAAAATTAGGATCCATTAAGGTTCAAATTTCGGCCCTGTCGATCTTCTTCCAGAAAGAACTGGCTTCAGTGCCTGAAGTTCAGACGTTTGTCAAGGGGGTACTGCATATACAGCCTCCTTTTGTGCCACCAGTGGCACCTTGGGATCTCAATGTAGTTTTAGGGTTCCTAAAATCACATTGGTTTGAACCACTCACCACTGTGGACTTGAAATATCTCACATGGAAAGTGGTAATGCTGTTAGCCCTGGCTTCAGCCAGGCGTGTCTCAGAATTGGCGGCTTTATCATATAAAAGCCCTTACCTAATTTTTCATTCAGACAGGGCAGAATTGAGGACTCGTCCTCAATTTCTCCCTAAGGTGGTTTCAGCGTTTCACATGAACCAACCTATTGTGGTACCTGCGGCTACTAAGGACTTGGAGGACTCCAAGTTACTGGACGTAGTCAGGGCCCTGAAAATATATGTTTCCAGGACGGCTGGAGTCAGAAAATCTGACTCGCTGTTTATCCTGTATGCACCCAACAAGCTGGGTGCTCCTGCTTCTAAGCAGACGATTGCTCGTTGGATTTGTAGTACAATTCAGCTTGCACATTCTGTGGCAGGACTGCCACAGCCAAAATCTGTTAAAGCCCATTCCACAAGGAAAGTGGGCTCATCTTGGGCGGCTGCCCGAGGGGTCTCGGCTTTACAACTTTGCCGAGCAGCTACTTGGTCAGGGGCAAACACGTTTGCAAAATTTTACAAATTCGATACCCTGGCTGAGGAGGACCTGGAGTTCTCTCATTCGGTGCTGCAGAGTCATCCGCACTCTCCCGCCCGTTTGGGAGCTTTGGTATAATCCCCATGGTCCTTACGGAAGTCCCAGCATCCACTAGGACGTCAGAGAAAATAAGAATTTACTTACCGATAATTCTATTTCTCGTAGTCCGTAGTGGATGCTGGGCGCCCATCCCAAGTGCGGATTGTCTGCAATACTTGTATATAGTTATTGTTGCAAAAATCGGGTTATTTTTGTTGTGAGCCATCTTTTCAGAGGCTCCTTCGTTATCATACTGTTAACTGGGTTCAAATCACAAGTTGTACGGTGTGATTGGTGTGGCTGGTATGAGTCTTACCCGGGATTCAAAATCCTTACTTATTGTGTACGCTCGTCCGGGCACAGTATCCTAACTGAGGCTTGGAGGAGGGTCATAGGGGGAGGAGCCAGTGCACACCAGCTAGTCCTAAAGCTTTCTTTAGATGTGCCCAGTCTCCTGCGGAGCCGCTATTCCCCATGGTCCTTACGGAAGTCCCAGCATCCACTACGGACTACGAGAAATAGAATTATCGGTAAGTAAATTCTTATTATTTCTCTGCCTGAAAAAAAACGCTCCACCATATCTGTGCTCACTCAGTGTGCTGCACTGCTGCATTTATCTGTGCTGAGTGCACTGCTCACACTGCCTAATTGTGGGGACTGGGGAGCAGTTATAGCAGGAGTACAGTGCACAGTTTTGCTGACAGTGACCACCAGTCCAGTATATGTTTGTCTGCCTGAAAAACACTCCTGTGGTGGCTTTTTTTTCCTTCATACTAGTTTAGCAGTCTGCTGACAGTGTCCACCAGGTCCGTTATTATTATACAGTATATTATATATATATATAGCAGTACGGTAGGCCACGGCTGTACCTACCTCTGTGTCGTCAGTGCACTCGTCGTCCATAAGTAATATAATACTATAGTATCCATCCATCTACATTGTATACCTGTGGTGGCTTTAAGTTGTGCGCATTAAAATATGGAGAACAAAAATGTGGAGGTTAAAAAAATAGGGAAAGATCAAGATCCATTTCCACCTCGTGCTGAAGCTGCTGCCACTAGTCATGGCCGAGACGATGAAATGCCATCAACGTCGTCTGCCAAGGCCGATGCCCAATGTCATAGTACAGAGCATGTAAAATCCAAAACACAAAAGATCAGTAAAATGACCCAAAAATCAAAATTAAAAGCATCTGAGGAGAAGCGTAAACTTGCCAATATGCCATTTACGACACGGAGTGGCAAGGAACGGCTGAGGCCCTGGCCTATGTTCATGGCTAGTGGTTCAGCTTCACATGAGGATGGAAGCACTCATCCTCTCGCTATAAAAAAGAAAAGACTTAAGCTGGCAAAAGCACAGCAAAGAACTGTGCGTTCTTCGAAATCACAAATCCCCAAGGAGAGTCCAATTGTGTCGGTTGCGATGCCTGACCTTCCCAACACTGGACGGGAAGAGCTTGCGCCTTCCACCATTTGCACGCCCCCTGCAAGTGCTGGAAGGAGCACCCGAAGTCCAGTTCCTGATAGTCAAATTGAAGATGTCAGTGTTGAAGTACACCAGGATGAGGATATGGGTGTTGCTGGCGCTGGGGAGGAAATTGACAAGGAGGATTCTGATGGTGAGGTGGTTTGTTTAAGTCATGCACCCGGGGAGACACCTGTTGTCCGTGGGAGGAATATGGCCATTGACATGCCTGGTCAAAATACAAAAAAAATCAGCTCTTCAGTGTGGAATTATTTCAACAGAAATGCGGACAACTGGTGTCAAGCCGTGTGTTGCCTTTGTCAAGCTGTAATAAGTAGGGGTAAGGACGTTAACCACCTCGGAACATCCTCCCTTATACGTCACCTGCAGCGCATTCATAATAAGTCAGTGACAAGTTCAAAAACTTTGGGCGACAGCGGAAGCAGTCCACTGATCAGTAAATCCCTTCCTCTTGTAACCAAGCTCCCGCAAACCACACCACCAACTCCCTCAGTGTCAATTTCCTCCTTACCCAGGAAAGCCAATAGTCCTGCAGGCCATGTCACTGGCAAGTCTGACGAGTCCTCTCCTGCCTGGGATTCCTCCGATGCATCCTTGAGTGTAACGCCTACTGCTGCTGGCGCTGCTGTTGTTGCTGCTGGGAGTCGATCGTCATCCCAGAGGGGAAGTCGGAAGACCACTTGTACTACTTCCAGTAAGCAATTGACTGTCCAACAGTCCTTTGCGAGGAAGATGAAATATCACAGCAGTCATCCTGTTGCAAAGCGGATAACTCAGGCCTTGACAACTATGTTGGTGTTAGACGTGCGTCCAGTATCCGCCGTTAGTTCACGGGGAACTAGAGAATTGCTTGAGGTAGTGTGCCCCCGTTACCAAATACCATCTAGGTTCCACTTCTCTAGGCAGGCGATACCGAGAATGTACACGGACGTCAGAAAAAGAGTCACCAGTGTCCTAAAAAATGCAGTTGTACCCAATGTCCACTTAACCACGGACATGTGGACCAGTGGAGCAGGACTATATGACTGTGACAGACCACTGGGTAGATGTATTGCCTCCCGCTGCAAGAACAGCAGCGGCGGCACCAGTAGCAGCATCTCGCAAACGCCAACTCGTTCCTAGGCAGGCTACGCTTTGTATCACCGCTTTCCAGAATACGCACACAGCTGAAAACCTCTTACGGCAACTGAGGAAGATCATCGCAGAATGGCTTACCCCAATTGGACTCTCCTGGGGATTTGTGGCATCGGACAACGCCAGCAATATTGTGCGTGCATTACATCTGGGCAAATTCCAGCACGTCCCATGTTTTGCACATACCTTGAATTTGGTGGTACAGAATTATTTAAAAAACGACAGGGGCATGCAAGAGATGCTGTCGGTGGCCAGAAGAATTGCGGGCCACTTTCGGCGTACAGGCACCGCGTACAGAAGACTGGAGCACCACCAAAAACACCTGAACCTGCCCTGCCATCATCTGAAGCAAGAGGTGGTAACGAGGTGGAATTCAACCCTCTATATGCTTCAGAGGATGGAGGAGCAACAAAAGGCCATTCAAGCCTATACATCTGCCCACGATATAGGCACCTGTCTCAAGCGCAGTGGAGAATGATTTCAACGTTGTGCAAGGTTCTGCAACCTTTTGAACTTGCCACACGTGAAGTCAGTTCAGACACTGCCAGCCTGAGTCAGGTCATTCCCCTCATCAGGCTTTTGCAGAAGAAGCTGGAGGCACTGAAGGAGGAGCTAAAACAGAGCGATTCCGCTAGGCATGTGGGACTTGTGGATGGAGCCCTTCATTCGCTTAACCAGGATTCACGGGTGGTCAATCTGTTGAAATCAGAGCACTACATTTTGGCCACCGTGCTCGATCCTAGATTTAAAACCTACGTTGGATCTCTCTTTCCGGCAGACACAAGTCTGCAGAGGTTCAAAGACCTGCTGGTGAGAAAATTGTCAAGTCAAGCGGAACGCGACCCGTCAACATCTCCTCCTTCGCATTCTCCCGCAACTGGGGGTGCGAGGAAAAGGCTACGAATTCCGAGCCCACCCGCTGGCGGTGATGCAGGGCAGTCTGGAGCGACTGCTGATGCTGACATCTGGTCCGGACTGAAGGACCTGCCAACGATTACTGACATGTCGTCTACTGTCACTGCATATGATTCTCTCACCATTGAAAGAACGGTGGAGGATTATATGAGTGACCACATCCAAGTAGGCACGTCAGACAGTCCGTACGTATACTGGCAGGAAAAAGAGGCAATTTGGAGGCCCTTGCAGAAACTGGCTTTATTCTACCTAAGTTGCCCTCCCTCCAGTGTGTACTCCGAAAGAGTGTTTAGTGCCGCCGCTCACCTTGTCAGCAATCGGCGTACGAGGTTACTTCCAGAAAATGTGGAGAAGATGATGTTCATTAAAATGAATTATAATCAATTCCTCCATGGAGACATTCACCAGCAGCAATTGCCTCCAGAAAGTACACGGGGACCTGAGATGGTGGATTCCAGTGGGGACGAATTAATAATCTGTGAGGAGGGGGATGTACACAGTGAAAGGGGTGATGAATCGGACGATGATGATGAGGTGGACATCTTGCCTCTGTAGAGCCAGTTTGTGCAAGGAGAGATTGATTGGTTCTTTTTTGGTGGGGGCCCAAACCAACCAGTCATTTCAGTCACAGTCGTGTGGCAGACCCTGTCGCTGAAATGATGGGTTCGTTAAAGTGTGCATGTCCTGTTTATACAACATAAGGGTGGGTGGGAGGGCCCAAGGACAATTCCATCTTGCACCTCTTTTTTCTTTCATTTTTCTTTGCGTCATGTGCTGTTTGGGGAGTATTTTTTTGTAGGGCCATCCTGCGTGACACTGCAGTGCCACTCCTAGATGGGCCAGGTGTTTGTGTCGGCCACTAGGGTCGCTTAGCTTAGTCACACAGCTACCTCATTGCGCCTCTTTTTTTCTTTGCGTCATGTGCTGTTTGGGGAGTATTTTTTTGAAGGGCCATCCTGCGTGACACTGCAGTGCCACTCCTAGATGGGCCAGGTGTTTGTGTCGGCCACTAGGGTCGCTTAGCTTAGTCACACAGCTACCTCATTGCGCCTCTTTTTTTCTTTGCGTCATGTGCTGTTTGGGGAGTATTTTTTTGAAGGGCCATCCTGCGTGATACTGCAGTGCCACTCCTAGATGGGCCAGGTGTTTGTGTCGGCCACTAGGGTCGCTTAGCTTAGTCACACAGCTACCTCATTGCGCCTCTTTTTTTCTTTGCGTCATGTGCTGTTTGGGGAGTATTTTTTTGAAGGGCCATCCTGTCTGACACTGCAGTGCCACTCCTAGATGGGCCAGGTGTTTGTGTCGGCCACTTGTGTCGCTTAGCTTAGCCATCCAGCGACCTTGGTGCAAATTTTAGGACTAAAAATAATATTGTGAGGTGTGAGGTGTTCAGAATAGACTGGAAATGAGTGGAAATTATGGTTATTGAGGTTAATAATACTCTGGGATCAAAATGACCCCCAAATTCTATGATTTAAGCTGTTTTTTAGGGTTTTTTGAAAAAAACACCCGAATCCAAAACACACCCGAATCCGACAAAAAAAATTCGGTGAGGTTTTGCCAAAACGCGTTTGAACCCAAAACACGGTCGCGGAACCGAACCCAAAACCAAAACACAAAACCCGAAAAATTTCCGGTGCACATCACTAATATATATATATATACAAACAAATGGGGGAAGCAGCGGCACTCACAGGTCTTGTGTAGTTATAGTAGGCAATTAACCCATTAGGTCTCAGGTCGACCTGAGACCTGATGGGTTAATTACCTACTATACCTACACAAGACCTGTGAGTGCCGCTGCCTCCCCCATTTGTAGTACTTCTGCAGATGGCACCGAGGCAAGCTGGACTGTTTCTCTGAGTGCCGGTCACCAACCAATTTATATATATATATATATATATATATATATATATATATATATATATATTCCAAAAAAAAGTCCAAAACGAATTTGGCACTCATTCAAATTGCAACAGCCTGTGTGCCATTGTCATGACATAGATACATGGCAGGTTAAGAACAGTTCATGTCCAGAACAAAAACACGGAACAAAAATGAAAGTGACCAGCATCTAAAAGTGCTAAATCAACAGTGCAAAAATTGCTACAAATAGTGGATAAATATATACAGTAAGTTGGACATGCGCAAATGCTTATCTAAATTGTCTTTTCTAAGCCCATACTCATTAGATGTAAACAGTGGGTGGGGGGGTACTCTTTACCCGGTCCCGGGCCTGTTAGAGGGGCCTGGGGGGGGGAGGGGGATGGTCCCGGGTCCCACTTCCCCTTCCCCCTTCGTCATTTGTAGATTGCTCCAGCACTTGGAGTGGGGAGAGAGAGGAGTGGCTGCTGCAGCCTCTCTCCGCAGACCAGCACACACGCTGCTGTGTGCTGCACTGTGAAGAGAGGCAGCTGCAGAAGCAGTCACTCCTCTCTCTCTCCAAGGCGGTGTGATGTGCGGGGTAGGGGTGGTTTGGTGGGGGTTGGTTGATCGAATATTATTTCTGTAGTTCTCAATGAGACTTCTATACCTGTCAGCAGGTAGTTTGGCCCACTCTTCCTGATCAAACTGCTCCAGCAGCCTCTGGTGTGATGGGTGCGTTCTCCAGACTGCATGTTTCAGCTCTTTCCATATATGTGCCATAAGATATAGATTAGGGCTAGTAGAGGCCACTTCACAATAGCCCAATGTTTTGTCCTTATCCATTGACGGGTGCTTTTAGCTGTGTGTATGTGTCATGACCTGTGACGTCTCGCTTTCTGACACTGTGCAGTATGTTTTGCTCCAGAATCCCTTGATAGTCCTGAGATTTAATTTTGCCCTGGCTGCACAGATTCAAGGCAACCTGTGCCAGATGCTGCAGAACATCCCCAAATCATAACCAAGCCTCCTACATTTGGGGAATCCAATTCATGGCGGGAAATGTAAAAATCCCTGTGGTGCGGATGTTTTCCCGCAGTTGCTGGGTTTTGCTATTCAATTGCGGGACAGAATTGTGGTGACTTCTATAGAAATCTTTGCGTCTTTTTTCTCGCACCTCCAGCGCAAGTCTGATTTTTCCTAAAATCGTTTATCACCGGGACTTGCTTTGGACCCCAATTCACTTAGTTAGTCTATAATTACTGAACAAATGAAGCAGTGTCTTCTCTAGCGTCAAGAGCCGCTCCTCTGCAGCAGCGGTTAGTATGTGAGGTGTATGTGAGTGTCTGAGTGTGTGTGAGTGTGTGTGTGCATGTGAGTGACCCCCAGTGTGTGTGCGTGACACCCCCTCTTGTCCAGTGTCATCTCCTCGGATCTAGCCCTTGCGCCTCCCAGCACCCCCTGGAGCCTCCCAGCAGCCCCGGGACCCCCAACAGCCCCCAGGACTCCAAAAACCACCCTCCCCAGTCATAACATGGAGGGGAGACCCATAGGCAAACGCAGGGGGGGTTTCCGGTTGCCCGGAAACCCCCCTCCTCTTGGCAAGTGACTCAAATTATGAAAACAATAGCAATGGTATATTATACGATAACTAGAGCTACCACCACATAATGCAGTTTAAGGGACAGAGCAGAGCTGCTGCACATGCCCAGTGGTAGCATCTTCTTCCAAGTTTGCTGTGTGAATCCTCAATAAGTACACTGGACAAGAGAGTAGCTACCAGGAAGAAAAGACAGGAGCCTTACCATGAGGTGGGAGAATGTGTGCTTAAAAAGTGCAGGACTGGTTCTATTATGTTTGTGTATTTATTTATTTATTATGGTATGT
Organism: Pseudophryne corroboree; assembly: GCF_028390025.1. Classification (NCBI taxonomy): domain Eukaryota; kingdom Metazoa; phylum Chordata; class Amphibia; order Anura; family Myobatrachidae; genus Pseudophryne; species Pseudophryne corroboree. Next base: position 36,250,591 of record NC_086453.1, read on the forward strand.
TTAATCTTTTTCCTGACCACTTATTTATATTATTTAAATGTGTGATACAGCTTATACTATAGACCATCTATAGTGTTAAATATTAATACTGTATTCCATACAGTATACATTAATGTCCAGGGTCTTTACTAGGTTCTTTTACTGCTCCCCCAGACTCCCACAATTGCGCCAACGTTCAGCAGAGTGGGAGATTGTGTACTGCATTTGGAAACCCCCCTCTAGAAATCCTGCGTTTGCCACTGAGACCACCGGGAGCCACAGAGACCTTATGCATACCTCCCAACTTTGGCATCAGCAGAGGAGGGACACCACTGCGCGCCGAAGGTGCGCGCCCGATTTTAGGGGACGTGGTCTAACGAAAAGGGGGCGTGACCTCACGGCAAGTGCCACGATCGCAAGCCCCGCCCCCATTTTCGTCATTATGGGGGCATGAACAGCGCTGTGAGAGCTGCTGGTCATGCCCCCTGTCCCTCTCTGCCGTGAATAGACGCTGTGCGCATGCGCACAGCATCTATTCACCACTGCTCTCCTCAGAGCAGCGAGTAACAGGGGGGGGGATCTCCCAACTGCCCCCCCCCCCACCCACGGGACACTGCGACACGCGGGTGGGACAGCGGGACAGACCGTGAAAAACGGGACTGTCCCACCAAAATCGGGACAGTTGGGAGGTATGCCTTATGCCATGTGGCACCTGCAGGGGCGTCGGAATGGGGAGGGCAAGGGGGCAGCATGCCCCCCTCCCCACCTCCATCAGTAGTGATGCAAATTTCAGGATTATTTCATGATGGTGGGGAGGGGGGGGGCTTATTTTAATTTTTAAAAGAATTCTGTTGAATTGGAAAGGCTTTTCCCCCCCTTTTTATAACCATAACAAATAAGACTGTTAAAGATTTGATAATAAGAGGAATTGTCTAAAGATGTTGGGACGTTTATAAAACACTGGGCATGAGAAAAGACCAAGTAATATCAGATGCACGTTTGGCAAGGCTTTCTACAATTGATAGATGTGCAGGAATGAATGCAGCATGCAGCTGGAAATGTAAATGTGACAAACCTTTGACAAGTTCGACCCCTGCTGGTTACAGTGTGAAAAAGCAAAAACTTTTACATGGTATCGCAGGATTAACTCCCATCCAAGTGCCAAACCATGCAGCCCACCACGCCTTCCAAGAACTACTGTAGATGAGATTCAGTAAATTCTGGGTGACCTGATTGTAGGTGGTGAGCTAAACTGGGCTAACCCCTTCACATCTGAGAATTCTCTAGGTGCTGTGCTAAACCTATTTTTCAACGTTTGTGCTCATCCCAATTCAACATCACTTTCACTTTATTTCTCTGACGTCCTAAGTGGATGCTGGGGACTCCGTCAGGACCATGGGAATAGCGGCTCCGCAGGAGACAGGGCACAAAAGTAAAAGCTTTAGGATCAGGTGGTGTGCACTGGCTCCTCCCCCTATGACCCTCCTCCAAGCCTCAGTTAGGTTTTTGTGCCCGGCCGAGAAGGGTGCAATCTAGGTGGCTCTCCTAAAGAGCTGCTTAGAGTAAAAGTTTTGTTAGGTTTTTTATTTTCAGTGAGTCCTGCTGGCAACAGGCTCACTGCTACGAGGGACTTAGGGGAGAGAAGTGAACTCACCTGCGTGCAGGATGGATTGGCTTCTTAGGCTACTGGACACTAGCTCCAGAGGGACGATCACAGGTACAGCCTGGATGGGTCACCGGAGCCGCGCCGCCGACCCCCTTGCAGATGCTGAAGAGAGAAGAGGTCCAGAAATCGGCGGCTGAAGACTTCTCAGTCTTCATGAGGTAGCGCACAGCACTGCAGCTGTGCGCCATTGCTCTCAGCACACTTCACACCAACGGTCACTGAGGGTGCAGGGCGCTTGGGGGGGCGCCCTGGGCAGCAATGAAAGTACCTATGCTGGCTAAAAATACATCACATATAGCCCCTGGGGCTATATGGATGTATTTAACCCCTGCCAGGTTGTCAGAAAAACGGGAGAAGAAGCCCGCCGAAAAGGGGGCGGGGCCTATTCTCCTCAGCACACAGCGCCATTTTCCTACACAGCTCCGCTGCTAGGAAGGCTCCCAGGCTCTCCCCTGCACTGCACTACAGAAACAGGGTTAAAACAGAGAGGGGGGGCACTTATTTGGCGATATTATTATATATTAAGATGCTATAAGGGAAAACACTTATATAAGGTTGTCCCTGTATAATATAGCGTTTTGGTGTGTGCTGGCAAACTCTCCCTCTGTCTCCCCAAAGGGCTAGTGGGGTCCTGTCCTCTATCAGAGCATTCCCTGTGTGTGTGCTGTGTGTCGGTACGTGTGTGTCGACATGTATGAGGACGATGTTGGTGAGGAGGCGGAGCAATTGCCTGTAATGGTGATGTCACTCTCTAGGGAGTCGACACCGGAATGGATGGCTTATTTAGGGAATTACGTGATAATGTCAACACGCTGCAAGGTCGGTTGACGACATGAGACGGCCGGCAAACCAATTAGTACCTGTCCAGGCGTCTCAAACACCGTCAGGGGCTTTAAAACGCCCATTTACCTCAGTCGGTCGACACAGACACGGACACTGACTCCAGTGTCGACGGTGAAGAAACAAACGTATTTTCCATTTGGGCCACACGTTACATGTTAAGGGCAATGAAGGAGGTGTTACATATTTCTGATACTACAAGTACCACAAAAGAGGGTATTATGTGGGTTGTGAAAAAACTACCTGTAGTTTTTCCTGAATCAGATAAAATTAAATGAAGTGTGTGATGATGCGTGGGTTTCCCCCGATAGAAAATTATTGGCGTTATACCCTTTCCCGCCAAAAGTTAGGGCGCGTTGGGAAACACCCCTTAGGGTGGATAAGGCGCTCACACGCTTATCAAAACAAGTGGCGTTACCGTCTCCAGATACGGCCGCCCTCAAGGAGCCAGCTGATAGGAGGCTGGAAAATATCCTAAAAAGTATATACACACATACTGGTGTTATACTGCGACCAGCGATCGCCTCAGCCTGGATGTGCAGCGCTGGGGTGGCTTGGTCGGATTCCCTGACTGAAAATATTGATACCCTTGACTATAGAGCATTTAAAGGATGCATTTCTATATATGCGAGATGCACAGAGGGATATTTGCACTCTGGCATCAAGAGTAAGTGCGATGTCCATATCTGCCAGAAGATGTTTATGGACACGACAGTGGTCAGGTGATGCAGATTCCAAACGGCACATGGAAGTATTGCCGTATAAAGGGGAGGAGTTATTTGGGGTCGGTCCATCGGACCTGGTGGCCACGGCAACAGCTGGAAAATCCACCTTTTTTACCCCAAGTCACATCTCAGCAGAAAAAGACACCGTCTTTTCAGCCTCAGTCCTTTCGTCCCCATAAGGGCAAGCAGGCAAAAGGCCAGTCATATCTGCCCAGGGATAGAGGAAAGGGAAGAAGACTGCAGCAGGCAGCCCATTCCCAGGAACAGAAGCCCTCCACCGCTTTTGCCAAGTCCTCAGCATGACGCTGGGGCCGTACAGGACTCAGGTGCGGTGGGGGGTTGTCTCAAGAGTTTCAGCGCGCAGTGGGCTCACTCGCAAGTGGACCCCTGGATCCTACAAGTAGTATCCCAGGGGTACAGATTGGAAATTCGAGACGTCTCCCCCTCGCAGGTTCCTGAAGTCTGCTTTACCAACGTCTCCCTCCGACAGGGAGGCAGTATTGGAAACAATTCACAAGCTGTATTCCCAGCAGGTGATAATCAAAGTACCCCTCCTACAACAAGGAAAGGGGTATTATTCCACACTATATTGTGGTACTGAAGCCAGACGGCTCGGTGAGACCTATTCTAAATCTGAAATATTTGAACACTTACATACAAAGGTTCAAATCAAGATGGAGTCACTCAGAGCAGTGATAGCGAACCAGGAAGAAGGGGACTATATGGTGTCCCTGGACATCAAGGATGCTTACCTCCATGTCCCAATTTGCCCTTCTCACCAAGGGTACCTCAGGTTCGTGGTACAAAACTGTCACTATCAGTTTCAGACGCTGCCGTTTGGATTGTCCACGGCACCCCGGGTCTTTACCAAGGTAATGGCCGAAATGATGATTCTTCTTCAAAGAAAAGGCGTCTTAATTATCCCTTACTTGGACGATCTCCTGATAAGGGCAAGGTCCAGAGAACAGTTGGATGTCGGAGTAGCACTATCTCAAGTAGTTCTACGACAGCACGGGTGGATTCTAAATATTCCAAAATCGCAGCTGTCTCCGACGACACGTCTGCTGTTCCTAGGGATGATTCTGGACACAGTCCAGAAAAAGGTGTTTCTCCCGGAGGAGAAAGCCAGGGAGTTATCCGAGCTAGTCAGGAACCTCCTAAAACCAGGAAAAGTGTCAGTGCATCATTGCACAAGGGTCCTGGGAAAAATGGTGGCTTCTTACGAAGCGATTCCATTCGGCAGATTTCACGCAAGAACTTTTCAGTGGGATCTGCTGGAAAAATGGTCCGGATCGCATCTTCAGATGCATCAGCGGATAACCCTGTCTCCAAGGACAAGGGTGTCTCTTCTGTGGTGGCTGCAGAGGGCTCATCTACTAAAGGGCCACAGATTCGGCATTCAGGACTGGGTCCTGGTGACCACGGATGCCAGCCTGAAAGGCTGGGGAGCAGTCACACAAGGAAAAAATTTCCAGGGAGTGTGATCAAGTCTGGAGACTTCTCTCCACAAAAATGTACTGGAGCTAAGAGCAATTTACAATGCTCTAAGCTTAGCAAGACCTCTGCTTCAAGGTCAGCCGGTATTGATCCAGTGGGACAACATCACGGCAGTCGCCCACGTAAACAGACAGGGCGGCACAAGAAGCAGGAGGGCAATGGCAGAAACTGCAAGGATTCTTCGCTGGGCGGAAAATCATGTGATAGCACTGTCAGCAGTGTTCATTCCGGGAGTGGACAACTGGGAAGCAGACTTCCTCAGCACGACCTCCACCCGGGAGAGTGGGGACTTCATCGGGAAGTCTTCCACATGATTGTGAACCGTTGGGAAAGACCAAAGGTGGACATGATGGCGTCCCGCCTGAACAAAAAACTGGACAGGTATTGCGCCAGGTCAAGAGACCCTCAGGCAATAGCTGTGGACGTTCTGGTAACACCGTGGGTGTACCAGTCGGTGTATGTGTTCCCTCCTCTGCTTTTCATACCTAAGGTACTGAGAATTATAAGACGTAGAGGAGTAAGAACTATACTCGTGGCTCCGGATTGGCCAAGAAGGACTTGGTACCCGGAACTTCAAGAGATGCTCACAGAGGACTCATGGCCTCTGCCGCTAAGAAGGGACTTGCTTCAGCAAGTACCATGTCTGTTCCAAGACTTACCGCGGCTGCGTTTGAAGGCATGGCGGTTGAACGTCGGATCCTAAGGGAAAAAGGCATTCCGGAAGAGGTCATTCCTACCCTGGTCAAAGCCAGGAAGGAGGTGACCGCACAACATTATCACCACATGTGGCGAAAATATGTTGCGTGGTGTGAGGCCAGGAAGGCCCCACGAAGAAATTTCAACTCGGTCGATTCCTGCATTTCCTGCAAACAGGAGTGTCTATGGGCCTCAAATTGGGGTCCATTAAGGTTCAAATTTCGGCCCTGTCGATTTTCTTCCAGAAAGAATTGGCTTCAGTTCCTGAAGTCCAGAAGTTTGTCAAGGGAGTACTGCATATACAACCCCCTTTTGTGCCTCCAGTGGCACTGTGGGATCTCAACGTAGTTCTGGGATTCCTCAAATCACATTGGTTTAAACCGCTCAAATCTGTGGATTTGAAATATCTCACATGGAAAGTGACCATGATGTTGGCCCTGGCCTCGGCCAGGTGAGTGTCAGAATTGGCGGCTTTGTCTCACAAAAGCCCATATCTGATTGTCCATTCGGACAGGGCAGAGCTGCGGACTCGTCCCCAGTTTCTCCCTAAGGTGGTGTCAGCGTTTCACCTGAACCAGCTTATTGTGATACCTGCGGCTACTAGGGACTTGGAGGACTCCAAGTTGCTAGATGTTGTCAGGGCCCTGAAAATATAGGTTTCCAGGACGGCTGGAGTCAGGTAAACTGACTTGCTGTTATCCTGTATGCACCCAACAAACTGGGTGCTCTTGCTTCTAAGCAGACGATTGCTAGTTGGATGTGTAGTACAATTCAGCTTGCACATTCTGTGGCAGGCCTGCCACAGCCAAAATATGTAAATGCCCATTCCACAAGGAAGGTGGGCTCATCTTGGGCGGCTGCCCGAGGGGTCTCGGCTTTACAACTTTGCCGAGCTGCTACTTGGTCAGGGGCACACCCTGGCTGAGGAGGACCTGGAGTTCTCTCACTCGGTGCTGCAGAGTCATCCGCACTCTCCCGCCCGTTTGGGAGCTTTGGTATAATCCCCATGGTCCTGACGGAGTCCCCAGCATCCACTTAGGACGTCAGAGAAAATAAGAATTTACTTACCGATAATTCTATTTCTCGTAGTCCGTAGTGGATGCTGGGCGCCCATCCCAAGTGCGGATTGTCTGCAATACTTGTACATAGTTATTGTTACAAAAATCGGGTTATTATTGTTGTGAGCCATCTTTTCAGAGGCTCCGCTGTTATCATGCTGTTAACTGGGTTCAGATCACAGGTTGTACAGTGTGATTGGTGTGGCTGGTATGAGTCTTACCCGGGATTCAAAATCCTTCCTTATTGTGTACGCTCGTCCGGGCACAGTATCCTAACTGAGGCTTGGAGGAGGGTCATAGGGGGAGGAGCCAGTGCACACCACCTGATCCTAAAGCTTTTACTTTTGTGCCCTGTCTCCTGCGGAGCCGCTATTCCCATGGTCCTGACGGAGTCCCCAGCATCCACTACGGACTACGAGAAATAGAATTATCGGTAAGTAAATTCTTATTTATTTAATACTGTAGCTACGCAAATTATTATTATTTTTGAAGAGTGCACATTCTCACAAAATGCCATTTTTTTATAACTGATTTTTCTATCAAAATCAAATGTCATTTTTCTTTGAAACAAGTCAACAAAATACTTTGTGGTTCATGCCAGTGGATTACTGTATCTATCATGGGTTCAAGAGCTACAACAAAGTAATTTATTACTTATATGTGTGGTGGCTCAAACAAATTTGTAACAGATGTTAAAGTGTGTTAGATTTGTCACAGGCCCGAAGTGACCAGCATGTACATCACTGAATTAACTCCTTTCTACAGTATATCAGCAATCTTCTCCCTGCCCTCTCTCCCTCCAGCAGTTCACCTCTTGCCCCCTCCGAGTCCTTCACACATCTCCCTTGTTGTCTGAGACTCCCGAAGCTCAGCTTCCTTTTTCTTAGAGATGAGCGGGTTTGCGTCGCCGAGAACCGAACCCTACCGAACTTCATGGGTCAAACACGGTTCCGTGCCCGGCTCGGTTATTCCCGCCTGACTCGGAAAACCCGAACGAGGCAAAACGTCATCATCCCGCTGTCAGATTCTCGCGGGATTCGGATTCCATATAAAGAGCCATGCGTCGCCGTCATTTTACTCGGGCATTGTAGAGAGTACAGAGAGGATGGGGCTACGTTCTCTCAGTGTCAGTTCTCAGTATCATTGTGCTGCATCTTGCTGCTGTAGGGTGCTGTGGTAGTAGTGTCCTGTGTCAGTTCTCAGTAGTATCATCAGTGCTCAGTATCACTGCTCAGTAGTATCATCAGTGCTCAGTATCACTGGTCAGTGCTCAGTGTCTTGTGCTGCATCGTGCTGCTCAGTGTCAGTTCTCAGTAGTATCATCAGTGCTCAGTATCACTGCTCAATAGTATCATCAGTGCTCAGTATCACTGGTCAGTGCTGAGTGTCTTGTGCTGGATCGTGCTGCTCAGTGTCAGTTCTCAGTATCACTGCTCAGTAGTATCATCAGTGCTCAGTATCACTGCTCAGTAGTATCATCAGTGCTCAGTATCACTGCTCAGTAGTATCATCAGTGCTCAGAATCACTGGTCAGTGCTCAGTGTCTTGTGCTTCATCGTGATGCTCAGTGTCAGTTCTCAGTATCACTGCTCAGTAGTATCATCAGTGCTCAGTATCACTGGTCAGTGCTGAGTGTCTTGTGCTGCATCGTGCTGCTCAGTGTCAGTTCTCAGTATCACTGCTCAGTAGTATCATCAGTGCTCAGTATCACTGGTCAGTGCTCAGTGTCTTGTGCTTCATCGTGCTGCTCAGTGTCAGTTCTCAGTATCACTGCTCAGTAGTATCATCAGTGCTCAGTATCACTGGTCAGTGCTGAGTGTCTTGTGCTGCATCGTGCTGCTCAGTGTCAGTTCTCAGTATCACTGCTCAGTAGTATCATCAGTGCTCAGTATCACTGCTCAGTAGTATCATCACTGCTCAGTATCACTGGTCAGTGCTGAGTGTCTTGTGCTGCATCGTGCTGCTCAGTGTCAGTTCTCAGTATCACTGCTCAGTAGTATCATCAGTGCTCAGTATCACTGGTCAGTGCTGAGTGTCTTGTGCTGCTCAGTGTCAGTTCTCAGTATCACTGCTCAGTAGTATCATCAGTGCTCAGTATCACTGCTCAGTAGTATCATCAGTGCTCAGTATCGCTGGTCAGTGCTCAGTGTCTTGTGCTGCATCGTGCTGCTCAGTGTTAGTTCTCAGTAGTATCATCAGTGCTCAGTATCACTGCTCAATAGTATCATCAGTGCTCAGTATCACTGGTCAGTAGTATCATCAGTGCTCAGTATCACTGGTCAGTGCTCAGTGTCTTGTGCTGCATCGTGCTGCTCAGTGTCAGTTCTCAGTAGTATCATCAGTGCTCAGTATCACTGCTCAGTAGTATCATCAGTGCTCAGTATCACTGGTCAGTGCTCAGTGTCTTGTGCTGCATCGTGCTGCTCAGTGTCAGTTCTCAGTATCACTGCTCAGTAGTATCATCAGTGCTCAGTATCACTGCTCAGTAGTATCATCACTGCTCAGTATCACTGGTCAGTGCTGAGTGTCTTGTGCTGCATCGTGCTGCTCAGTGTCAGTTCTCAGTATCACTGCTCAGTAGTATCATCAGTGCTCAGTATCACTGGTCAGTGCTGAGTGTCTTGTGCTGCTCAGTGTCAGTTCTCAGTATCACTGCTCAGTAGTATCATCAGTGCTCAGTATCACTGCTCAGTAGTATCATCAGTGCTCAGTATCACTGGTCAGTGCTCAGTGTCTTGTGCTGCATCGTGCTGCTCAGTGTTAGTTCTCAGTAGTATCATCAGTGCTCAGTATCACTGCTCAATAGTATCATCAGTGCTCAGTATCACTGGTCAGTAGTATCATCAGTGCTCAGTATCACTGGTCAGTGCTCAGTGTCTTGTGCTGCATCGTGCTGCTCAGTGTCAGTTCTCAGTATCACTGCTCAGTAGTATCATCAGTGCTCAGTATCACTGCTCAGTAGTATCATCAGTGCTCAGAATCACTGGTCAGTGCTCAATGACTTGTGCTGCTCAGTGTCAGTTCTCAGTAGTATCATCAGTGCTCAGTATCACTGCTCAGTATTATCATCAGTGCTCAGAATTACTGGTCAGTGCTCAATGACATGTGCTGCTCAGTGTCAGTACTCAGTATCACTGCTCAGTAGTATTATCAGTGCTCAGTATCACTGGTCAGTGCTCAGTGTCTTGTGCTGCTCAGTGTCAGTTCTCAGTAGTATCATCAGTGCTCAGTATTAATGCTCAGTAGTATCATCAGTGCTCAGTATCACTGGTCAGTGCTCAGTGTCTTGTGCTTCATCGTGCTGCTCATTGCCAGTTCTCAGTAGTGTCAGTTGTCAGTATCACTGCTCAGTAGTATCATCAGTGTTCAGTATCACTGGTCAGTGCTCAGTGTCTTGTGCTTCATTGTGCTGCTCAGTGTCAGTTCTCAGTAGTGTCAGTTCTCAGTATCACTGCTCTGTAGTATCATCAGTGCTTAGTATCACTGGTCAGTGTCATGTCAGAACAAAATGTTTTGGAGATTGTGGAGTTGTCGTCCTCAGAGGAGTCTGTACCAGGTACTCAGGATTGCCTGTTTCCACCAGTCCCAGATATGAATTGCTTCTTTTTTGGTGGGGTGATTAATTTCTTATTTTTTTGTGGAGGCCCAAACAAACCAATCTTTTCAGCCACAGTCGTGTGGCAGACCCTGTCGCTGAAATGATTGGTTTGTTAAAGTGTGCATGTCCTGTTTATACAACATAAGGGTGGGTGGGAGGGCCCAAGGACAATTCCATCTTGCACCTCTTTTTATTTATTATTTGCATCATGTGCTGTACGGGGCCTAGTTTTTTAGAAGTGCCATCCTATCAGACACTGCAGTGCCACTCCTAGATGGGCCAGGTGTTTGTGCCGCACACTTGTGTCGTTTAGCTTAGTCATAGAGCTACCTCATTGCCCTCTTACTTCTTGGTACATATGAGACAGCTACTTCTTGGCATGATGTGCTGTTTGTGGACTATTTTTTTTAAAGTGCCATCCTGTCTGACACTTCCGTATATGTCCAGTGGTACTGCCATTTGATATAATTACTGTGATACTGGCTTGTTATTCTAGTGATTTTGTCACTTTCTTCCAGTGATTTGGACCAATAAATAATACCATTGATTAGAACGAATAATTCCTGTGATATTGAGGTGTTTGTGTCGCTTAGCTTAGCCGTCCAGCGACCACAGTGCACCTCTTTTTCTCTTTTCCATCTGTCTCATTGGAGATCCTACAATCTTCTTTGGATCCTGGTGGAGTGGTAACTGTCACATTGATCCCACCCACTGGATCCATGTAAGCCAGAACATGAAGGTTTTATTTATGTATATGCATTAAACTAAAACTTAGATATCTACTACATGGCCTGATTAATGACAACTAGAAGAGACCACCATATTAAATGAACAGACCCCAACCTGCTGCAATGCTACATGAGCAGCCATTGCTCTAGCAGAGTGAATTGTTCTGGTCCTTCACCTCCCACCAGCCCCCCCATCCCCGATCGTAAACATGATGTCATAATGTCACAGAATAAGTACCAGAAACAGGAGGATGGGCGTTGGACATGTCATAAGAATCCCACAAGCTCCAAAATGGAGCCACCTCAGCAGTAACTGTGCCACCTCCTAGTCCTTGAGCCCGGAGTAGTGGCATCAGTGGCATAGCCCCTGTACAACCCTGTGAATAGCCCCCGCATTACATTACATCCTACCCTAGGTTGATATGGAGCTGGGCCTGTCCGAGCAGGAGGTTGATGCCCATTAGAAAACACTAGTAATATCATGTATTTCAATGCAGTGAATGACTGGTCTAAGGTAATACAATGCTTATTGCAGGAAAAGACCGTCAAGAAAAGGCCTGCGGGGACCTGTACTGTACAGCTACACAAAGCATTGTATAAAGGAGATCACCTTTCTTCTGAGATGTCACCTGTCACATGCAGTGTGTCCATTGCTCTTTTTTTTGTCTCTGTTCCCCCTGCCCCCCTAATAACTCTGATATAAATGCAGGCTCCCCTCACAGTAATCCTGCACTGATCTATAACACTGTGGTGGAATCCTCTCATAATGTTATCGTTCGGCCTCCTGATTCTTCTCTCTGTTCTAACAGGGACAGGTAAGATTTAGGCTCGGTAAGGGTGAAATCCTGCCCTCTGCTTCCTCTGTGCAGGGTCTGATTCAGCTGATGAGGTCTGCACCTGCTAAGCTGCTTAATAACCAGCATAAGGTAAAATGTGCAACTAAAATATACATTTGAGTATTACCAGCATTTTATGTGTTATTAATTCAATCATCTCTGTTACATCATATAACCCCTGGTTGAAATAGATGTAATAGAGGGTCATGTGGGATGTTGGGTAGGTATACAGTATATTTAGTGCAGCATGTGGAAAGGGACTGAGGGGGTTATTCCGACCTGATCACACGCTAGCTATTTTTTGCGGCACTGTGATCAGGTCAAAACTCGGCAAAACTGCGCATGCACCACAATACGCAGGTGCGTCGTATGGGTAAAAAGCGGATCGTTGCTGAGCGATGGATTTAACGAAGAATCCATTTGCACAGCCGATCGCAAGGAGATTGACAGGAAGAAGGCATTTGTGTTTGGCAACTGACCGTTTTCAGGGAGCGGTTGGAAAAACGCAGGCGTGTCCAAGCGTTTGCAGGGCGGGTGTCTGACGTCAATTCCGGGACCGGACAGGCTGAAATGATCGCAGCGGCTGAGTAAGTTCAGACTTGTGCTGCTCAGTGTCAGTTCTCAGTATCACTGCTCAGTAGTATCATCAGTGCTCAGAATTACTGGTCAGTGCTCAATGACTTGTGCTGCTCAGTGTCAGTACTCAGTATCACTGCTCAGTAGTATCATCAGTGCTCAGTATCACTGGTCAGTGCTCAGTGTCTTGTGCTGCTCAGTGTCAGTTCTCAGTAGTATCATCAGTGCTCAGTATTAATGCTCAGTAGTATCATCAGTGCTCAGTATCACTGGTCAGTGCTCAGTGTCTTGTGCTTCATCGTGCTGCTCATTGTCAGTTCTCAGTAGTGTCAGTTCTCAGTATCACTGCTCAGTAGAATCATCAGTGTTCAGTATCACTGGTCAGTGCTCAGTGGCTTGTGCTTCATCGTGCTGCTCAGTGTCAGTTCTCAGTAGTGTCAGTTCTCAGTATCACTGCTCAGTAGTATCATCAGTGCTCAGTATCACTGGTCAGTGTCATGTCAGAAAAAAATATTTTGGAGATTGTGGAGGTGTCGTCCTCAGAGGAGTCTGTACTGTACCAGGTACTCAGGATTGCCTGTTTCCACCAATCCCAGATATGAATTGCTTCTTTTTTGGTGGGGTGATTAATTTCTTATTTTTTTTGTGGGGGCCCAAACAAACCAATCATTTCAGCCACAGTCGTGTGGCAGACCCTGTCGCTGAAATAATTGGTTTGTTAAAGTGTGCATGTCCTGTTTATACAACAGAAGGGTGGGTGGGAGGGCCCAAGGACAATTCCATCTTGCACCTCTTTTTATTTATTATTTGCATCATGTGCTGTACGGGGCCTAGTTTTTTAGAAGTGCCATCCTATCAGACACTGCAGTGCCACTCCTAGATGGGCCAGGTGTATGTGCCGCACACTTGTGTCGTTTAGCTACCTCATTGCCCTCTTACTTCTTGGTACATATGAGACAGCTACTTCTTGGCATGATGTGCTGTTTGGGGACTATTTTTTTAAAAGTGCCATCCTGTCTGACACTTCCGCATATGTCCACTGGTACTGCCATTTTATATAATTACTGTGATACTGGCTTGTAATTCTAGTGATTTTGTCATTTTCATCCAGTGATTTGGACAAATAAATAATACCATTGATTAGAACGAATAATTCCTGTGATATTGAGGTGTTTGTGTCACTTAGCTTAGCCATCCAGCGACCACAGTGCACCTCTTTTTCTCTTTTCCATCTGTCTCATTGGAGATCCTACAATCTTCTTTGGATCCTGGTGGAGTGGTAACTGTCACATTGATCCCACCCACTGGATCCATGTAAGCCAGAACATGAAGGTTTTATTTATGTATATGCATTAAACTAAAACTTAGATATCTACTACATGGCCTGATTAATGACAACTAGAAGAGACCACCATATTAAATGAACAGACCCCAACCTGCTGCAATGCTACATGAGCAGCCATTGATCTAGCAGAGTGAATTGCTCCCTGGTCTGGTCCTTTGCCTCCAACCCCCCCCCCCCCCCCTCCTTCCCCACCACCACCACCACCACCACCACCGAAGGTGAACATGATGTCATAATGTCACAGAATAAGTACCAGAAACAGGGGGATGGGTGTTGGACATGTTATAAGAATCCCACAAGCTCCAAAATGGAGTCACCTCAGCAGTAACTGTGCCACCTCCTAGTCCTTGAGCCCGGAGTAGTGGAATCAGTGGCATAGCCACTGTACAACCCTGTGAATAGCCCCCGCATTACATTACATCCTACCCTAGGTTGATATGGAGCTGGGCCTGTCCGAGCAGGAGGTTGATGCCCATTAGAAAACACTAGTAATATTCTGTATTTCAATGCAGTGAATGACTGGTCTAAGGTAATACAATGCTTATTGCAGGAAAAGACCGTCAAGAAAAGGCCTGCTGGGACCTGTACTGTACAGCTACACAAAGCATTGTATAAAGGAGATCACCTTTCTTCTGAGATGTCACCTGTCACACGCAGTGTGTCCATTGCTCTTTTTTTTGTCTCCGTTCCCCCGATGTTGTCATGTGTCTATGTTGTGTTTGTCGGTGTTGTTTTGTTGTCGGACATGCTGTTGTCGACCTATTGTTGTTGTCGATGTAATGTTTGTCGACCTTTTAGTGTTGTCGATCAAGTTAAGTTCGATTTGAGGTTGTCGATCTCTTGGTTGTCGGTCTTTGCTGGTTCGATAAGCCGTCCGGATACCGTTCCCCCTGCCCCCTTATAACTCTGATATAAATGCAGGCTCCCCTCACAGTAATCCTGCACTGATCTATAACACTGTGGTGGAACCATCTCATAATGATATCTGCTGGGCCTCCTGATTCTTCTCTCTGTTCTAACAGGGACAGGTAAGATTTAGGCTCGGTAAGGGGGAAATCCTGCCCTCTGCTTCCTCTGTGCAGGGTCTGATTCAGCTGATGAGGTCTGCACCTGCTAAGCTGCTTAATAACCAGCATAAGGTAAAATGTGCAACTAAAATATACATTTGAGTATTACCAGCATTTTATGTGTTATTTAATTCAATCATCTCTGTTACATCATATAAACCCTGGTTGAAATAGATGTAATAGAGGGTCATGTGGGATGTTGGGTAGGTATACAGTATATTTAGTGCAGCATGTGGAAAGGGACTGAGGGGGTTATTCTGACCTGATCACATGCTAGCTATTTTTTGCGGCACTGTGATCAGGTCAAAACTCGGCAAAACTGCGCATGCACCACAATGCACAGGTGCGTCGTATGGGTAAAAAGCGGATTGGTGCTGGGCGATGGATTTAACGAAGAATCCATTTGCACAGCCGATCGCAAGGAGATTGACAGGAAGAAGGCATTTGTGGGTGTCAACTGATCATTTTCAGGGAGTGGCTGGAAAAACGCAGGCGTGTCCAGGCATTTGCAGGGCGGGTGTCTGACGTCAATTCCGGGACCGGACAGGCTGAAGTGATCGCAGCGGCTGAGTAAGTTCAGACCTACTCAGAAACTGCACAAAACTTTTTTGTACCGCTCGGCTGCACAAGTGTTTGCACACTTGCAAAGCGAAAATAAAGATGTAGCCCCAGTGAGGGCTCCCCACATGTTTAGGTGGGGAGTGATGCCAGCCACAGCAAAGCACTTGATGACAGAGGGAGACATCGCAGTGTGAGAGCAGCAGTATGCAGAATCCAGTGAAAGGGTGATGCCAGGAGATAAGTGTGCTAATGGTGTGAGTCTCAAGAGGTATCTGGGTGAAGTGGTCGGAAGCCACGCGGCGTGAGAAAGCGCCCCCATGGAAAAGTATCTCGAGAGGTATCTGGGTGAAGTGGTCGGAAAGCCACGCGGCGTGAGTAAGCGCCCCCAAGGAAAAGAATCCTCGCTAAGTAAGAGAGAGAGAGACAGTCACCTGAAGTGTAGCACTACTGGTCACAGAATGCCCTGGTACGTAAGGCTGTTTGCCATGCATATGCCGCTGCGACTAAGCGATGCGCTGGAGGAGGTGCCCTGATGTGTGATCCACTGTAACTTATGCTTTGTGCTGGAGGAGTGTTCACAAGTTATCCCTGCAATCTCCCTGTTTGATGTTTATATAAACTTTATGCTGTTTATCTGAGATGGCCTGGCGCCCAATTCTTTATGCGCTGCACCGACACCTGTAGTCCACACCCACAATGTACTTGTAGTTAAAGACCTGATTCTTCAGGGGACCCTCTGGTAACTGTGCCTGAACCCATGACAAGCCGGGGCAAGGTAAGGGTGATGTACTATACACAGTGACTGCAGATCTTGCATACCTAATACTAGTGGGCTATCACACATGCACCAATGAGTTTATTGGCCAAAGACTGTAAAGTTAAAGATTTGTACTGTATTTTACATTATACCCGTATACAGGTATCCTTTATTACAAGGTTTAAGTGTGACAGATAAGTGTCTGAGGGTGGGGAAGGAACACTGGGAGAGGAGGAGGTTTAGACAATCCAGAGAATAAATTAGGACTCATACATCTTCCTGAAGCATTTTCTAAATGGGTTTCCAGTTGCATGCTACATCTTCCTACTGCATACTTACCTACTTTCGGCTCAGTGGAGGGGCTGGGCTGGACAATGACGAGAGGAGGCGGCGGAACGGGGCATGGCGGAGGAGGGGAAGAGGCGGAACGAGAGTGGGGTTACAGCGGGACACTGCTTAAGCCACGCCCCCCGCTCTGTAATGCCACTATAACCGGCATTTTACAGCAGGGAGCGTGACTATGATGACGCAATTTAACAAGAATCGCGTCATCTACTGTCCGGACCGCCCACTTTACTCTCAAAGTGGGCAGCCGGGCAGGGGGGACTGAAAAACCGTGAGACTTGTCTGCTCTTCCGTGGGGCCGGGAGGGTCACCCGATTTTCGGGAGCCTTCCGGCCATTCCGGGAGAGTAGGCAAGTATGCCCTACTGTAAATATTCAGAAGTTTTGTGGGTAGGGACGTTAAACTGTATAATTCACATTGAGTGTAATAAAGCTGATTTACTGTTCTAGAGCCAATATAATTGCCAGTCAAGGTTATTTTAATCACACATAAGTCTTTATAGGGGATGCAATCATGAGACCGTCTGTTTGGATCCTGGCAGTCACAATGCCTATGCCACAGGCTTTTCTTCCTCTGTGGGTGTCAACGACACCTATAGAGGGAGAATATAACCTGGACATCTGCAGAGAAAACTAAAATCCAGTGTAATAAATCTCTAAGGGGCCTATTTATCACCATCCGCATCTTGGATGCGGATGTCAAGTGATAAAATCGCCCAAACTTGCAGTGCGATAATTGATTACATCGCAGGGATGTATCAATTATAGCATGCAGGGACAGAGCTTGCGGTCAAGCTCTGTCCCTGCGATGCCTCTTCGCAGCAGCATTGGGGTATTTTTCGTAAAAAATACCCCAATGTCCTGCTGCGCATGCACAGCCCCGCCGGCTTCGCCACTACCACCGCCAGCCGGTCGACCCCCCCATCACGACGACCCCCATCCGCTGCGGACCCCCCAGCAGGATAATATACTTACCTGTCCAGGGAGCCGGTCCGTACTGCTTCTGCTGGGCTGCTGGCCGCCGGGTCCTGTGTGCTGCGGTGACCCCCGATGCTGTAAAGTGCGCTGCCGCTTTTTCAGCATCACTTTAATGCACTGGAGTCACATTGCAGCATATGGGGGACCCAGAGCCGGCCCTAACCAATATGATGCCCTAGGCAAGATTTTGGCTGGTGCCCCCTAGCACCACCGCTAGTTCTGCCTCTGACCCTGCACCCCTTTCCCAGCACCATCACCACCCACCCGAAGTAGTCCTTTTTTTTGTTTTCCTAACCCCTGTAATTTAAATAAGAACAGTACGTACATTCGGCGCACAGCCCAAAAAGGTATGTGTTTTTGCTGGCAAGGGGCATGGCCAAACAGTGCCCCCAATTAAAATTTTTCCTGACAGTAGTGCAACCTTATTCACAATTTATCATGCGAAAGTGTCCCTTATTCACATTACATCACACAGTAGTACCACTTTACCTTATATACGTTACTCCTCACAGTAGTGCCCCTCATTCACATAACATCACACTGAATTGCGCCTTATTCACATTACACCACACCATATTGCTCTTTATTCTCATTACACCACACCATATTGCTCCTTATTCACATTACACCACACCATATTGCTCTTTATTCACATTAGTGCCCTTTCTATACATTACGCTACACAGTAGAGCACCTTATTCACATAATGCCACACATTGGTAATGCATTTATACACATAATACCACACAGTAATGCCCCTTACACATATGACACACATCATTAATGTCCTTATAAACATAATGCGCCTTACACATTATGCCAACCCTAATTAATGCTCTTATACACATAATGCCCCTTACACATATGCCGCACATTGTTAATGCCCTTATACACATAATGGTACACATAGTGCCCCTTACACATATGTTACACATTATTAATGCCCTTATACACATAATGACACATAGTTCCTGGCATGAGTCAACTGGCAGCTCTGTTAACGTCGGGTGCCTATTATGTATGAAAATGCATCTTATTTGCATTGCTATGTGGATAGGATGCACAAGCAGCTTCTGTTGATTAAAATGATATGTAGCTTGCCTATATACTGTGTGCGACTGTGGCTGTATCTGCATACGAAATGCTACACACAGAATATAGGCATGCCGCATATCATTTTAATCAGCAGAAGCTGCTTGTGCCTCTAGGCATACCAGATGCCCTAGGCAATTGCCTAGTTTGCCTATGCCTAGGGCCGCCTCTGGGGGGACCCGGCGCACAGCAGTGCTCAGTGGAGCAGCGGACACCGGCTCCCTGGACAGGTGAGTATGGTTTTTGGGGTTCTTTTTTTTATTTTTTTACACTTTGTGTGTTCCTATTTCTTATTTTGGGTCACATGTTGGCAGATGAGTTTCTAACAGACGCTTTGAAAGGCCTAGCCAGTGTTCGGCACCGCAGTGCAATTATTTTCTATTGTGCGTGTGTCTATGTTGCAGTGCTCGTGCATCCAGATAATGGGGCAGATATATTAACCTGGAGAAAGCATCAGGAAGTGATAAACCAGTGATAAGTGCAAGGTGATAAAAGCACCAGCCAATCACCTCCAATATGTAAATTAACAGTTAGGAGCTGATTGGCTGGTGCCTTTATCACCTTGCACATATCACTGGTTTATCACTTCCTTATGCCGTCTCCAGGCTTAATACATCTGCCCCAGTGCACACATCTGGTTGGAGTCGTGACTGAGGCATGTGAGAGGGAGGTGGCTAAGCGCACGCACAGAGACAGTCAGTCCAGGGCTGCCATCATAAATTATGGGGCACGGGACTGACAAAATAAGCAGCTCCCTCTTCCTGGGGAGTCGGAACTGTATGTAATGTCAGTGAAGTTACAGCAGGGGTGCGGCATTGATTGGTGCGTAAACCAGTTGTTGTTTTTTTAAATGTCAAAGTTTGGGCTTTGGGGGTCAGTGTTATTACAAGATGTCAATCTATCTAGACTTGTCTCAGCAAACTCATATGAAACATAAATCATACCTGTCCCAACTGTCCCAATTCCAGCGGAACAGTCTCGCTATTCGGACACAGTCCCACTTTGCCACCTGCATTGTCCCACACAGTGTCCCACGGGCGAGGTTGGGGGCAGATGGGGGAGCCTTTGATCACCCGCTGCTCACCCGATCACCCGCTGCTCACTTTGATCACCCGCTGCTCTCCAAAAGCAGTGAGTGATCCTGGAATAGTATCTATTCAGTGCAGGGAGGAGAGCCATGGGAGAGGCATTACGGAAACACGCACAGCCACCATCCCTTTCATGTTCTAGTGTTCGCGGGTGCATGCGATCGCAGCTACCGAAATCCATCTGTGACTACGGGTAGCAAGAGCTAAACATCACGCTACCCAGAGCTGCACACTGCAGCTGAGGTGGAGGCACTGGGTACACACTGAACGAAATGTGTCACCTACATCGCTTAGTCTGTGCGCTCAATGTGCGCGCTCCTATGGTTGCATGCCTATGGTCCAGTTTGATATGCTGCACATCAAACCTGGCGATAACACTAGTGATTTGGTGCCTATCGTGCATTATGTACTGTAAAATGATATGTCCGACTGATTTGACATCACCTTCATGACACCCCCTATAACACAGTGGCATGAAGGTTGCTCTAGTGTGTACAGGAGTAATGATGTATTGTACATGACCAAACAATGCAATATATCGTTTGGTCATTAGCAAGATTGCACAGTATGCCGCTAACATACTGCCCGTTGAAATTCCGGCTGCTTCAATACCGCCACTGGAATACTGGCGAGGTAGGTGATTCCGCCTCTATTGGTGTCCATGGCACCCATAGAGGGAGAATAGAACCTGTTGCGAGCTAAGCTCGCCACCGAGCCTGCAGCGTGGTGAGTGCAACGAGCCCGCAAGGGGCTTTGTTGCACTTGCCCACCTGCCGTGCACGGGATGCTGATGTCTGTATACTGACATTCGGCATCCCGTGCAGCTGAATCACATACCGATCCTGATTTCACTGTGTGTGCACTCAGCTGAAATTGAAAAGAAAAGAAATCAAACTGCGCTTGGGATAAATGGCTATTGAAGTCGTATAACGATTATTTGTATATAGAATACCGCCGTTTGTGAATTAAAAACACTCAACTTAATATATATTCAATTTTATACTTTATAATAAGACCGAAAAAATACATTAAAGCAGTACTTTTTTTAAAAGAAGAAAGCAACAATAGTTATGAGCTGTGTGTCTCAATTAAGGGCCGTGTTAGATAGACCTTAATGAGTTCATATATTCACAGTCAAACTTTGTTAATTAACATCCTGTGTGTTATAATTATTCTCATAGGCTTGTATACGGTTTGTCAAAGTCAGAAAAATATCTCTATGCACACTGCCATATTTTGCACCTCACATAGGTCCGTGCTGCGCATGCGTACGCTCTCCCGTGCGTGCGCATACTCACAGTCGCGGGCACCCGCAGGCGCACGGTATGCGTATTTACGGTAGAGTTTATGTGATCGTAGCGTGCGACTCAATCGTTACATATTTTCACTATATAATGTATTTTGTAGATCATGGTCCCTTTGATAGATTCTGAAAGTTTAGTTAATATAGCATGTTCCTGGACAGAGAGATCCCTCTTTGTATTGTACGAAGGGTCTAACAGGGATCATACAGTGGTGTTTAGTATCCATCGGAAGAACATTTAATTAGCAATATTCCGGTGTTGGTTTGGAGCGGATTAATCGCTCGTGCGAATAGTTATGGACATAAGAAGTTTATGTCCATTTACTATTATTTGCTCTTACTTATCCATGCGGCGGGAAACCTAGTATCCCACCCACCTGAACAGTTGGAAGTAGCCACAGCCCACCTGTATGAATCAACCTATGACCTTTTGTTATAATGCGAAGCCGAATTCCTGTGTCCAATGAACAATAAGAATATAGGGACCATTGTACTGTATTGTGTGTAGTGTATATAAGGTCAGCCAGCCTGAACAGGGATCAGACTCTCTCCACAAAGGGTTATCATATTGACAAACTTGGGGTCTGGTACCAGGCTGCGCTGCGATCGTTTCTAGTGTGTGTATGTAAGTACTTCTCTGTAATCATTGCTCTTTCTTTGTATTGGCCACATTCTCTCTCTTTCGGTTTAGTTTAAGATTGTAACGTTATTGTATATTTCTGTCTAGATATTCTGTTAGATTTATATGTTAGTTTGTAGCGTATGACTTGTGAACTGTTTCCCCTTTTTGAAATAACTTAAGACTCTTGCTAGTAAAAGGTTTTGGACCCTTAACGGTAGTGTGTGTTCATTATATTGCAAGGGGTAATAGGAGCGTCTCTTTCGCTCAAACAGCTTTAATATTGACAAGGTTAAACAGCGTTATATCGCTACAGTGTTTTAATACAAGGTTACAGCATAAGAATATCCTGTCTGTGTGTTACATACAAGGTTTACTGATTGTCATCTTGTGAGCGTCTGCGCCGCTCGTGATCTCCTCGTGGTCTCGAGCGTCCGCTACGCTGATAGCGTAGCATTACGGTAGTCGCTCACCTATAGTGTGCCCGATACCAACAGCGTATTCTCGCAAGCGTTTGTGTCGCTCAAGCGGCTCTCTCCCGATATAGCGTCCGCTACGCTAAGAGCGTACCCTTACGGTACTACATACTCCAATAGCGTACAAAGTCTCTTAACCTCTTAGAGTGTTTAATAAGGTAATCTAATCGACATTCTCAATTGAGGGCTCGTCCTCCCCCCCACACATCCATCCGCACTAGCTAAAACAGACTTTATCTGTCAGCAAAGGGCGGGAACGCAGTATCCTTTCGTATCCGTATTGGTGGTGAGGGATACAGTAGTGCTGGCTAGATAAGCGTCTGTTTCGCTACGCTGTAGGATTGCTGGGGTGGAATCCGGAACCGGAGGTAAGAACAATACGCTATTATCTTTTAAAACTGTTTATTTCTGCTTTTGCATACGCACACACGCATGCACGCACGCATCTACATTGTTGTAACTCACTTTCTTGTTGCCATTAGAATTGATTATTAGACACGTGCTGAAGAAATCTGGTGCTATTTAGTTGAGATTAAAACAGGACAATTGTTAAGGGTATAATTGTAAAGAACACACACACAGCATAGCAAATACTGTGTGGTGTACGGTAAGCGATTTCTGTTGAGTATTGTTTACATTGATAGAAGCGTGGTGATTGTGTCGCTGTGGGCGTATCTGCACTTTTGTCTCGGACAACGTGCGAAAGCACGTACGTGACGCAAAGGCATACGCACGTGGCGTGTTTTACGCAACGGAGCGTACGGATACGCCTATTGAGACTCATATCACACAATAACCTTGTTTAGGGTGGGCGGTATAGTATAGCCACCTGATAAATAGCACACAGTTGTTCAGTTCAGTTTTCCTAAAAGTATTAGTTAAAAGAAAACCTTTTTCTACTGCAAACCCAGGGATTGGACTCCTACCTGTATGAAAAGTATTTCTGTACAGAAAGATTAAAAGTGTATATGATTGAATAGGAGTGAGTGTGGAACTTAAGGTATTGTTTTTGTGAACCCACAAATCGGGATCCCGTCGGAGACCACATCAGGTGAGTGGACACTTGGTGGCGTGGACTGGCTTGCCCACGTTAACATTGTATAAGGTAAAGGAGCAAGTAGTTTCCGCAGACAAAAGGACTGCGAGGTATTTAAGCGCAGCCCCGGGAGGGTTTTGCGTAGCACCCATATAGTCAAGGTAAAGCTCCGGCTGAAGGTTTCGCAGCCTAAACAACCGATTCCATTTGTCGTAAAGCGTATGAATATTTAGTTATTTATGCGCTGTGCGACTGGACCGCACGTAATTGTGTGCATTAGTTTGTTACCTTGGTACCCATCAACAATTTATTGTGGGATCATAAACGCTATTTGTACATTCTAACGTGATTTGTGTAGGTTTTTGTTATTTTAAGGGAGTTTCGCTATTCACTAAGCAAATCTCTAACGACCAATACTTACTGGGGAGGGATCGCATACTCCCACGCGCCCCAGTAAATAGAGGTTACAAAAGATCCCACGGATTGGATAGGCCAATTGGGGCGCAGAGTGAGTGAAAGCACTGGTTAAACTTTCACCGTCACCTTACCGCGGGCAAATTTGGTCTGTTTGTCAGAATTAGCTAAGACAGCAATATCTGCAAACGATGGGGGCCAGTTGCTCAAAGAAGGGACGTCCAACAAGGGTTCACGTTGGTAGTTGCTGGCCCAAAGGGTCCGCCAGGTATCAGGTATTATGCAAGGAATGGGAACTTATGACAGAGGATGATGGGGAACAGTCTCCCCGGGTAGGCAGTCTGAACCCTGAGGTATTGCAGAACCCACGAAAAAGGATAGGTCTAATAAAATCTGCTAAGCAGAGGATTAGACAAAATGATTGTTTACAGTTATGGCAACGGGAAAGTGAAATACAAGGAGAGCTAGCTCATACAGCTGACTCTCACCTTGGTGAGAGAAATGTGGCAATGAAAGAGAAGGTGGTTACAGAGAATGACACACTGGTGTACGATAAAAATGCACTTAGTAACTGTGTTAAGAATGAAAGTGTAGAATGTAATAATGTTTATGAAAATGAAAGTGTTAAATGTACAAATGTTAACCTGTGCAAGTCGCACCCCATGTTAAACTTCCCTCAGGATTACCTGCAAGAAAGTGAGCCCAGAACGATGTCGGCACCTCTTCCAGTAGCCATCACACAAGACATCCAGGTGGACGCGACCAAATCGGTAAAGGCAATAATCAAACCCCCTAACGGAGGGTCAGGTGAGGTCGTGTCCACAGGTACGTACAAAGTTTTATATCATGCACAAACAAATGTACCCCATATTGTAAGACCAACGCAAGATGATGTAATTGAGTTTAGTCCTGTCAGGGTGATCACAGTCCCCAATGGGAAGACTGACGATCAGGGAATCATTCCCGTCAAGGACAGTGCAATGCGCCGTCCCTGGTCCCGGATGGAATTGAGATCAATTATGTCTGAATTTCCTGATCCTAGGAAAAATCTAGTAACATGTCAAAGGTTTATTAAAGAACTAGGAAACTCCACAGAACCCACCAACAAAGATTGGCGGACAGTGCTGAGGGCATGTTTGCCCTCCAGTGTTGACCCTGCGAAATTTATTGCTGATTGTAAATTAGACACGGAGGTACCTTGTACGGAGGAACACAATCAGGAATGTATTAAGCAGATCAACCGACAGTTAGAAGTATATTTCCCAGCCATTGTCGAGTGGAACAAAATCTTCTCCATAAGACAAAACGAAGGGGAAAGTACTTCTAATTATTTCCATCGGGCATTACAGGACATGACTAGGTATACGGGTATAGAAAACATCGAAACAAGTGCACCGCACAGAGAAGTAGCAGTATCTGTGCTAATGCATGGTTTAAAGGAAGTGTTGAGAGCAAGGATACAGACCACCAATCCATACTGGAGAGATAAATCAGTAACTGCATTAAGGGACTCTGCTGTTGGGCATGAGCAAAACAGCATCAAACACGGGGAAGCAAAGAAGCCTCAGATCCCTGTGGGTGAGCCAAAGGTGAAAAGGTGTTATAATTGCCAGAAGGAAGGTCATTTTGCAAGAGATTGTAGACCAAGAAGTAGACCAAATTCATATAAACCCCCTAGACAAAGATATGAGCAGGGTAATGACACACCAAATTACAATCAGGGATCATATAGGAAGAATTTTGGGCCACACCCATAATATGTAGTCAGGAAAGGTGATCATTAGGACTGATGGTAAGCCTGAGGTAACGGTTAACAAATAGGGAGGTCATTCACTGAAGACACAGGAATGACAAGGTGAAACGTTGTAAATGTATTTGTGAAAATGTTTTTCTTCTCTCTCTCTCTCCCCATCTCTGACGATCATTGGTAAGAACTCAAACATTGCATATCCGCTTGGTCTTTGCAGAAGTCTACCAAACCCCAGCATGACCTATCCACATCAAGGTATCCTGGCCAGATACAGAGAGTGGAGTAATGAGGGTGCTGGTGGGGAAGGGACTGCGCAAGGAAACCATTGGACATGTAGATATGACAGCCTGATGATCTATCTGACAATGTTTTAAAATGTTTGAAAAATGTTTTTTTCTCTTTTCCTATTGATGGTTATTGTTGATTTAAGTAATATACACATGCATATACATTGTTCTCTCTCTCTTTTGTTTTTTTGTTTCCTCTCTCTTCTCACTCATGTTTTCATGTTTAAAAGATGGTATGTCACACATCAGTTAGACAAATGGTAATGCAAGATTTTTGCTCCTTACAGAGAGATCGCTGATTTGGAAGGAATATTGCATCACCAGAATGTTCGTTTGGAAGACTGAGAGACAGCACCTTTGAGATGACGACAGAACAAGAAGAACAACAAGACGAGAGAACTAATCATCGTAACAAGTTTCTCTCCCCCTCAAACTGATTTTCTGTACCCCATTACAAATTTCTTCTTTTCTCCTCCTGTAAGATGGACTTGCCCCAAGAGACTGTGATATGGATTTTCCTGTTGACCATGATGTTGACCAGGGCAGTCTGTTTCGGTGAGAGTATCAGTGAGGTCGAGAAAGGATCCAGAAAGGTCCTGATGATAAAGATGGAGGTGTAAATTTCCAATAGCAACCCAATCACCAAGCAAAGGCGAGTACCGGAAACGATCTAGCAGCCATGTTATCTGTAAACATTTTCTTTTAAGGATTGTTAGCTGAAGAAAACTGTATCTGTAGGCTCTGTAATAACGTAGTTGAGGATGGGTGCATCAAGAAATGCCAATCCAGTTTTAATATCCATATGGACCGGCATCCATTGAGTGACTATCACTCCTTAGTGGGTAGTGTGTTAAATAAAACAGATTGTTGGGTATGCTCTCAAGTACCTCAAGGTCATAGCAAATCAGGGCTAGTACCATTTCCTTTAACGGTAGGGGAGGTACTTGAGCTAAAGGGTGGGAGACCGGTGGACAGGAGGTTTAATATCTCCAGTCCTCCTAGTTTGAAGCTCCACCAATATCATGTGGATAGGTCCCTAATATGTTTTAACATTACCAATCCCCGAAAGCCGGGAAATTGGGAAGTGTCATGGAGTAACCAAACCATGACCTTTTCATATAGAGCAGGTAGAACGCCGACAGATACAGAGCTTATACGCCACATAGCCAGTAGAGGAAAATCTTTCCGGTATAGGTATACCTTAGGAAATAGGATTACGAGAGTTGGAGAGGTATCACCAGGATACTGTGCACATATCGTACAACCTGATACGTGTACTAAGCAGATGGAAGAATTAGGGTTAGGAGATTTCACATGGAAGGTGTGTAATATGGTTATGTCCTACTCCGTCCCATATGTTCTCCCCGATGATGCATATTTCATATGCGGGAGAAAGGCGTATAAGTGGCTTGCCCCAAACTCTGAAGGATTGTGTTATATTGGAAAAGTACTGCCTGAAGTAATGACTGTATCACATGACAAAATGAAAGACATACACTGTGGTGCCCAAGCTCCTTATACTCACACCCATTACGAGCACGTGGTTAAAAGGCAACTGACAGAAAGGTCAGAGCATCCGGCCTCTGGTCTGATCCATGAATCCACCGGGATTCAGGTTCTGCTTGCGTTAGACTTCACTCGCACCACTCGAGGAGTGATGAACTATAGATACATCTCTGCGCTTGCAAATTTGTTAGATAATATCACTGAAATGTATGATGACACGTTTAGGTATACTGGAAGGGAACTTCAAGCTTACAAAACAGAACTGGTACAGCATAGAATGGTTCTCAATTACCTCACAGCAGTGACAGGCGGATATTGTGTCACACTGGCAACGCAATACGGCGTAAAATGTTGCACATATATCACGAATAGCACCGAGGATCCGGTCGAGGTCATAGACCAAAAGATGGATGATATCCTCCAATTGAAGTGGGAATTTCGCAGGAGACACAATCTCACTCTTGCTGCTGTAGGTAATGAGCTGACTGGTTGGGTGTCATGGTTGAACCCGCGAAATTGGTTCTCTGGTTTAGGAGAATGGGCTCAAGGAGTCGTAATGGATGTTGGGAAGTTTCTCCTATGTATCTTAGGTGTTGTCATATCAATTGGTTTGATATTTAGATGCGGTCAGGCTTTAATGAGGTGCAAACAAAGTACAAGAGTAATGAGTCTGAGGAGTGAAGAAACTGTAATTCCAATGGATTTGATTTATGACCCAACGGTAGAAACAATGATGTGATGAAAATGCGATTATACGGTCCGTTTCTATCACCTGTTTTTCCGTTTTCCTCCAAGGTAAAAAGACCCACTTGGACGAGGAAGTTGACGAGCCGATATACAGACAACGGATAGATCAAAGAAGAAGTTTTGACAACCTTATACACGGATATTTGATGAACTTTGCCATAGATCCCCAGTTTCCCTAGAAATTTTAAACTTACGCTAGCCCAACATTTTTTGTAAATCTATGGACATTGACAAAGCTTTTTGCTCGCACCCTATGGGCAAAAAAGCGCAAAGAAGACGGCTTTCAACAGACACCGAACAAAACTTCAACCGACAAATGTACATTAACCTGACATAGAATACCACAGCATTTACCATAAGTGTTCTTTATCTTCATTTCTACAACCCTCAGGTAATGACACACATAGTCGATAGGGAATACAGGCACAGATATCAGCAACCACATACCTCCCCCATTCATGTATCATCAACTAAAATGTGCTCCCCCATTTTGTTACAACCACAGCCGAAAAGAGCTCGGTAGAGTTTGACAGCCCATCCACAGACCCTTAATACGGGATAAGAAGGAATTCAAATGTATACTTCGCAATACCTCGAAGCTTGATGTACAACACGTACGGCACGATGATACATGACCCCCCAAGCACGAATTCATACACACATGCTTCTGCTATCTCACTAGGTCATACCCTCTTCACACCTACTCCTCTCTCCTCCCTTACCCAACCATGGAAATGTATTAACCCCTGACATATATTTCTCTCTTTTTGAAATGTTTTAGAAGGTGGCAGTAATTATTGACTGCCAAAGGGTGGACTGTCAAAGTCAGAAAAATATCTCTATGCACACTGCCATATTTTGCACCTCACATAGGTCCGTGCTGCGCATGCGTACGCTCTCCCGTGCGTGCGCATACTCACAGTCGCGGGCACCCGCAGGCGCACGGTATGCGTATTTACGGTAGAGTTTATGTGATCGTAGCGTGCGACTCAATCGTTACATATTTTCACTATATAATGTATTTTGTAGATCATGGTCCCTTTGATAGATTCTGAAAGTTTAGTTAATATAGCATGTTCCTGGACAGAGAGATCCCTCTTTGTATTGTACGAAGGGTCTAACAGGGGTCATACAGTGGTGTTTAGTATCCATCGGAAGAACATTTAATTAGCAATATTCCGGTGTTGGCTTGAAGCGGATTAATCGCTCGTGCGAATAGTTATGGACATAAGAAGTTTATGTCCATTTACTATTATTTGCTCTTACTTATCCATGCGGCGGGAAACCTAGTATCCCACCCACCTGAACAGTTGGAAGTAGCCACAGCCCACCTGTATGAATCAACCTATGACCTTTTGTTATAATGCGAAGCCGAATTCCTGTGTCCAATGAACAATAAGAATATAGGGACCATTGTACTGTATTGTGTGTAGTGTATATAAGGTCAGCCAGCCTGAACAGGGATCAGACTCTCTCCACAAAGGGTTATCATATTGACAAACTTGGGGTCTGGTACCAGGCTGCGCTGCGATCGTTTCTAGTGTGTGTATGTAAGTACTTCTCTGTAATCATTGCTCTTTCTTTGTATTGGCCACATTCTCTCTCTTTCGGTTTAGTTTAAGATTGTAACGTTATTGTATATTTCTGTCTAGATATTCTGTTAGATTTATATGTTAGTTTGTAGCGTATGACTTGTGAACTGTTTCCCCTTTTTGAAATAACTTAAGACTCTTGCTAGTAAAAGGTTTTGGACCCTTAACGGTAGTGTGTGTTCATTATATTGCAAGGGGTAATAGGAGCGTCTCTTTCGCTCAAACAGCTTTAATATTGACAAGGTTAAACAGCGTTATATCGCTACAGTGTTTTAATACAAGGTTACAGCATAAGAATATCCTGTCTGTGTGTTACATACAAGGTTTACTGATTGTCATCTTGTGAGCGTCTGCGCCGCTCGTGATCTCCTCGTGGTCTCGAGCGTCCGCTACGCTGATAGCGTAGCATTACGGTAGTCGCTCACCTATAGTGTGCCCGATACAAACAGCGTATTCTCGCGAGCGTTTGTGTCGCTCAAGCGGCTCTCTCCCGATATAGCGTCCGCTACGCTAAGAGCGTACCCTTACGGTACTACATACTCCAATAGCGTACAAAGTCTCTTAACCTCTTAGAGTGTTTAATAAGGTAATCTAATCGACATTCTCAGGTTAGTTCCAGGATATTATATATAACACTTACTCCAATCACCAATGCGGTACGGATATGTGTAGCTGTATGGGGGACGTGATGAAATGACTGTCCATATAATGCAGCTGACGTCTTTAATCTTTATAGACGAGGAGAAGTTGGTAGAAAGACCAGGTAGTCCTGTGGCGTCCCACAGTACCGGTTACCTGGCCGTGTAGGGAGGGAGAGCCAATGCAGGGCTGTGCTCACCTGAGATGCGGTTGCTGCTTTGTTCTGATCGGGATGCTGACGGACGCGAGTCCCGACTAGCCGCTTACAGGGATTCCGCCTCAACGTATATGCTGGCCGTCGCTCCCCAGACCTGACCGGGGTGGTCATTCCGAGTTGTTCGCTAGTTGAATTAGTTCGCTGTGCAGCGATGAGGCAAAAAAATGGCACTTCTGTGCATGTGTATGCGGCGCAATGCACACGCGCGACGTACTGTTACAACGAACGAATATTGAAGGATCCGATGAATTGGATCAATTGCAGCAAGATATGGGCAGAGTCCTAATGCGTTTCATCATAACCACGTGAATTTCTCAAAGGTGTCGTAAACTGTACACTCAGTTTCGCTAGTTCTGGGCTCAAGGGAAATCATCAGTAAAGATAGAATGATTGGTGGTCGCTCCAAAGTATACCCAGCATTAGGGCACTGCAGTGGGGCAAAATATGTACTAGGGACATTGTGGCATAATGTTTACTGGAGGTACCCCAGCAGGGGCGGATTGGGAACAAAAAGCGGCCCTGGTTAAAAAATTTGTACTAGTGGCTCCACTTGGGCAGCACCAGAGGTGTAAGGTCTAGCCATGGGCCATGGCAGCAGCACCCTCCCCCAAAGACTTTCCAGATAGTGGGCATGTCCAGCATCAAGGGGGAAGTTAAAAAGAAATAAAATTAAATATTATGAGCACATTATATGATACACCTTTAGAATTTAGGAAACTATATCATTCTTTAGAAATATATATTTTCTTGCTTATTACACCAACCGTATCCCAATCACTATTCACTCAATCTTATATGTCAGCCAAGCAGGCAGACAGAGCATACACTAGATCATCTGCAATCACAGGCTAAGTGGCAAAGTCATTTTCATATATGCCAATTGTTTGGCATCTTATTAATTATGTCTATAAATGGGACCACATGTCCTCAAACAAAACAGGCCCGCGGGTGCATCGGCCCACCGGGAATCTTCCCTGTAGACCCTATGGCCAATCCGCCTCTGTACCCCAGTGTAGCATAAAGTGTACTGGGGCACTGTGGCATGATAACTTGGGGCACTATAGTGTGACATAATGAATACTCAAGGCACTATAATCTGGCATAGAATAAACTGGGGTTACGGTTAACTGGGCACACAGTGGCAGAATGTGGATTGGGGACACTGTAGCATAATGAGTTTTGGTGCTACAGTAGTATAATTTCAAATTGGGGCACTACAGTGTGGAATAATGTGAACTGGGATACAACAGTGTGACATAATGTGAAGTGGGACACTACAGTGTAGCATTATGTGATGTGATGCACTACAGCGTGGCATAATGTGAACTGGGGCACTACAGTGTGGCATAATGTATACTGGGGTACCACAGTGTAGCATAATGAGATTGGGGTACTACAGTGTGGCATAATGTGAACTGGGGCACTACAGTGTAGCATAATGAGATTGGGGCACTAAAATGTGGAATAATGTGAACTGGGATACTACATTGTGACATAATGTGAAGTGGGACACTACAGTGTAGCATTATGTGAAGTGATGCACTACAGCATGGCATAATGTGAACTGGGGTACTATAGTGTAGCATAATGAGATTGGGGTACTACAGTGTGGCATAATGTAAACTGGGGCACTACAGTGTGACATAATGTGTACTGGGGCACTACAGTGTAGCATAATGAGATTGGGGGCACTAAAATGTGGAATAATGTGAACTGGGACACAACAGTGTGACATAATGTGAAGTGGGGCACTACAGTGTGGCATAAAGTGAAGCGAGGCACTACAGCGCGGCACAATGTGAACTGGTGCACCACAGTGTGGCATAATGTGAACTGGGGCCCTACAGTCTGGCATAACATGAAATGAGGAAATTACAATGTGTCATGATATAAACTGGGGGCACTCACTGTCAAGATAAAATTAATTCCTTAAGAAACTAATAGTGTGCGTTGACAGATTTAGTATCTTGTTTGGTTTGCTATGAGTTAAAAAGGTTGAAAATCTTGGTGTTAAGGCTTAATAAATGGACCCATTATGTACACATTTATCATTTATTAAGTAATTACAGGTATCTGTTTCTTCATGATTGTCTGACAACATGATTATATATGGAGTGGAATTCTAAACTTTCAGAGTTTGCAAATCACTTTATTTCACTTGGTTTGTGACCTCTATTTGGCACATACCGGGTCATCTTTAATCTTACACTGCTTTAACTTCACATTTATTACTTTGTAAGAAATTGTCCCAAGGCACAGGTGACAGTGGCTAGTGGCCATTCAAAACAAAAGGTAATATTACTATTGAAAACACTAGTGAAATAATGTAATCCAGCCGATGCCTGCTGCAAAGCAATACAATTCTAATGAGTTTGGTATCTACATTCCTCCACAAGTTAAGGTAAGTGTTTAATTTCCTGGTAGCTTTTACTGCCTTAAACAGATTGGGGGTATGCAGAGACCACCTGACCAAAATGAGGAAGAAGCTTCTTTTGGACGCATGTATACAGGAAGTAGAACAATGAAAACAATTATGGTGAGGTTAAATCTGGAGGTGCAGTTGATCAACTTGAGCAAAGGGTGTTTTTTTTATATACACAATCACATAGACCAAGATGGAGGTGCAGTTGATCAGCTTGAGCAAAGTTTTTTCTTAATTCCTTGATATACACCAGGGCTGGCCAAACCAGTCCTCGAGATCTACCAACAGTTCACATTTTCCAGACCACCTAGCTGGTGCACAGGTGTAGTCATTACTAATTAAAATGTACTGCACTCATTCCTAACTGACCATTCTACAGATCTCCAGGAGGCCTGGAAAACATGAACTGTTGGTAGATCTCAAGGACCGGTTTGGCCAGACCTGATATATACAATCACATAGACCAGAGGTTCTCAAACGCGGTTCTCAAGGCACCCTAACGGTACAGGTTTTACATATATCCATGGCTCAGCACAGATGATGAAATAAAACTGGCTGAGGTGCTAATTAAGTCACTTGTGATCAAGCATGGATAAACATAAAACCTGGACTGTTGGGGTGCCTTGAGGACCGCGTTTGAGAACCTCTGACATAAACCCATTTCACAGGTCTGCTGCCCGCTTCATTATATTGGAAGTGTGGTGCAATGTTTCCTAGAGACACCCAGTAAGAGGGGGGAGTGTCCCACTGGAAACCTTACTCAATCACCTTACTCCACGATTGCATCTAACTATTCTAGTTACTGGTGAAACAGTATATATGTGATACAGAGAGAAGTTTGTGTCTCAATACTATTCTAGATAGAGATGAGCGGGTTCGGTTTCTTTGAATCCGAACCCGCACGAACTTCACTTTTTTTTTCACGGGTCCGAGCGACTCGGATCTTCCCGCCTTGCTCGGTTAACCCGAGCGCGCCCGAACGTCATCATGACGCTGTCGGATTCTCGCAAGACTCGGATTCTATATAAGGAGCCGCGCGTCGCCGCCATTTTCACACGTGCATTGAGATTGATAGGGAGAGGACGTGGCTGGCGTCCTCTCCATTTAGATTAGATTTAGAAGAGAGAGAGAGAGAGAGATTGCTGTGATACTGTAGATTAGAAGAGAGTGCAGACAGAGTTTAGTGACTGACGACCACAGTGACCAGTGACCACCAGAGACAGTGCAGTTGTTTGTTTTATTTAATATATCCGTTCTCTGCCTGAAAAAAACGATAGACAGTCACACAGTGACTCAGTCTGTGTGCACTGCTCAGCCCAGTGTGCTGCACATCAATGTATTGTATATAAAGCTTATAATTGTGGGGGAGACTGGGGAGCACTGCAGGTTGTTATAGCAGGAGCCAGGAGTACATGATAAATAATATTATATTAAAATTAAACAGTGCACACTTTTGCTGCAGGAGTGCCACTGCCAGTGTGACTAGTGGTGACCAGTGCCTGACCACCAGTATATTAGTAGTATTGTATACTATCTCTTTATCAACCAGTCTATATTAGCAGCAGACACAGTACAGTGCGGTAGTTCACGGCTGTGGCTACCTCTGTGTCGGCACTCGGCAGGCAGTCCGTCCATCCATAATTGTATTATAATATATACCACCTAACCGTGGTTTTTTTTTCATTCTTTATACCGTCGTCATACTAGTTGTTACGAGTATACTACTATCTCTTTATCAACCAGTGTACAGTGCGGTAGTTCACGGCTGTGGCTACCTCTGTGTCGGCACTCGGCAGGCAGTCCGTCCAACCATAATTGTATTATATACCACCTAACCGTGGTTTTTTTTTCATTCTTTATACCGTCGTCATACTAGTTGTTACGAGTATACTACTATCTCTTTATCAACCAGTGTACAGTGCGGTAGTTCACGGCTGTGGCTACCTCTGTGTCGGCACTCGGCAGGCAGTCCGTCCATCCATAATTGTATTATAATATATACCACCTAACCGTGGTTTTTTTTTTCATTCTTTATACCGTCGTCATACTAGTTGTTACGAGTATACTACTATCTCTTTATCAACCAGTGTACAGTGCGGTAGTTCACGGCTGTGGCTACCTCTGTGTCGGCACTCGGCAGGCAGTCCGTCCAACCATAATTGTATTATATACCACCTAACCGTGGTTTTTTTTTCATTCTTTATACCGTCGTCATACTAGTTGTTACGAGTATACTACTATCTCTTTATCAACCAGTGTACAGTGCGGTAGTTCACGGCTGTGGCTACCTCTGTGTCGGCACTCGGCAGGCAGTCCGTCCATCCATAATTGTATTATAATATATACCACCTAACCGTGGTTTTTTTTTCATTCTTTATACCGTCGTCATACTAGTTGTTACGAGTATACTACTATCTCTTTATCAACCAGTGTACAGTGCGGTAGTTCACGGCTGTGGCTACCTCTGTGTCGGCACTCGGCAGGCAGTCCGTCCAACCATAATTGTATTATAATATATACCACCTAACCGTGGTTTTTTTTTCATTCTTTATACCGTCGTCATACTAGTTGTTACGAGTATACTACTATCTCTTTATCAACCAGTGTACAGTGCGGTAGTTCACGGCTGTGGCTACCTCTGTGTCGGCACTCGGCAGGCAGTCCGTCCATCCATAATTGTATTATAATATATACCACCTAACCGTGGTTTTTTTTTCATTCTTTATACCGTCGTCATACTAGTTGTTACGAGTATACTACTATCTCTTTATCAACCAGTGTACAGTGCGGTAGTTCACGGCTGTGGCTAGCTCTGTGTCGGCACTCGGCAGGCAGTCCGTCCAACCATAATTGTATTATAATATATACCACCTAACCGTGGTTTTTTTTTCATTCTTTATACCGTCGTCATACTAGTTGTTACGAGTATACTACTATCTCTTTATCAACCAGTGTACAGTGCGGTAGTTCACGGCTGTGGCTACCTCTGTGTCGGCACTCGGCAGGCAGTCCGTCCAACCATAATTGTATTATATACCACCTAACCGTGGTTTTTTTTTCATTCTTTATACCGTCGTCATACTAGTTGTTACGAGTATACTACTATCTCTTTATCAACCAGTGTACAGTGTACCGTACTTATACTGGCAGGAAAAAGAGGCAATTTGGAGGCCCTTGCACAAACTGGCTTTATTCTACCTAAGTTGCCCTCCCACAAGTGTGTACTCCGAAAGAGTGTTTAGTGCCGCCGCTCACCTTGTCAGCAATCGGCGTACGAGGTTACATCCAGAAAATGTGGAGAAGATGAAGTTCATTAAAATGAATTATAATCAATTCCTCCGCGGAGACATTGACCAGCAGCAATTGCCTCCACAAAGTACACAGGGAGCTGAGATGGTGGATTCCAGTGGGGACGAATTGATAATCTGTGAGGAGGGGGATGTACACGGTGATATATCGGAGGGTGAAGATGAGGTGGACATCTTGCCTCTGTAGAGCCAGTTTGTGCAAGGAGAGATTAATTGCTTCTTTTTTGGGGGGGGTCCAAACCAACCCGTCATATCAGTCACAGTCGTGTGGCAGACCCTGTCACTGAAATGATGGGTTGGTTAAAGTGTGCATGTCCTGTTTTGTTTATACAACATAAGGGTGGGTGGGAGGGCCCAAGGATAATTCCATCTTGCACCTCTTTTTTCTTTTCTTTTTCTTTGCATCATGTGCTGATTGGGGAGGGTTTTTTGGAAGGGACATCCTGCGTGACACTGCAGTGCCACTCCTAGATGTGCCCGGTGTTTGTGTCGGCCACTAGGGTCGCTAATCTTACTCACACAGCTACCTCATTGCGCCTCTTTTTTTCTTTGCGTCATGTGCTGTTTGGGGAGGGTTTTTTGGAAGGGACATCCTGCGTGACACTGCAGTGCCACTCCTAGATGTGCCCGGTGTTTGTGTCGGCCACTAGGGTCGCTAATCTTACTCACACAGTCAGCTACCTCATTGCGCCTCTTTTTTTCTTTGCGTCATGTGCTGTTTGGGGAGGTTTTTTGGAAGGGCCATCCTGCGTGACACTGCAGTGCCACTCCTAGATGGGCCCGGTGTTTGTGTCTGCCACTAGGGTCGCTAATCTTACTCACACAGCTACCTCATTGCGCCTCTTTTTTTCTTTGCGTCATGTGCTGTTTGGGGAGGGTTTTTTGGAAGGGACATCCTGCGTGACACTGCAGTGCCACTCCTAGATGGGCCCGGTGTTTGTGTCGGCCACTAGGGTCGCTTATCTTACTCACACAGCGACCTCGGTGCAAATTTTAGGACTAAAAATAATATTGTGAGGTGTGAGGTATTCAGAATAGACTGAAAATGAGTGTAAATTATGGTTTTTGAGGTTAATAATACT
The DNA here is from genome assembly GCF_028390025.1 of Pseudophryne corroboree. Lineage (NCBI taxonomy): Eukaryota > Metazoa > Chordata > Amphibia > Anura > Myobatrachidae > Pseudophryne > Pseudophryne corroboree. The sequence continues at coordinate 36,287,420 of NC_086453.1, forward strand.
TTGGGATCAAAATGACCCCCAAATTCTATGATTTAAGCTGTTTTTTAGTGTTTTTGGGAAAAAACACCCGAATCCAAAACACACCCGAATCCGACAAAAATAATTCGGTGAGGTTTTGCCAAAACGCGTTCGAACCCAAAACACGGCCGCGGAACCGAACCCAAAACCAAAACACAAAACCCGAAAAATTTCAGGCGCTCATCTCTAATTCTAGATCAGAGTTCTCCTCATAATACCAGGGCTTGCAGGGACAAGCTAAACAACACAAAGGACATTCCCTTTCAATGCTATATCATTTCTCACTTATAGTTCGCCCCTTCCCTCTTTGCCATTGTGTGTCTCCTGGCCCATTGCTCAAATGGAAGTTCCTGCATAGTGGCTACTGCTGTAATTCTACACTGGGTAAGAGCATTGTGTTGTAAACACTCATAATAATACCTCAGGGATTCCTGTGCTTTCTCTGTAGTGGTAATGACATGTTCCTGCTTTCTATGTACTCAGTGCCAATTACTGGACAGCAGATAACTGTACATGGGCCCTCATTCCGAGTCGTTCGCTCAGTAAATTTCTTAGCATTGGAGCGATTTTCCGCTTAGTGCGCATGCGCAATGTCCGCACTGCGACTGCGCCAAGTAAATTTGCTATGAAGTTAGGATTTTTACTCACGGCTTTTTCATCGCTCAGGCGATCGTAGTGTGATTGACAGGAAATGGGTGTTACTGGGCGGAAACAGGCCGTTTTATGGGCGTGTGGGAAAAAACGCTACCGTTTCCGGAAAAAACGCAGGAGTGTCTGGAGAAACGGGGGAGTGTCTGGGCGAACGCTGGGTGTGTTTGTGATGTCAAACCAGGAACGACAAGCACTGAACTGATCGCAGATGCCGAGTAAGTCTGAAGCTACTCTGAAACTGCTAAGTAGTTTGTAATCGCAATATTGCAAATACATCGTTCGCAATTTTAAGATGCTAAGATTCACTCCAACTAGGCGGCGGCTTAGCGTGAGCAACTCTGCTAAAATCGCCTTGCGAGCGAACAACTCGGAATGAGGGCCATGACTCAGGGTCAGAAACATAGAAACAACCATGGTCACAGTCAATAACATATCATCAGGGTCAAGAACAAGCCTCAGTCTCAGAAGGTGGCAGATTAATGCTTTGGGCCAAGGGCGCAGCTACCATAGATGCAGGGAGTGCAGCTGCTATGGGGCCCAGAGTTCAGAGCGGCCACCTTCCCTGTCACAGTTACATGTGTTATATACAGGGTGTAGCTACCATAGGTGCAGGGAGTGCAGCTGCTATGGGGCCCAGAGCTGAGAGGGGCCACCTTCCCTGTCAAAGTTACATGTGTTATATACAGGGTGTAGATACCATAGGTGCAGACAGTGCAGCTGCTATGGGGCCCAGAGCTGAGAGGAGCCACCTTCCCTGTCACAGTTACATGTGTTATATACAGGGTGTAGCTACCATAGGTGCAGACAGTACAGCTGCTATGGGGCCCAGAGCTGAGAGGAGCCACCTTCCCTGTCACAGTTACATGTATTATATACAGGGTGTAGCTACCATAGGTGCAGACAGTGCAGCTGCAACGGGGTCAGAGCTGAGAGGGGCCACCTTCCCTGTCACAGTTACATGTGTTATATACAGGGTGTAGCTACCATAGGTGCAGGGAGTGCAGCTGCTATGGGGCCCAGAGCTGAGATGGGCCCACCTTCCCTGTCACAGTTACATGTGTTATATACAGGGTGTAGCTACCATAGGTCCAGGGAGTGCAGTTGCTATGGGGCCCAGAGCTGAGAGGGGCCACCTTCCCTGTCACAGTTACATGTGTTGTATACAAGGGTGTAGCTACCATAGATGCAGGGAGTGCAGCTGCTATGGGGCCCAGAGCTGAGAGGGACCACCTTCCCCGATACAGTTACATGTGTTATATACAGGGTGTAGCTACCATAGGTGCAGGGAGTGCAGCTGCTATGGGGCCAGAGCTGAGATGGGCCATCTTCCCTGTCACAGTTACATGTGTTATATACAGGGGTGTAGCTACCATAGGTGCAGGGAGTGCAGTTGCTATGGGGCCCAGAGCTGAGAGGGGGCCAACCTTCCCTGTCATATGTGTTATATACAAGGGTGTGTCTACCATCGGTGCAGGCAGTACAGCTGCTATGGGCCCAGAGCTGAGAGGGGGCCAATCTTCCATGTCACAGTTACATGTGTTATATATAGGGTGTAGCTACCATAGGTGCAGGGAGTGCAGCTACTATGGGGCCAGAGCTGAGAGAGGCCACCTTCCCTGTCACAGTTACATGTGTTATATACAGGGCGTAGCTACCATAGATGCAGGGAGTGCAGCTGCTATGGGGCCCAGAGCTGAGAGGGGCCACCTTCCCTGTCACAGTTACATGTGTTATATACAGGGTGTAGCTACCATAGGTGCAGGGAGTGCAGCTGCTATGAGGCCCAGAGCTGAGAGGGGCCACCTTCCCTGTCACAGTTACATGTGTTATATACAGGACGTAGCTACCATAGGTGCAGGGAGTGCAGCTGCTATGGGGCCCAGAGCTGAGAGGGGCCACCTTCCCTGTCACAGTTACATGTATTATATACAGGGTGTAGCTACCATAGGTGCAGGGAGTGCAGCTGCTATGGAGCCAGAGCTGAGAGGGGCCACCTTCCCTGTCACAGTTACATGTGTTATATACAGGGTGCAGCTACCATAGGTGCAGGGAGTGCAGCTACTTTGGGCCCAGAGGTGAGAGGGGCCACCTTCCCTGTCACAGTTACATGTGTTATATACTGGGCGTAGCTACCATAGGTGCAGGGAGTGCAGCTACTTTGGGCCCAGAGGTGAGAGGGGCCACCTTCCCTGTCACAGTTACATGTGTTATATACAGGGTGTAGCTACCATAGGTGCAGGGAGTGCAGCTGCTATGGGGCCCAGAGCTGAGAGGGGCCACCTTCCCTGTCACAGTTACATGTGTTATATACAGGGTGTAGCTACCATAGGTGCAGGGAGTGCAGCTACTTTGGGCCCAGAGGTGAGAGGGGCTCACCTTCCCTGTCACAGTTACATGTGTTATATACATATTTTACCATTGGGTGGTATATATGGGCCCTCAGTAAATTTTGCCTTGGGGCCATACAATATATTTAGTTACTCCCTTGGATCTGCTCATTGTAATATGGTATAAAACGAACTGTTGGGCATTATAATGTTGCATAGTATGAAGCGAGGCACTGTGATGTGGCACAATATGAAGTGGAGGCACCATAGTGTGACACAGTATGAAGTGGCTCTAATTCTGCCATCTTAACATGTCCAGCAGCACACAGATAATGACCAGCTAAATTTAGGATGCACCTCCTCATGTGCTTTTGTATAAAATTGCACCTTCCAGCTGGATTTATTCCTTATTTTGTTAAAAACACTAGATACTTCAACACTGGTGGTAACTGAAACTACCATCCCGACACTGTTAGAAATTGGTATACAGAAATAAATATATATATATATATATATATATATATATATATATAAAGAATATGTCTAATTACACTCTCATGAGCAATATGATCCACCTGAGCTGCATGTAATTAAGGGTTTGGTTAGAACCCCTGACAGACAAAGGAAAAAACAAGTGTATAATTACTGCCCTTGTGGATACCTATTTCACATGGGTTTTATGTTGTATTTAAATTTGATGTTGTTTAATAAAACTAGTGGTCCTCCAAATGTATGAATTAATAAAAAAATATTTAAGAAGGCCCACATAACAATCCACAGGTTCTCAAACTCGATCCTTAGGACCCCACACGGTGCATGTTTTGCAGGTCTCCTCATAGAATCCCAAGTGAAATAATTAGCACCACCTGTGAACCTTTTAAAATGTGTCTGTAAGTAATTAATACACCTGTGCTCCTGCTGGGTTACCTGCAAAACATGCACTGAGGACCGAGTTTGAGAACCTGTGATATAATCACATTTAATAAAACTCAAGGCCCTACACACTAAAAGATTATCTGTCCAATCTGGCTGATTGGAAAGAAAATCTGGCAATGTCTGGGAGCAAATGGCAATTGACTATTTGCTCTCAAACATTGGAAAACAGACAAAAATGGACTTTAAGACAAATTGGTTACGTTTGTTTCATTAAACCAATTTATCTGAACTGTTTTTGTCCATTTTCTTGATTTTGGTAGCAAATTGTTGATTGTCATTTGCTCCCAGCCATTGCCAGATTTTCTTTCCAATCAGGCAGATTGGACAGATAATCCTTAAGTGTGTAGGGCCTTTCACATATACATACCTCCCAACATGACAGTTTCCATGGGGGACAGAATGCTCTGCTCTTGGACTTCCCTCTTAATGTATGATTGCCAGCACCTGTGCTGAAACACCTTTCTTATGCATGAACCTATTCAAAGCAGGTGCCGGCAATCATACATTAAGAGAAAAGTCCAGAAGCAGAGCATTGTGTCCCTCATGGAGAAGTTATGTTGGAAGGTATGCATATACACAAACAGGTCACAAGCAATAATATACCAGCTTTCAGATCAAAAATACCTTTTTCTAAAACAATAGGAACAATATAATATTTATTTCTCACGACCTCCCAATAAGTCACTCATCCAAAGTTAATATATATAATTTTCAGATTTTTTGCAACAGATGCAACCAGAATGGTAACTTCTATCCAAATGTTAACAGTTCTGGATGGTCAGAGCTCTGAATCAAAATAAAGGAAATATTGTATTGCCGGCGTCCCAGCTAGGATTCGCTTTCCATAGAACCACAAAACACAATTTTTTTTTCGGGGGAATCCTATCTCAGGCGCTAAGTAGGATAATTTATATAGTATTGCAGATAATGATGCAAATATTCCTACAACATTCCTTTTGGGATGATAACCACCAATGCTTTTCCTCCTCACTTTTCTTTCTCAAATGTCACCGGTGAAGTGATGAACATGAAAAAATACAAAATATACAAATAATGTGCAGATCAATCTATCAACTGTGCATATTTAAGTGACGTATAAAAAGTGATCAAGGGAGGAAAATCCTCAATAGATTAAATAAAATTAAACTAGTGCAAAAATTCAATTGTTTATCCTAATTATTTATGCTAACGTGAAGATCATTAGTGATGAATTATGAAGGCGTACCCCACTCACTATGGTATGTAGCGGGGAGGAAGCACATAAAGGTATCTTCTAACTCTCACAAGGTTTTATAGAGGGGTAAGCGTACCCTACTCACGAGGAAATGGAGGATATCGAAGCACATCAAGGTATCTTTTAGCCACGATCAATCAACGAACTCAATTTCCAACCCGTTCTCTGGTTTACTCTCAATCATTGATACCATGAGTTTAAAAAACAGAGATACACCAATGTGTAGAATAGTTTCACCTCCTATACCAATTTTTGTTCAGAGCTCTGACCAGGGCCGTCTTAACAGCAGTGTGGGCCCCTGGGCACAGCAATGCATTGGGCCCTCTACCCATCCTCCAGCGTTAGGGGTTGGGTGTGCTATCAGTGGCAGCTTTGATGTCCCACGGGCGGTAGGGGATGTTCTATCTTCCGCTCAGCATGTAGGACCTGGAGCAGTAATTTCTGCTAATTACTCCTTTACTGCACAGATGGGACTAAACTGTAGAGGGGCCATTGGGCTGAATAAAGAAGCCCTGGTACATGACTTCCGGGGTGGTAGGGGGTGTTTAATACATAGGGGAGGGGTGGATAATGGAGTGGGCTTAATATTCATCATTTTCTGGTGGGAGGGCAGCTTGCTTGACTGCAGATATCTCAAGTTCCTGAAAATATATTGCTTAGCTTTGAATGGGATAAAAAACTAGAGAGTCCCACCTTTCAGAAGGTTCTGGGAACTTGGGGATCAGAGGTCAGGAGCCAGAGCAATCCTCCAATGAATATATAAAACTGTATACCAGGCGTGTGGAGCTGGAGCAGGGACCAGCTGCTGGAAGGCTGATATCTCTGGTTCTGGGCACAGTAGAGACAAGCTGACAGTGTCCAGCAAAAGGGGAGAGTCTCAGATTTTGGATTATACCCTCAGAAAAACTCTATGTCAGACAGAACCTGAGATATCTGGCTGGGAAGAGCAATTAACAGGCTCAGATGGGGACCACTGCTTTCACGTTGAATATCTCCGGTTCCCCAAGGCCGATTTAAAAAAATCTGGTACCCCTGGAAAGAGGGGACCCTCAGCTATCAGCTTAGGGCCCTTATACTCCTGGGGCCCTTGGGCAAGAGCCCATTGAGCCCATACGTAAAGACGGCCCTTGCTCTGACCATCCGGAACTGTTAACATTTGGATACAAGTAACCATTGTGGTTGCATCTGTAGCAAAAAAACTGTTATTTTAGAACAAGGTATTTTTATTCATATACATATCTCTAAAAGGTAGAACAAATTGTTATGCTTACATTTGTTCTGTATATTATTGCTTGTGACTTGTTTGTGTATATGTGAGTTTTATTAAATGTGATTATATTATATGGGCCTTCTTAAATATTTGTATTAATTCATACATTTGGAGGACCGCTAATTTTATTAAACAATATTAAATTTAAATACAACATAAAACCTTTGTGAAATAGGTATCCACAAGCGCAGTAATTGCATACCTCCCAACATGACCCTCTCCAGGAGGGACGCAATGCTCTGCTTCTGGACTTTTCTCTTAATTTATGATTGCCGTCACCTGTGCTAAAAAAAACCCTTTCTTATCCAGTAATCTGTTCAACACAGGTGCTTGCAATCACAAATTAAGAGAAAAGTCCAGAAGCAGAGCATTGCGTCCCTCCTGGAGAGGGTCATGTTGGGAGGTATGTAATTACACACTTGTTTTTTCCTTATTGAGTTAAAACCTAAATACTCTGAATACAACCTCAGTAATCAGCTAACAGTCTCTATTGGTTAAAATGGAAAGTGCCTGATATCTCCTGGAGCCAGGAGCCATACACACCCTGCTCCCATACAATTAAACTTAAAGGCCCTACACCATACTTACCGACATTCTGGCTGCTCTCTGCGGGAGAGAGCAGCCAGGTCGGTCAACAGGCGGGCTGGAGCACTCCTCTGACGAGAGGAGGAGGTGGACGGAGGCGGACCGAAGGTGGGCCGGGGTGGAGCAAGGGCGGGACAGGGGGCGTGGTTACAGTGGTGTCCCCTTTAAGCCACGCCCCCACACTGTAATGCCGTGATCACAGGCATTACAATGCAGGGGGCGTGGCTATGATGACGCGATTCAGCGAGAATCGCGTCATCATCTGCCCGGACCGCCCACTTTACACACAAAGTGGGCGGACGGGCAGGGGGACCCCGTCAAATCGGGAGACTTGCCTGCTCTTCCGTGGGGCCGGGAGGGTCACCCGATTTTCGGGAGCCTCCCGGCCATTCCGGGAGAGTAGGCAAGTATGCCCTACACACTGGGCAATAATACTTAAAGATATGAACGATCTCGTTCATTAATGAACGAGATACCGTTCATATCTTTGAGTGTGGAGGCACCAGCGATGAACGATGCGCGGCCCTGCACTCGTTCATCGATGGTGCCTCGTCGCCTGTGCATGCACGCCAATATGGACGATCTCGTCCATATTTACCTGCACTTCTATGGAGCCGGGTGACAGGGGGAGTGAAGAAACTTCACTCCCCCCGTTACCTCCCCTTCCTGCCACTGGGTCACCCATCAGCCGTATCCGCCATCGGGCAGCTCGGCGGCGGATCGCTCAATGGGGGTCATTCCGAGTTGATTGCTCGCTAGCAGTTTTTAGCAGCCGTGCAAACGCTAAGCCGCCGCCCTCTGGGAGTGTATTTTAGCTTAACAGAAGTGCGAACGGCTACAAAAAAAAATTGTGCAGTTTTAGAGTAGCTTCAGACCTACTCAGCACTTGCGATCACTTCAGAAAGTTCCGGATTTGACGTCACACATCCGCCCTGCGTTCTCCCAGCCACGCATGCATTTTTTCTGGCACGCCTGCGTTTTTTTGAACACTCCCTGAAAACGGTCAGTTGACACCCAGAAACGCCCTCTTCTGTCAATCACTCTGCGGTCAGCAGTGCGACTGAAAAGTTTCGATAGACCTTTTGTAAAAATACATTGGCCGTTGTGAAAGTACGTCGCGCGTGCACACTGCGCGGCATACGCATGCACAGAAGTGCCATTTGTTTCCTTAATCGCTGCGCAGCGAACATTTTCAGCTAGCGATCAACTCGGAATGACTGCCAATGTGTAGGGCCCTTTACTCTCTGAAGTCCATGTTGGCTGGTGCTGCAAAGTACCAGAAATCCAGAGAAAATGGTGCGGATGTGGTGGCCCGAACCTCGTCTATGTTACTTACAGGTATGTCCCACTGAAAATGTGGTGGAGATGTGAAGATTTTCCATGAACCACCTTCACCAAATCCCACCTCTACCAGAGAGGTAAGTTCCCCTTACATTATGGAATGTGACCCCAAAATAGCTTGGTTACAAATAAGAAGAACAGTTTTAATTTTATTATACAAGAAGCAAACACTAGATGTCTCCAGTGGGTCAAACGTTCGCAAAGCAAGGGGTCAGTTCTTGCAACGCACATTTTAATTCAATGTGGGTCATTCTGACATGATCACACGCTGCGGTTTATCGCTGCGGCGCAATGGGGTCAGAGCTGCGCATGTGGCGGCATCACAGTGCGCCATCGCATACCAGACGGCCGAAGGTAGAGGTGGTCGCTGGGCGGGGAATGGGCAGAACGGCGGCCACCATTTCGTGGGCGCAGTCCAGCCAACGCAGACGGGGCCGGACCGAACGGGGGAGGGGTGGGCCGCAGCGGCTGCATGACATCACACGCAGCCGCTGCGGGCCAGGGAGCGATGAGTAGCTCCCGGCCAGCACGCTAAAGCTGCGCTGGCCGGGAGCTACTCTTGAAGTGCAAAGGCATCGCCACTGTACGATGCCTTTGCACTTCTGTGGGGGGGGGGGGCGGCACTGACATGCGGGGCGGACTAGCCCTGTGCTGGGCGCCGCCCCGCATGTCAGTGTGTAAATTTAGCACAGCTACGATCATCTCGGAATGACCCCTAATAAACATTAATAAATACAAATGAAACAAACGTTCTCATAACACTAATCACTACATTTCTTACGCAATACAATACTGTAGCTGTTTGCAGAGTGAGCACACCGGTCTCTTGTCGTGTAGGGCTGAGTACTCACTGACCGGCGCCATAAGCTCCTGAACACTGTCAATGGAGCAGCTGTGTAGCTGGAGATGCCCCTTGCACTGGAAGCTGACGGGGATTGGAGAACTCTCTGCTCCTAATCTCTGTCGCCTGTGTTTCACTGCCGGGTGCGCAAAGCCAGAGTCTACTGCGCTGCCCGATAGGATGGGGCCCGCACTGAGCCAGCACATGGGCCCTCTTCTCTTTTAACCCCTTCAGTGGTGGGTTTTTAATTAAAAAAAACACACCCTGGGGGCAGTAGCGGATCTTGCCATGGGCAAGCAGGACTTTTGCCCGTGGCGCCGCCTTCCGGAGGGTGCCGGTGCCATGGCAAGATCCGCTGCTGATGTGCCGTGCGCCCCCCGCTGCATGCTGCCGCTGTCCCCGCCGTGAAGGGAACTAGACGCGTAGCGTCTAGTTTCCCTTCGTGGAGATGACGTTAACTGTGCGGTGCGCAATGACGTCTTCGCGCACCGCACAGCAAAGGTCCTCTCCACGAAGGTAACTAGACACGAAGCGTCTAGTTTCCCTTGGTGGAGAGGACCTTTGCTGTGCGGTGCGCGATTACGTCATCGCGCACCGCACATAATTTAATCGGTGCTACTACTGTACAGGGGGCGTAAGTGACAACGCCCCCTGTATGAAGCCACGCCCCCATCGCCTGCCTGGGGCACTCAAAACCCTTGAGCTGGCCCTGCCTTGGGGGATGTTTTAAAATTTGTATGTGGGAGCAGGGGGGAAGGTGCAAAGGGGGCAAGGGACGGGGCAGGGCGAGGTTATCGACTGACGATCACCCGCGAGGATCGCCAGCCCCAGCGCTGATTCTCTGCTGACTTGTGGCACCCGAAAATCAGCATAAGCCATTTTACAGCTAAGCCCGCCCCCCGACCAATAGGAGTCCAGGGGGCGGGCTGAACTCCATAATAGAGTATGCTGATTCTCGGGGGCCGTGCACACTGCACGGCTGTCCCCAGGGAGTCAGGAGGTAGTATGCACGGAAATCTTCTGGGGTAGCCAGCGCTGTCAGCGATGGCTACCCCCGAAGAGACATACCACCGATGAAGTTATACCACCTGTGCTATCAGCCCCTATAGAGGAGCTTCAGTATATAGTTTATTGGCTGATGCTAAATGTAACTATAAGGATGCATCATTTGTCTTCATTTATCTGGGAATAAGATATTATATTTATTAGATATAAATGATCACTTGTGAACACAAAGTCAACAGAAACTTTCCAAGGATTAAAATGTGACATTGCTAATTTCTACATGAAACGGTAATGCTGATAATTTAAATATTTTAGCAAATGTTGGACAGAGGACAGTGGAGAAGTTTCCCACAGTAACCAATCAGACTCTAGCTATTATTCATTAGAACATTCTATAATATTACAGCTAGATTCTGATAAACTGCTATGGGCAACATCTCCATTTGTCCTGTTTAGAAGACTTGATACAGTACATATCACCCATATTATTTACTGTATGTCTATACACAAATCTAGAATATAATAATAATAACAACTTATTATTATTATTATTATTATTATTATTATTATGAAGAATAAGAATAATTTGATGTTATTAATAATAACAAATTATTATTATTAGCAATAATAATAATAATAAGAAAATAAGAATTTAATGTTATTATTATTATTATTATTATTATTATCCATTTATATGGTGCCACAAGGGGTCTGAAGCACCTTGTAAAGTACTGAAACTGAAACAGTATGAACAAAACAAGAAAAACTGTAAGGGTAAATTTATTAAGCATTGGTTTGGCTCTGAACTAAAACCAGTGGAAACCGATGGACATTGATGGAGCTCAGCTGTCAAAAACCGAATATCATCTCTCAGGTTTCAAATAAATCCTGTAATCAATATCAGTCAGTTTTGGGGGCATGGGTCTTTGGATAGACACAACATAGGTCGAAAGCCATTAGGTCGACAATGGAAGGTCGACATGCAGTATGTCAACAGGGACAATAGGTCGACATGTAATAGGTCGACAGGTCAAAATGTCGACATGGTTTTATTTCACTGCTTTTGGCATAGTTTTCTTCGCAAAGTGACCGGGAACCCCAAATAGTGCTCCGTGTCCCCTCGCATGGCTTGCTTTGCTCTCCATGCTTCGAGCAAGGTAACCTTTCCGAATCGTAGTCCACATAGATCGTTAAGTATGAAAAAATCCCAAAAAATGAAGAAGAAAAAGTGAAAAACTCACCTTTTGACCCATCGCCCTAGTACATGTCGACCTAATGACCATGTCGACCTATTGGCCATGTCGACATGATGCATGAAGACCTACAGTGGTCGACCTAATGATGGTCGACCTAAGCTGTGTTGACCTAACGACCGTATCCCGGTTTCGGAGTCCGCCAGCATGCCCAGACATTAAGGAACTGCTGGAACCTGTAGTTTGCATGTAAAAAAAATATGAAAATAACCACAAGACTGGCACAGTGAATGTTGGTGTATGTTGTTTATTAAGAAAATACATAATTACTAAATCCTTGGGTGGCGTCTTTGTATATGCCAGGATCCATAGGTGTCAGTAAAATAAAGAAATTGCAAGCATGAACATAAAATACTAAAACAGTCAGGACCGAAGTCATATAGTTATGATATATTTACAATAAATGTTTAGGCCGGTATCAGATGATAAAAACAGCCTGATAACATGATTTTAATCGATGGTAATTATGGTACTATCCAATTATAGACCGTTATTATCGGCTGAAAAAGACTTGCAATCGTGCAATAACACAACAGGATTCGGGGCAAAACCTCCGATCCAATGTGTTATTTGGGGGTCATTCCGAGTTTATCGCTAGCTGAAAATGTTCGCTGTGCAGCGATGATGCAAAAAAAGGCAATTCTGCGCATACAAATGCGGCGCAATGCGCATGCGCAACCTACTTTCCCAGCTGCCGATGTAGTTTCACACAAGGTCTAGCGAAGCTTTTCAGTCGCACTGCTGCCCGCAGAGTGATTGACAGGAAGGGGGCGTTTCTGGGTGTCAACTGACCATTTTCAGGGAGTGTTTGGAAAAACGCAGGCGTGCCAGGAAAAACGCAGGCGTGGCTGGGCAAACGCAGGGTGTGTTTGTGACGTCAAAACAGGAACTGAACAGTCGGAAGTGATCGCAAGCGCTGAGTAGGTCTTAAGCTACTCTGAAACTGCACAACATTATTTTGTAGCCTCTGTGCGATCCTTTCGTTCGTACTTCTGCTAAGTTAAAATACACTCCCTGTGGGCGGCGGCATAGCGTTTGCACGACTGCTAAACACAGCTAGCGAGCGATCAACTCAGAATGACCCCCTTCGTCTGACGGCTGCATATATCACAGATTATGCTTTAGGTACCAGAGGCTCCCGAAGCATAAATCCAGATATGTGCCACCTACAGGGGCTAATTGGACAGTTCTGGGCAAATCCATGAACTGCTGTAGATTACCGCAGCTAATTGCATACCTGCTTTAATGTTTAATATTGAACAATCTGATTGAAGTTTATTTTAGATAGATTTGTATAGTCAATTGTGTCTGAATTATTACAGTATTCCTCAGCATTTTTTCTACAATGCCTGATGCTATCCGATTTGTCTTCTATATACTGTATATTTTCTATCACCAAGATAAATCTTATCGTACTAGAATAATAGAATTTGTTTATCATTATGGAGAAGGCAAATAGGACTTTACACTCTGACTTCTTATATCCAGTGCACCTACAGAGATACAATGCCATAAATAACTCACGGACAGCATTAAGTGCAGCAGGAAACAAGCCTTCGGCAGACTGTATGTGATAAGTGGCCAAAGTCATTAAGACATTGCTTATGGCGTAATAGTCAATGGCTAAAAATAGAAATGAAGGAGTCTATATACTCAGCCCTGGAGATAGATAAAGTAGCAACCAATCAGCTCATAACTGTTATTTTTCAAACACAGCCAGTAACATGGCTGTTAGAAACTGATTGGCTAGTAGTTTATCTCTCTACACTCTCTCTCCAGGGCTTAGTACATACAGTAGATCCCTAAGGGGTCTATGTACTAAGCCTTGGCTGAAGATTAAGTCACTGGAGATAAAGTACCAGCCAATCAGCTACTGTCATTTTTCATACACAGCCGCTAGGAGCTGATTGATTGGTACTTTATCTCCATCGATTTTATCTCCATCCAAGGTTTAGAATAGATCCCTAAATGTGGCTTATTTACCAAAAAGTGACGAACCTTTTTGCATCGCCATACCCATCGAAGGGGTTTTTGAGGACCCCAACACTTTTGACAGCAATAACCCTACCCATGGTACAATAGGGTGTGGTATTGAAGGTTGACCACAGTTAGGTCGACAGTGTCTAGGTTGAAAGGGATTCTAGGTTGACAGGGTCTTTAGGTCAACATTGTCTAGGTCGACAGGTCAAAAGATCGACATGAGTTTTTAATCTTTTTTGGTGTCGTTTTCACCGTACAGTGACTGGGAACCCCAATTAGTGCATTGAGTCCCCTTGCATGGCTCGCCATGCTTTGGGCAAGTCCAATCGTAGTCCACATGGATCATAAAGTATGAAAAAGTTCAGAAAAATAATAAAAATGTGAAAAACTCATGTCGACCTTTTGACCTGTCGACCTATAACATGTCGACCTATAGACCCTGTCAACCTAGAAACCCTGTCGACATAGTTGCTGTCGACAATAGTGGTCGCCCTAGACACTGTTGACTTAAATCTTGTTGACCTAGAGACCGGATACCGGTACAAAGCTTCCCTATGGTGCTGCATGGTGAAGTCTATTTAAAATGTATAGCAACTTACTGTATCTCCGGATGGTTTCAAATGTTCTTTTTTACTTTCCTCTCTTTTTTCTGACAGGGGCTTCTGTAGAGTTGGCCTTTAATAGTGACCAAAATCACAGGTGCAAGAATGCAGCGAACGTGCTGCACTTATGACCACATGCAAATTAGCAACTACAGTATCTTTAGCTGCAGTCAGCAAAAGTAGTTTCTTTATTTTATTTCAAAAGAACAAACACATCTGCTATTAGGCATCAATGTACAGTACTTACAAAAACATTTGTAATACAGCAGAAACATTTGTAGGAGTAACAAAAATATTCAGTTATATTCGGATTTAACATGGGCTCTAGCCAACGGGGGGGGGGTAAGAAAAATCAGCCACTTACAGGGATTGCCTAGCTGTGGCATTGACTTCCCATTGGAACAGCCCCTGCTAATCATAGCCAGCCAGGTGTTTTCTCCTCCTGGGACTGCCAGTACAGACTGCCATAGCAGAGAGAACGTTTCCTATGAGAAGCCACTGCACTGCTATTATGGCAGCCCAATCTCATTTCATGGGGCTGCAACCAATGGGGCTGCAACCACTGCAATCCCTAGAAGCCAACCTGTTCTCTGCCAGCACTGGACTAAAGCCCAGCCTCCTGCTGCCGCCAGACTTAAGACCCGCCTCCTAGCCATTAATCTCCAGGCGGGCCGGGAGAAGATAAGCCAGTCCCCTTGGCCAGGCAGATAAGGAGCCGCTGCTTGGCATAATTATAATTTATCGGGAATTGGCTGGTAATCATTTCTTATCACAGAAATAAGGAATTATGAATCACCTGCATGTATGAATATTCACATGCAGGAACAGGGACCCCGATAACGCAGTCTCTTTACTAGCAGGTTCACACCCCATTCGTGCTACAGCTCATGTACAGTCCTCATACCATGCATGTGTTAGCTGACAGTCCCGGAGAGGGTTCCTTCAGATGCATCTCCCAGAACATGTTGCAGAGTGTAATCCACGGGCTACAATGGCTAGTGCCATCTATACATGGTGTTAGCTACTGGGGTCAAGATCCATAATGCTTTGCTTTCCATAGCCTGGTAAATTTGAGAATTTAGTAGCCCCTATAGAAACCTCCAACATAGAAAACAGCAGCAGTATCTCTGAGATCTACTTTGGTCCCCTGTACATACATGCGTGGAATGCTTAAAATTTGTGAGAATCCCCCCCAAAAGACCTGTTTTGGGAGGATATTCAGCTATTGTTTTGTATATAAAAATGAATGAAATGAAAAAGAATAATAATCGCCTGATTGATGAGTACATAACCAACCAGTATCAGCAGCGTAAATGCAGACAGACAATCACAAACGGCTTGGTAGCTGTTGATATTGGCATCCTCATCATCCACAGCTGTAACCACGGCTTTCTCAAGTGCGTATGCATTTTGCTCAGACTGCATCTTGTATCAGTTGCTTAAGGTATAGAGCATGTCATCAGCAGTTTAACATTAAAGGCACAATATAACACTTAGTACATTTTTATAATTTTTTTTTTTAAATATTAAGAGGATCTCGGGGAAATGGGCACAGATTAGTTGTATGCACACAATAAATGTAATCAATATTAGTCCTCATGACAAAAGCAACATTCGGTTCTCAGTAAGGTAAGTCAGTTAGCCTGTTTATTCATAGAATTAGCAATATTAAGGGACTTCCAGGTTATAAACATTAAACATCACCGTGAATAAGAGATGAGCGGGTTCGGTTCTCCGAGAACCAAACCCCCCCGAACTCCACGTGGTTTACACGGGTCCGAGGCAGCCTCGGTTCTTCCCGCCTGACTCAGAAAACCCGAACGAGGCAAAACGTCATCATCCCGCTGTCGGATTCTCGCGAGAGTCGAATTCCATATAAAGAGACGCGCGTCGCCGCCATTTTCACTCGTGCATTGTCGAGAGAGCGAGAGGACGTGGCTACGTTCTCTGAGTGGAAAGCTCAATATCAGCTCAATATCAGTGCTCAGTATCTGTGCTGCATTGTGGTGACCAGTATACTACAGTACAATAGTCCAGTGCTGTTCTCGCTGCCCAGTGTCAGTTCTAGTATCCTCATCAGTGCTCAGTATCACTACTCATTGTCTTGTGCTGCATTGTGGTGACCAGTATACTACAGAACAATAGTCCAGTGCTGTTCTCGCTGCCCAGTGTCAGTTCTAGTATCCTCATCAGTGCTCCGTATCACTACTCATTGTCTTGTGCTGCATTGTGGTGGCCAGTATACTACAGTACAATAGTCCAGTGCTGCATCTCGCTGCTCAGTGTCAGTTCTAGTATCCTCATCAGTGATCAGTATCACTACTAGTAGTAGGAAGAAGCAAGTAACTACAGACCAGTAAGCCTTACATCAGTAGTAGGGAAAGTAATGGAAAAACTACTAAAAGAAAGAGTTGTGGAATATCTTAAATCAAACAACTTACAGGATCCAAAACAGCATGGATTTACTGGTGGGAGATCATGCCAAACAAATCTTATTGACTTTTTTGACTCTGTGATGAAAATAATAGATCAAGGGGCAGCTGTAGATGTAGCATATCTAGACTTTAGTAAGGCATTTGACACTGTCCCACATCGCAGACTGCTAAATAAACTTGAAAGTGTGGGGGTGGATTATAGAATAGTTAAATGGATAAGAACGTGGTTGCAGGATAGGAAACAGACAGTCGTAGTAAATGGAGTGCAATCCATGGAGGGAAATGTTACCAGTGGAGTACCCCAGGGATCTGTACTCGGACCAGTTCTCTTTAATATCTTTGTTGGTGACATTGCAAATGGTATTGAAGGGAAAGCATGCCTTTTTGCAGATGATACAAAGATATGCAACAGGGTAGACACACCAGGAGGGGTAAAACAAATGATTGATGACCCAGCTAGGCTTGAAAAATGGTCAAGAACATGGCAACTACAGTTTAATGCTAAAAAATGCAAAATCATGCACTTGGGTCTCAAAAACCCAAAGGCTAAATATAGTATCAAGGGTACTATAATGGAAACTACTGAGGAGGAAAGGGATTTAGGAGTCACTATTTCAAGTGACTTAAAGGCAGGAAAGCTATGCAACAAAGCAATGAGAAAGGCAAGTCAGATGCTTGGTTGCATAGGGAGAAGAATCAGTAGCAGGAAAAGAGAAGTAATAATGCCACTGTATAGGTCATTGGTGCGGCCTCATCTGGAATACTGTGTCCAGTTCTGGAGACCATGGGGTATATGCAATTGCGGTCGAATTCCCGAAATTGTCGAAAAACAGGACTTTTTCGCCCCAAAAAAAAAATCGACAATGCAATTCAGTACTTTCCGTCATAAAAACGGACTCTCAAAATTCGACATTTGTCAAATTCGACATTTCTGCAATGGTACAAATGCAGCAATTCGCCAAAAGTATATTCAATTGAAGTTTGGAAATTCGACAACAGTGCTTTTAGACAGTAAATTCGTCATTTTCAATCTGCCACACTTTGCTGGGGGAATCTAATAAAAAAAATTTAAAACATGTTTTTTTGGGTGTTTTTTTTATTGGTAATAGCATATCTATTAATATTAGAAGGGATTAGGTAATTGGTTTGTCTGTTTTGGAGGCACAAGTATTATTTATATATTTTTAAAAATATTATTTTATTTTTTTAATTTTTTTTAAATGGAATGGTAAAATCCCGAAAAAAAGTGGCGTGGGGTCCCCCCTCCAAAGCATAACCAGCCTCGGGCTCTTCGAGCCGGTCCTGGTTCTAAAAATCCGGGGGGGGGAAATGACAGGGGATCCCCCGTATTTTTAAAACCAGCACCAGGCTCTGCGCCTGGTGCTGGTGCAAAAAATACGGGGGACAAAAAGCGTAGGGGTCCCCCGTATTTTTTACACCAGCATCGGGCTCCACTAGCTGGACAGATAATGCTACAGCCGGGGGTCACTTTTATACAGCGCCCTGCGGCCGTGGCATTAAATACCCAACTAGTCACCCCTGGCCGGGGTACCCTGGGGGAGTGGGGACCCCTTCAATCAAGGGGTCTTCCCCCCAGCCACCCAAGGGCCAGGGGTGAAGCCCGAGGCTGTCCCCCCCCATCCAAGGGCTGCGGATGGGGGGCTGATAGCCTTGAGAAATTTGAAAGAATATTGCTTTTTCCAGTAGTACTACAAGTCCCAGCAAGCCTCCCCCGCAAGCTGGTACTTGGAGAACCACAAGTACCAGCATGCAGGAGAAAAACGGGCCCGCTGGTACCTGTAGTTCTACTGGAAAAACAATACCCAAATAAAAACAGGACACGCACACCGTGATAGTAAAACTTTATTACACACATGTCGACACACACATACTTACCTATGTTCACACGCCGACCTCTGTCCACTTGTCCAAGTAGAATCCACGTGTACCTGTGAATAAAATTATACACACCTCAATCCAGTGTCCAGATTATAATCCTCGTACTTGGCAAAACAACAAAACGAACACCCGGACCAAACGGACTGAACGGGGTCCCATGTTTACACATGGGACCCCTTTCCACGAATGCCGGGACCCCACGTGACTGCTGTCACAGAATGTCCCTTCAGCCAATCAGGAAGCGCTACTTCGTGGCACTCACCTGATTGGCTGTATGCGCGTCTGCTGTCAGACAGCGCATCGCACAGCTCCCTCCATTAGTTTCAATGGTGGGAACTTTGCGGGTAGCGGTGGGGTTACCCGCGGTCATCCGCTGACCGCGGGTGACCTCACCGCTGACGCAAAGTTCCCACCATTGAATATAATGGAGAGGCTTTGCGATGCGCTGTCTGACAGCTCAGACGCGCATACAGCCAATCAGCAGAGAGCCAGGACGTTGCGCTCGCTGATTGGCTGAAGAGACCTTTCTGTGACAGCAGTCACGGGGGGGGTCTCTGCATTCGGGGAAAGGGGTCCCATGTGTAAACATGGGACCCCTTTCAGTCCGTTTGGTTCGGGTGTTCGTTTTTTTGTGTGCCAAGTACGAGCATTATTTTAAAAGATCCAGACACTGGATTGAGGTGAGTACAATTTTTTTCACAGGTACCCTGGATTCTTCAGTGACGAGGGGGGCGTGGCAGTCGGCGGGTCAACATAGGTAAGTATGTATGTGTCGGCATGTATGAAATAAAGTTTTACTTTCACGGTGTGTTTCTCCTGTTTTTATTTGGGTATTTTATTCCAGTAGAACTAGAGATGAGCGGGTTCGGTTTCTCTGAATCCGAACCCGCCAGAACTTCATGTTTTTTTTCACGGGTCCGAGCGACTCGGATCTTCCCGCCTTGCTCGGTTAACCCGAGCGCGCCCGAACGTCATCATGACGCTGTCGGATTCTCGCGAGGCTCGGATTCTATCGCGAGACTCGGATTCTATATAAGGAGCCGCGCGTCGCCGCCATTTTCACACGTGCATTGAGATTGATAGGGAGAGGACGTGGCTGGCGTCCTCTCCGTTTAGACAGTGACACTTGATTTACTAATTTTGGGGAGCATTAGGAGTACTCAGTAGTGTACAGTGCAGAGTTTTGCTGATAGTGACCAGTGACTGACCACCACTTTTATTTATAATCCGTTCTCTGCCTGAAAAAAGCGATACACAGCACACAGTGACTCAGTCACATACCATATCTGTGTGCACTGCTCAGGCTCAGGCCAGTGTGCTGCATCATCTATTATCTATATATAATATTATATATATCTGTCTGACTGCTCAGCTCACACAGCTTATAATTGTGGGGGAGACTGGGGAGCACTACTGCAGTGCCAGTTATAGGTTATAGCAGGAGCCAGGAGTACATAATATATTATATAGTGAGTGACCACCAGACACACAGTGCAGTTTATTTAATATATCCGTTCTCTGCCTGAAAAAAGCGATACACACAGTGACTCAGTCAGTCACATACCATATCTGTGTGCACTGCTCAGGCTCAGGCCAGTGTGCTGCATCATCTATATATATTATATATCTGTCTGACTGCTCAGCTCACACAGCTTATAATTGTGGGGGAGACTGGGGAGCACTACTGCAGTGCCAGTTATAGGTTATAGCAGGAGCCAGGAGTACATAATATTATATTAAAATTAAACAGTGCACACTTTTGCTGCAGGAGTGCCACTGCCAGTGTGACTAGTGACCAGTGACCTGACCACCAGTATATAATATTAGTAGTATACTATCTCTTTATCAACCAGTCTATATTAGCAGCAGACACAGTACAGTGCGGTAGTTCACGGCTGTGGCTACCTCTGTGTCGGCACTCGGCAGCCCGTCCATAATTGTATATACCACCTAACCGTGGTTTTTTTTTCTTTCTTTATACATACATACTAGTTACGAGTATACTATCTCTTTATCAACCAGTCTATATATTAGCAGCAGACACAGTACAGTGCGGTAGTTCACGGCTGTGGCTACCTCTGTGTCGGCACTCGGCAGCCCGTCCATAATTGTATATACCACCTAACCGTGGTTTTTTTTTCTTTCTTTATACATACATACTAGTTACGAGTATACTATCTCTTTATCAACCAGTCTATATATTAGCAGCAGACACAGTACAGTGCGGTAGTTCACGGCTGTGGCTACCTCTGTGTCGGCACTCGGCAGCCCGTCCATAATTGTATATACCACCTAACCGTGGTTTTTTTTTTCTTTCTTTATACATACATACTAGTTACGAGTATACTATCTCTTTATCAACCAGTCTATATATTAGCAGCAGACACAGTACAGTGCGGTAGTTCACGGCTGTGGCTACCTCTGTGTCGGCACTCGGCAGCCCGTCCATAATTGTATATACCACCTAACCGTGGTTTTTTTTTCTTTCTTTATACATACATACTAGTTACGAGTATACTATCTCTTTATCAACCAGTCTATATATTAGCAGCAGACACAGTACAGTGCGGTAGTTCACGGCTGTGGCTACCTCTGTGTCGGCACTCGGCAGCCCGTCCATAATTGTATATACCACCTAACCGTGGTTTTTTTTTCTTTCTTTATACATACATACTAGTTACGAGTATACTATCTCTTTATCAACCAGTCTATATATTAGCAGCAGACACAGTACAGTGCGGTAGTTCACGGCTGTGGCTACCTCTGTGTCGGCACTCGGCAGCCCGTCCATAATTGTATATACCACCTAACCGTGGTTTTTTTTTCTTTCTTTATACATACATACTAGTTACGAGTATACTATCTCTTTATCAACCAGTCTATATATTAGCAGCAGACACAGTACAGTGCGGTAGTTCACGGCTGTGGCTACCTCTGTGTCGGCACTCGGCAGCCCGTCCATAATTGTATATACCAGTGACCTAACCGTGGTTTTTTTTTCTTTCTTTATACATACATACTAGTTACGAGTATACTATCTCTTTATCAACCAGTCTATATATTAGCAGCAGACACAGTACAGTGCGGTAGTTCACGGCTGTGGCTACCTCTGTGTCGGCACTCGGCAGCCCGTCCATAATTGTATATACCACCTAACCGTGGTTTTTTTTTCTTTCTTTATACATACATACTAGTTACGAGTATACTATCTCTTTATCAACCAGTCTATATATTAGCAGCAGACACAGTACAGTGCGGTAGTTCACGGCTGTGGCTACCTCTGTGTCGGCACTCGGCAGCCCGTCCATAATTGTATATACCAGTGACCTAACCGTGGTTTTTTTTTCTTTCTTTATACATACATACTAGTTACGAGTATACTATCTCTTTATCAACCAGTCTATATATTAGCAGCAGACACAGTACAGTGCGGTAGTTCACGGCTGTGGCTACCTCTGTGTCGGCACTCGGCAGCCCGTCCATAATTGTATATACCACCTAACCGTGGTTTTTTTTTCTTTCTTTATACATACATACTAGTTACGAGTATACTATCTCTTTATCAACCAGTCTATATATTAGCAGCAGACACAGTACAGTGCGGTAGTTCACGGCTGTGGCTACCTCTGTGTCGGCACTCGGCAGCCCGTCCATAATTGTATACTAGTATCCAATCCATCCATCTCCATTGTTTACCTGAGGTGCCTTTTAGTTGTGCCTATTAAAATATGGAGAACAAAAATGTTGAGGTTCCAAAATTAGGGAAAGATCAAGATCCACTTCCACCTCGTGCTGAAGCTGCTGCCACTAGTCATGGCCGAGACGATGAAATGCCAGCAACGTCGTCTGCCAAGGCCGATGCCCAATGGCATAGTACAGAGCATGTCAAAACCAAAACACCAAATATCAGTAAAAAAAGGACTCCAAAACCTAAAATAAAATTGTCGGAGGAGAAGCGTAAACTTGCCAATATGCCATTTACCACACGGAGTGGCAAGGAACGGCTGAGGCCCTGGCCTATGTTCATGGCTAGTGGTTCAGCTTCACATGAGGATGGAAGCACTCAGCCTCTCGCTAGAAAACTGAAAAGACTCAAGCTGGCAAAAGCACCGCAAAGAACTGTGCGTTCTTTGAAATCCCAAATCCACAAGGAGAGTCCAATTGTGTCGGTTGCGATGCCTGACATTCCCAACACTGGACGTGAAGAGCATGCGCCTTCCACCATTTGCACGCCCCCTGCAAGTGCTGGAAGGAGCACCCGCAGTCCAGTTCCTGATAGTCAGATTGAAGATGTCAGTGTTGAAGTACACCAGGATGAGGAGGATATGGGTGTTGCTGGCGCTGGGGAGGAAATTGACCAGGAGGATTCTGATGGTGAGGTGGTTTGTTTAAGTCAGGCACCCGGGGAGACACCTGTTGTCCGTGGGAGGAATATGGCCGTTGACATGCCAGGTGAAAATACCAAAAAAATCAGCTCTTCGGTGTGGAGGTATTTCACCAGAAATGCGGACAACAGGTGTCAAGCCGTGTGTTCCCTTTGTCAAGCTGTAATAAGTAGGGGTAAGGACGTTAACCACCTCGGAACATCCTCCCTTATACGTCACCTGCAGCGCATTCATAATAAGTCAGTGACAAGTTCAAAAACTTTGGGTGACAGCGGAAGCAGTCCACTGACCAGTAAATCTCTTCCTCTTGTAACCAAGCTCACGCAAACCACCCCACCAACTCCCTCAGTGTCAATTTCCTCCTTCCCCAGGAATGCCAATAGTCCTGCAGGCCATGTCACTGGCAAGTCTGACGAGTCCTCTCCTGCCTGGGATTCCTCCGATGCATCCTTGCGTGTAACGCCTACTGCTGCTGGCGCTGCTGTTGTTGCCGCTGGGAGTCGATGGTCATCCCAGAGGGGAAGTCGTAAGCCCACTTGTACTACTTCCAGTAAGCAATTGACTGTTCAACAGTCCTTTGCGAGGAAGATGAAATATCACAGCAGTCATCCTACTGCAAAGCGGATAACTGAGTCCTTGACATCTATGTTGGTGTTAGACGTGCGTCCGGTATCCGCCGTTAGTTCACAGGGAACTAGACAATTTATTGAGGCAGTGTGCCCCCGTTACCAAATACCATCTAGGTTCCACTTCTGTAGGCAGGCGATACCGAGAATGTACACGGACGTCAGAAAAAGACTCACCAGTGTCCTAAAAAATGCAGTTGTACCCAATGTCCACTTAACCACGGACATGTGGACAAGTGGAGCAGGGCAGGGTCAGGACTATATGACTGTGACAGCCCACTGGGTAGATGTATGGACTCCCGCCGCAAGAACAGCAGCGGCGGCACCAGTAGCAGCATCTCGCAAACGCCAACTCTTTCCTAGGCAGGCTACGCTTTGTATCACCGCTTTCCAGAATACGCACACAGCTGAAAACCTCTTACGGCAACTGAGGAAGATCATCGCGGAATGGCTTACCCCAATTGGACTCTCCTGTGGATTTGTGGCATCGGACAACGCCAGCAATATTGTGTGTGCATTAAATATGGGCAAATTCCAGCACGTCCCATGTTTTGCACATACCTTGAATTTGGTGGTTCAGAATTTTTTAAAAAACGACAGGGGCGTGCAAGAGATGCTGTCGGTGGCCAGAAGAATTGCGGGACACTTTCGGCGTACAGGCACCACGTACAGAAGACTGGAGCACCACCAAAAACTACTGAACCTGCCCTGCCATCATCTGAAGCAAGAAGTGGTAACGAGGTGGAATTCAACCCTCTATATGCTTCAGAGGTTGGAGGAGCAGCAAAAGGCCATTCAAGCCTATACAATTGAGCACGATATAGGAGATGGAATGCACCTGTCTCAAGCGCAGTGGAGAATGATTTCAACGTTGTGCAAGGTTCTGATGCCCTTTGAACTTGCCACACGTGAAGTCAGTTCAGACACTGCCAGCCTGAGTCAGGTCATTCCCCTCATCAGGCTTTTGCAGAAGAAGCTGGAGGCATTGAAGAAGGAGCTAAAAGGGAGCGATTCCGCTAGGCATGTGGGACTTGTGGATGCAGCCCTTAATTCGCTTAACAAGGATTCACGGGTGGTCAATCTGTTGAAATCAGAGCACTACATTTTGGCCACCGTGCTCGATCCTAGATTTAAAGCCTACCTTGGATCTCTCTTTCCGGCAGACACAGGTCTGCTGGGGTTGAAAGACCTGCTGGTGACAAAATTGTCAAGTCAAGCGGAACGCGACCTGTCAACATCTCCTCCTTCACATTCTTTCGCAACTGGGGGTGCGAGGAAAAGGCTCAGAATTCCGAGCCCACCCGCTGGCGGTGATGCAGGGCAGTCTGGAGCGACTGCTGATGCTGACATCTGGTCCGGACTGAAGGACCTGACAACGATTACGGACATGTCGTCTACTGTCACTGCATATGATTCTCTCAACATTGATAGAATGGTGGAGGATTATATGAGTGACCGCATCCAAGTAGGCACGTCACACAGTCCGTACTTATACTGGCAGGAAAAAGAGGCAATTTGGAGGCCCTTGCACAAACTGGCTTTATTCTACCTAAGTTGCCCTCCCACAAGTGTGTACTCCGAAAGAGTGTTTAGTGCCGCCGCTCACCTTGTCAGCAATCGGCGTACGAGGTTACATCCAGAAAATGTGGAGAAGATGATGTTCATTAAAATGAATTATAATCAATTCCTCCGCGGAGACATTGACCAGCAGCAATTGCCTCCACAAAGTACACAGGGAGCTGAGATGGTGGATTCCAGTGGGGACGAATTGATAATCTGTGAGGAGGGGGATGTACACGGTGATATATCGGAGGGTGAAGATGAGGTGGACATCTTGCCTCTGTAGAGCCAGTTTGTGCAAGGAGAGATTAATTGCTTCTTTTTTGGGGGGGGTCCAAACCAACCCGTCATATCAGTCACAGTCGTGTGGCAGACCCTGTCACTGAAATGATGGGTTGGTTAAAGTGTGCATGTCCTGTTTTGTTTATACAACATAAGGGTGGGTGGGAGGGCCCAAGGACAATTCCATCTTGCACCTCTTTTTTCTTTTCTTTTTCTTTGCATCATGTGCTGATTGGGGAGGGTTTTTTGGAAGGGACATCCTGCGTGACACTGCAGTGCCACTCCTAGATGGGCCCGGTGTTTGTGTCGGCCACTAGGGTCGCTAATCTTACTCACACAGTCAGCTACCTCATTGCGCCTCTTTTTTTCTTTGCGTCATGTGCTGTTTGGGGAGGGTTTTTTGGAAGGGACATCCTGCGTGACACTGCAGTGCCACTCCTAGATGGGCCCGGTGTTTGTGTCGGCCACTAGGGTCGCTAATCTTACTCACACAGTCAGCTACCTCATTGCGCCTCTTTTTTTCTTTGCGTCATGTGCTGTTTGGGGAGGGTTTTTTGGAAGGGACATCCTGCGTGACACTGCAGTGCCACTCCTAGATGGGCCCGGTGTTTGTGTCGGCCACTAGGGTCGCTAATCTTACTCACACAGTCAGCTACCTCATTGCGCCTCTTTTTTTCTTTGCGTCATGTGCTGTTTGGGGAGGGTTTTTTGGAAGGGACATCCTGCGTGACACTGCAGTGCCACTCCTAGATGTGCCCGGTGTTTGTGTCGGCCACTAGGGTCGCTAATCTTACTCACACAGCTACCTCATTGCGCCTCTTTTTTTCTTTGCGTCATGTGCTGTTTGGGGAGGGTTTTTTGGAAGGGCCATCCTGCGTGACACTGCAGTGCCACTCCTAGATGGGCCCGGTGTTTGTGTCGGCCACTAGGGTCGCTAATCTTACTCACACAGCTACCTCATTGCGCCTCTTTTTTTCTTTGCGTCATGTGCTGTTTGGGGAGGGTTTTTTGGAAGGGACATCCTGCGTGACACTGCAGTGCCACTCCTAGATGGGCCCGGTGTTTGTGTCGGCCACTAGGGTCGCTAATCTTACTCACACAGTCAGCTACCTCATTGCGCCTCTTTTTTTCTTTGCGTCATGTGCTGTTTGGGGAGGGTTTTTTGGAAGGGCCATCCTGCGTGACACTGCAGTGCCACTCCTAGATGGGCCCGGTGTTTGTGTCGGCCACTAGGGTCGCTAATCTTACTCACACAGCTACCTTATTGCGCCTCTTTTTTTCTTTGCGTCATGTGCTGTTTGGGGAGGGTTTTTTGGAAGGGCCATCCTGCGTGACACTGCAGTGCCACTCCTAGATGGGCCCGGTGTTTGTGTCGGCCACTAGGGTCGCTAATCTTACTCACACAGCTACCTCATTGCGCCTCTTTTTTTCTTTGCGTCATGTGCTGTTTGGGGAGGGTTTTTTGGAAGGGACATCCTGCGTGACACTGCAGTGCCACTCCTAGATGGGCCCGGTGTTTGTGTCGGCCACTAGGGTCGCTTATCTTACTCACACAGCGACCTCGGTGCAAATTTTAGGACTAAAAATAATATTGTGAGGTGTGAGGTATTCAGAATAGACTGAAAATGAGTGTAAATTATGGTTTTTGAGGTTAATAATACTTTGGGATCAAAATGACCCCCAAATTCTATGATTTAAGCTGTTTTTTAGTGTTTTTGGAAAAAAACACCCGAATCCAAAACACACCCGAATCCGACAAAAAAAATTCGGTGAGGTTTTGCCAAAACGCGGTCGAACCCAAAACACGGCCGCGGAACCGAACCCAAAACCAAAACACAAAACCCGAAAAATTTCAGGCGCTCATCTCTAAGTAGAACTACAGGTACCAGCGGGCCCGTTTTTCTCCCACATGCTGGTGCTTGTGGTTCTCCAAGTACCAGCTTGCGGGGGAGGCTTGCTGGGACTTGTACTACTGGAAAAAACAATATTCTTTCAAATTTCTCAAGGCTATCAGCCCCCCATCCGCAGTCCTTGGATTGGGGGGACAGCCTCGGGCTTCACCCCTGGCCCTTGGGTGGCTGGGGGGGACCCCTTGATTGAAGGGGTCCCCACTCCCCCAGGGTACCCCACTCAGGGGTGACTAGTTGGGTATTTAATGCCACGGCCGCAGGGCGCTGTATAAAAGTGACCCCCGGCTGTGGCATTATCTGTCCAGCTAGTGGAGCCCGATGCTGGTGTAAAAAATACGGGGGACCCCTACTCTTTTTGTCCCCCGTATTTTTTGCACCAGCACCAGGCGCAGAGCCTGGTGCTGGTTTTAAAAATACGGGGGATCCCCTGTCATTTTTCCCCCGGATTTTTAGAACCAGGACCGGCTCGAAGAGCCCGAGGCTGGTTATGCTTTGGAGGGGGGACCCCACGCAATTTTTTTTGGTTTTTTTTACAGTTTTTTCCCGTTTTTAAAAAAGCGGATCAAAATCCGTCAAATTGGCCATTTTTCGACAGCGGGACTGTCGAATCCATTTTTTATTGAATCTTGTAAATTTAGGCACCCACTTGCCGGAATTTGACGGTCAAATTGTGTCGAATTAAAAAACGGGCGAAAAATTGCCGCGATTCGCCGCTAATTGCATATACCCCCATATCTCCAGAAGGATATAAACACATTAGAGAGTGTACAAAGAAGGGCAACTAAAATGGTGCATGGCCTACATCACAAAACTTACCCGGAAAGTCTAAAAGATCTTAACATGTATAGTATGGAGGAGAGAAGGGAAAGGGGAGACATGATAGAAACTTTCAAATATACCAAAGGTTTTAACAAAGTTCAGGAGGAAAACATTTTTCAAAGTAGGAGAAGTATTAGAACTCGAGGACATACACTGAAACTGGAGGGAGGCAGGTTCAGGGGAAATTTAAGGAAAAATTATTTCACAGAAAGGGTAGTGTATAAGTGGAATAGCCTCCCATCAGAGGTGGTAAAGGCTAAGACTGTAGAGCAATTTAAACATGCTTGGGATAGGCATATGAATATCCTTACAAAGAATTAAGGTTCAAAAAGGGTTGAGATTGCCTAAAGGATAAAAAAAAATGGGCAGACTAGATGGGACAAGTGGTTCTTATCTGCCGTCAAATTCTATGTTTCTATGGCCCTCATTCCGAGTTGATCGCTCGCAAGGCGAATATAGCAGAGTTACACACGCTAAGCCGCCGCCTACTGGGAGTGTATCTTAGCTTCTTAAAAGTGCGACCGATGTATTCGCAATATTGCGATCCCAAACCTCGTAGCAGTTTTAGAGTAGCTTCAGACTTACTCTGCCTGTGCGATCAGTTCAGTGCTTGTCGTTCCTGGTTGACGTCACAAACACACCCAGCGTTTGCCCAGGCACTCCCTCCGTTTCTCCGGCCACTCCTGCGTTTTTTCCGGAAACGGTAGCGTTTTCAGTCACACGCCCCTAAAACGCCGTGTTTCCGCCCAGTAACACCCATTTCCTGTCAATCACACTACGATCGCCGGAGCGAAGAAAAAGCCGTGAGTAAAAATACTATCTTCATAGTAAAGTTACTTGGCGCAGTCGCAGTGCGAACTTTGCGCAGGCGTACTAAGCGGAGTTTCACTGCGATGCGATGAAAAAGACCGAGCGAACAACTCGGAATGAGGGCCTATGTTTCTACTCATTATCTTGTGCTGCATTGTGGTGACCAGTATACTACAGTACAATAGTCCAGTGCTGTTCTCGCTGCCAAGTGTCAATTCTAGTATCCTCATCAGTGCTCAGGATCACTACTCATTGGCCCTCATTCCGAGTTGTTCGCTCGGTCTTTTTCATCGCATCGCAGTGAAAATCCGCTTAGTACGCATGCGCAATGTTCGCACTGCACCTGCGCCAAGTTATTTTGCTATGAAGAAAGTATTTTTACTCACGGCTTTTTCTTCGCTCCGGCGAACGTAGTGTGATTGACAGGAAATGGGTGTTACTGGGCGGAAACACTGCGTTTTAAGGGCGTGTGGCTGAAAACGCTACCGTTTCCGGAAAAAACGCAGGAGTGGCCGGAGAAACGGTGAGAGTGCCTGGGCGAACGCTGGGTGTGTTTGTGACGTCAACCAGGAACGACAAGCACTGAACTGATCGCACAGGCAGAGTAAGCCTGAAGCTACTCTAAAACTGCTACGAGGTTTGTGATCGCAATATTGCGATTACTTCGGTCGCACTTTTAAGATGCTAAGATACACTCCCAGTAGGCGGCGGCTTAGCGTGTGTAACTCTGCTACATTCGCCTTGCGACCGATCAACTCGGAATGAGGGCCCTTGTCTTGTGCTGCATTGTGATGACCAGTATACTACAGTACAATAGTCCAGTGCTGTTCTCACTGCCCAGTGTCAGTTCTAGTATCCTCATCAGTGCTCAGTATCACTACTCATTGTCTTGCTGCTGCATTGTGGTGACCAGTATACTACAGTACAATAGTCCAGTGCTGTTCTCGCTGCCCAGTGTCAGTTCTAGTATCCTCATCAGTGCTCAGTATCACTACTCATTGTCTTGTGCTGCATTGTGGTGACCTGTATACTACAGTACAATAGTCCAGTGCTGTTCTCGCTGCCCAGTGTCAGTTCTAGTATCCTCATCAGTGCTCAGTATCACTACTCATTGTCTTGTGCTGCATTGTGGTGACCTGTATACTACAGTACAATAGTCCAGTGCTGTTCTCGCTGCCCAGTGTCAGTTCTAGTATCCTCATCAGTGATCAGTAAAATCAGTGCTCAGTATAATCAGTGATCAGTATAATCAGTGATCAGTATAATCAGTGCTCAGTAAAATCAGTGATCAGTATAATCAGTGCTCTGTATAATCAATGATCAGTATAATCAGTGAGCTGTTAGACGTGCGCCCGTTATCCACCATTAGTGCAGTGGGATTTAGTCAATCAATGAAGTTATTGTGTCCCCGGGACCAAATCCCATCTAGATTCCACTTCACTAGGCAGGCGATAGCGAAATTTTGCCAAATAATTCCAGTGATTTGGACGTAGCATTACAGTGATTTTACCAATTAATATCAGTGATTTATAATTATTAATTACAGTGATCTTGCCAAATAATTCCAGTGATTTGGACGTAGCATTACAGTGATTTTACTAATTAATATCAGTGATTTATCATTATTAATTACAGTGATCTTGCCAAATAATTCCAGTGATTTGAACATATAATTCCAGTGGGAATTGTTTGTGTCGCTTGGCTTAGTCATACATCTTCGACATCTTTGCATGAGGTGCTGTTTGGGGCCTAGGTTTTGAAAAGTGCCATCCTGTGTGACACTGCCGTATGAGTCCAGGGGTACTGCTGTATTAGTCCTGGGGTACTGCCGTATAAGTCCACCAATTGCAGATTTGTTTTAAAGTGACTGGAGCGTGCTGGAGATGCTGTCAGTGGACCGAACAATTGCGGCCCACTCTTGACATTCAGCCACTGCGTGACACTACTAGATGGGCCAGGTGGTTGTGTCGCTTAGCTTAGGCCTACAGCAACCTCGGTGCACCTTTTTTTGTCTTTGCATCATGTGCTGTTAGGGGCCTTTTTTTTATATCTGCCCTCCTGTCTGCCACTGCAGTGCCACTCCTAGATGGGCCAGGTGTTTATGCTGCCCACTTGGGTCGCTTAGCTTAGTCATCCAGTGACCTCAGTGCAACCTTTTGGCCTAAAAACATTATTGTGAGGTGTGAGGTGTTCAGAATAGGCTAGAAATGAATGGAAATTCTGTTTATTGAGGTTAATAATACTATAGGATCCAAATTACCCCCAAATTCTATGATTTAAGCTGTTTTTGAGGTTTTTTTTTTTAAAACACCCAAATCCAAAACGCACCCGAATCCAACAAAAATTCTTAAGGGAGGTTTTGCCAAAACGTGTCCGAATCCAAAACACGGCCGCGGAACCGAATCCAAAACCAAAACACAAAACACAAAAAATGCCCGCTGCACATCTCTACCGTGAATGATTGTTATTCCCATTGAAACCGATTTATTGCGCTACATTAGAAATGCCACTGTCCTGCCTAACAAGGCAAAGGTACAGATGGAGCCTCGCTGGTCTAGCCTTCTCTGCTGCGCCATGGTGCACCAAGACATATTAGCATAAGCCTTTCATCTATTGTTCTCAGCTGCAATACAATACAGAGAGAACAATACAGCAGGGGATTAAGTCTGACTGCCCTGGCTCAATTAATCCTATTAAAGAGATAGATGTGCAGGGCTCCATCAGTATGCATACCATAAGTGGCAGACACTTATCATTGGGATGTAGTTGCTATCCCGGTGGTCACAATCCCGGCGGTCAGAATACCGATGTCGGGATCACGACCGCCAAGAATGCCGACAGCTGCGCAAAGGCTATTCCCACTTGTGGGTGTCCACAACACCCATAGAGTGGGAATAGAACCTATGGCGAGCGCAGCCAGCATTCTAGTGGCCAAGATCCCAGGGTCAGTATTATGACCTCCGGGATCCTGAATGCAACTCCATTACCAACCCATATCATTGGGCACATATGTGTACAGCAGGGTAATATCATGGAAGAAATGTCTAGTGAACTTGCGTAGTGCTCACTCACTATTAGCATCTTAAACTATGTTCTTAAAATAAATCATTTTTCATTCTGGTAATTTCCGTAGATCCCGCTGTCTGAGGAATTTACCTTTTTTGATTAGTGAAACGCGTTAGTCATTGTCCCTGTTTTCATCCTAACACTGTCATATTGGACTATCCACTTTGTCCTTCTGGATTTCCTTCTATTGAAGCAGTGTTCTCCTGGCTGTGACTCCCTCACAGGATTATCCAATACCTGCTGAGGAACAGGAGCCTGAGTCTGCTGTCTACAACCTGCTGCACCCTCTAGACTCTAGTGTCATTTAAGTTATTGCACACAAATAGAACTCAGCTGCTAAAGCACAGTCTGGATTGTTTACCTTGCGTTGTGGTGGGTACATGAAGTGCTTTGTAATCATTCTGATATACATAGATAGCAACAGAAGAGGATTTACCTCAAGGCAACCAAAGCGACTGCTTAGGGTCCTGTTGTTCTCAGGTGGCCCTGCTTGTTCCAGGGGGCCCGTCGACAAGGCTGTATGAAGGGCATTTCTGATGGACCAGGAGCCTCACCGAAATTGTCTAAGAGCTGGACTGGCTGATTACTCTCAGCAGGCTGTCAGTTATTAGGCAGCTGTTGGTTGGCGGCTCCAGCACGTGCCTGTGTCCCTAGTCCTGCAGTACTGTTCATGTGACCAGTCATGACACGCGTGTGTATGACATCAGATGTTTAGAGAGAAGAGCCAGGATGTGCACAGAAAAAAACATGGTCTTCCAGTATACCTTAGTACAGTATTTCTTTCATTTTATATAACATCCACCTACTGTACTTCAAATTCCAATCAGGCGGGAGTGGGGGATGGGGGGTGGACAGTGTTATTTTAAGTACAGTGTCTAACATCCGACTGACTGCTACAATGGCTGGGGGGAGGCAGGCACTGACTGGTGATATATCAATATGCTATAATACTCTATTTTAAGTAGAGATGTGCACCGGACATTTTTGGGGTTTTGTGTTTTGGTTTTGGATTCGGTTCCGCAGCTGTGTTTTGGATTCGGACGCGTTTTGGCAAAACCTCCCTGAAATTTTTTTGTCGGATTCGGATTACAAAAAAACCAGTCTATTCTGAACACATCACACCTCACAATACTATTATTAGTCCTAAAATTTTCATCAAGGTCGCTGGATAACTAAGCTAAGCGACACAAACACCTCAATATCACAGGAATTATTTGTTCTACTCAATGGTATTATATTGGTCCAAATCACTGGAAGAAAATTACAAAATCACTGAAATTATTGGTTCTAATCAATGGTATTATTGGTCCAAATCACTGGAAGAAAATGGAATGGATGGATACTTGCAGTGACACAGAGCTGCAAGATACAGCAATGGCCTACTGTACACAACTATATACTGTTGGGTCACCAAAATGCTGCACTGTAATACTATATATACTGCTCCCAAAAATGCCGCACAGATATGGAATGTATACTTGCAGTGACACAGAGCTGCAAGATACAGCAATGCCTACTGTACTGTACAACTATATACTGTTAGTCACCAAAATGCTGCACTGTAATACTATATACTAGGTGCTTCATCGCACCTTACATGCGCTCTTCACCACGTCGGAAGGGGCTACGCCCCCTTAACCCCTGCACGCCTTTCTGGGGTTCAATATATGGAGTATTACCTGCATTCCTAGTTTTGTTAGTGTTTGAATATTGCACAATGATAGGGCGTCCGATGGTGAAGGGGGCGTAGACCCTTGCAACAGGAAGGGGTTTGGGGAGTGGGGACCGCGGATGTGGGAGGGGGTATGAAGGCGCTGTGGGTGGGGTAGGAGCAGGGGTGTCGCAGGTGGGGGATGGCAGCTGCAGGGCTGTTGCGGATGGAGGAGGGGTTCCGAAGGCGCTGCAGATGGGGAAGGGGTGGGTGCGGGTGTGCAGTGGATGGGGGAGGTGTCCAGTGGGCGTGGTGGGTGGGGGAGGGGTGGATGAGGGGGTATCATGGGTGGGGGAGTGGCGGGTGCGGTGCTGTTGCGAATGGTGTAGGCGATGCGGATTGGGAAGGACCTGCTGCGTGGGTGGGGTAGGGGATCCAAAGGTGCAGCGGGCGGGGGAGAGCCAGATTCGGGGTGTGGCGGATGGGGGAGGGGCTGCTGTAGATGGGGGAGGGATTTGGAAGACACTGCGGCTGGGGTAGGGGGTCCGAAGGCGCAGTGGGTGGGGGTGCCACGGGTGGTGGAGGGGCAGGTGCGGGGGTTTGCGGGGGATGGGGAGGGGTCCAGGGGCGCTGCAGGTGGTGGAGGGGCAGATATCAGTGCACATAGTCTCTGTGGTAGTTAGTGAGGGTTGGTGATGGTGTGAGAGGGGTGAAGGCCAGTACACAGACAGGCAGTTAGAGAGCAGGATGAGGGTGACAGGGCATAGGGAGTACTTAGCAGATATAGGGGTGGGCTACAGGTGTGATGTCACAGTGTGTGTACCTTTGCTCTCATGTGTGAGGTATGTGAGGTATATGTGAGGTATGTGTGAGGTATGTGTGAAGTAAGGATGTGAGGGTCGTGGTGGCCACTAACCTCCAGGCTGCTGCTGTGAGATGGTGACTGCAGAGGGAGGGAGCTCAGACCCAGCAGCAATGGGTCGTGGTCAGCATTCCTTCCTGGCTCCGTTCCGACGGGCGTCATTCCTCCATCCTGCATGGCAGCGTCAGCTGCTGTGATCGCGGAGCATAGGTAAGCGTCCGGAGCCCTGTGGGCGGGCAGGCATGGTGTTTCCCTGGAGAGGTGCGGCGCGCGTCCTTAGGCTGCAGACGGAGGTTGCTCCGGCCCAGCAGCAATGTTGATTAGTGCGTGTCCCGTCCTGGCGCTGTCCCGCTGCACATGCTCCGCACCGTTTGCCGCTGAGCATGGCAGCCCAGATGCTAATCTAGCGGTGCCTGAGCTAGCGCCCTCTCCCTGGGGTGTGGGTGTCAGGCGGCAGGTATGGTGTGTAGGTGGGAGAGGAGCTGCGGGCGGCGACTCGCTGCCTGCAAGCACCCTCCATATCAGCGCTGTTCCCCTCCCTGCAGATAGTGTCAGTGGCCGTGGTGTACTTTTGCTACTGGTGGCCAGGGCCGGTGCTAGGGTGTTCGGCGCCCCCCTGCAAACTATGAATTTTGCGCCCTCCCATATTCCTTTGTTGTGCATCGGGAAAAGTGGTGTGGTCTCACAACTAAGGGGCATGGCCACACAATAGTACCCCCATTTAAAATTACACCACAATGTAGCACAATCTTATTCATCTTATACGTAATGCCCCACCCGTAGTAGTAGCGTCCTTATACGTAATGCCCCACCCGTAGTAGTAGCATCCATATACGTAATGCCCCCCCCCCAATAGTAGTAGTGTCATTATACATAATGCCCCCCCCAGTAGTAGTAGCGGTTATATGCAATGCTCCCCAACAGTAATAGTAGCGTCCTCATACATAATGCCCCCCCAGTAGTAGTAGCATCCTTATACATAATGCCCCCCCAGTAGTAGTAGCATCCTTATACATAATGCCCCCCCAGTAGTAGTAGCGTCCTAATACATAATGCCCCCCCAATAGTAGTAGAGTCCTTATACATAATGCCCCCCCAGTAGTAGTAGCAGTTATATGTAATGCCCCACAACAGTAATAGTAGCATCCTTATACGTAATGCCCCACCCGTAGTAGTAGCGTCCTTATACGTAATGCTTCCCAGTAGTAGTAGCAGTTATATGTAATGCCCCCCAACAGTAATAGTAGCGTCCTTATACGTAATGCCACCCCTGTAGTAGTAGCATCCTTATACATAATGTGCCCCCAGTAGTAATACCGTCCTTATACATAATGCCCCCCCCAGTAGTAGTAGCATCCTTACATGTAATGCCCTCCCAGTAGTAGTAGCACCGTCCTTATATATAATGCCTCCCAGAAGTAATAGAGTCCTTATACATAATGCCCCCCCCAGTAGTAGCGTCCTTATATGTAATGCCCCCCAGTATTAGTAGCTTCCTTATACGTAATGCCCCCCCTATAGTAGTAGCGTCCTTATACGTAATGCCCCCCAATAGTAGTAGCGTCCTTATACGTAATGCCCCCCCATAGTAGTAGCGTCCTTATATGTAATGCCCCCCCTATAGTAGTAGCGTCCTTATACGTAATGCCCCCCCATAGTAGTAGCGTCCTTATATGTAATGCCCCCCCTATTGTAGTAGCGTCCTTATACGTAATGCCCCCCCTATAGTAGTAGAGTCCTTATACGTAATGCCCCCCCTATAGTTGTAGCGTCCTTATACGTAATGCCCCCCCTATAGTAGTAGCGTCCTTATACGTAATGCCCCCCTATATTAGTAGCGTCCTTGCATGTAATGGCCCCCCCAGCAGTGGCGTCCATAAAGTGTGCACACACAGACATACCTCACACACACACAATTCACACATATATACAAACACACACACACCCCACCATATATACACACACACACACTATACACACACACACACACACACACACACCCACCATATACACACACACACACACACACACACACACTATACACACACACACCCCCGCTATACACACACACACACACACACACACACACACACACTATATACACACACATGCACACACATTTCTCTCTTACCCTCCACTTACCAAGTCTGGCTGGCCGTCACTGCAATGCTGATTCCACCACTGTTCAGCTGTCTGGTCCCGTGTAGCTCCACCCCTCTATTCTGTGTAGCTCCGCCTCCGTGACGCCGTAGCTCTGCCCCCTTTTTGGGATCCGCACTGCACAGCACACAGCCCGCTGTCACAGGTGATTGGGGAGGGGGGGAGAGGAGGACAGGCACAGCAGCCGGCAGCTAGTGGCCATCCTCACCTCCTATACTGTAAGGTAGGGTCTTGCACCTGACTGCTGCTGGCACTGGGTAAGGGGTAGCTCCCTGCAGCAGATGCAGTTGACTCCGCCCAGCTCTGTGACTCCGCCCAGCTCTGTGACTCCGCCCAGCGTTACGAGCACAGAGTCACAGATTAAGGCAAATATATAGGAGATATATAGTTGTTGTTGTTGTTGTTATTATATTATTATCACTTTTTAACTTTACATATTCATTTTTTATATTTTAGTTAGTAATCACTGGTGTTTGTTGAACATTACTGATATAAGTTACATTCGGCTAATGAGTTGTGTTATATTGCTTGGGTGCAGCTTTCTATCTACATCTTTCTTTATTTCAAGTGCTGATGAATGGGTGTATGGAAGTCTTGTTTTAACATGCTTTGTTTTTACTATATAATATATAATAAGGTATTTTATTATTTATATGGTATATGCAAATAAAAGATTATTTACACTGTAGCTCAGAATCCTACATCCAATGCAGAAATGTAATTGATACTGTGTATATTAAGATTTAGATTGTATTAAATTCTCTATTCCAGGTTATTCCGTCACATGTAAAAGTTGTTGGCAGGTCAGTGACCAACCCAGCACTTCTCCTACAGCGCCCTGTCCTGCGGGTAATGTCTGTGTCGCTACCTACACCTTCATTTCAGTAGGTAAGTCAGTGACTGGGTGGTCAATCTGTTGCAGCCACATATTGTATTTGCTGCTACGTTGCTGCAGTGTTCCCCTGCAGAAATACATGGACAATTTTAGTACAGTTTTTTCATACTTTATGTGAAATCGTTACTGTGCATGTCGATTTGGCACATGTCGGCACAACGTCTGTGTTGATATTCTGAATGTTGGCATTACATAAACCACCCTACCTCAATGCTAAATTAACAAATAAAGTTGCACCAGATAATACCAAGAGATGATATTGATATCCTAGCGGTTGAAATCCCAATGTTATTTCCCCTTTCCTGTTTTATATAAAAGATTGATCGAATGTCTTATGGTTAATCAATATACTATGTCATCTGATCTCTAGCCTTGGTGGCTCAGTATTTAATATAATTGAAGCTATGGAATTTGTGTATTTGTCTTTGTATATCTGATGTTTTTTATTTTTAGGCAATAAAATAAATGGTTAACACAATCGCAACGGATGCCGGTGAGTATTTTAACCTAAATCCTACCCCTAAACTAACACTCCCAAAGACTAGCCCTAATCCACCCCTCCTTCAGCCTAACCCTAACTGTCCCTTCCGCAGTCTAATCCTAACCATTTCCAACTGCAGCCTAACCCTAACCGTCCCCACCCCCCGCCTAACCCTAACCCACCCCTTCCTCAGCCTAACACTGACTGTCCCTTCCCACAGTCTAATCCTAACCATTTCCAACTGCAGCCTAACCCTAACTGTCCCCACCCCCAGCCAAACCCTAACCCACCCATTCCTCAGCCTAACACTGACTGTCCCTTCCCACAGTCTAATCCTAACCATTTCCAACTGCAGCCTAACCCTAACTGTCCCCACCCCCAGCCAAACCCTAACCCACCCATTCCTCAGCCTAACACTGACTGTCCCTTCCCACTGTCTAATCCTAACCATTTCCAACTGCAGCCTTACCCTAATCCACCCCTCCAGCAGCCTAACCCACCTCTCTCACAGCCTAACCCTAAGCCACCCCTCCCTCAGTCTAACCCTGACTGTCCCCTCCCACAGTCTAATCCTAACCATTTCCAACTGCAGCCTAACCCTAACCCACCCCTCCCGCAGCCTAACCCTAACTGTCCCCTCCCTCAGCCTAACCCTAACTGTCCCCTCCCACAGCTTAACCCTAACTGTCCCCTCCCACAGCCTAACCTTAACCCACCCCTCCTGCAGCATAACCCACCTTTCTCACAGCCTAACCCTAACCCACCCCTCCCACAGCCTAACCCTAATCCTAGTGCCTAACCCTAAATCTATCCCCAACCCCAGTACTTAAAATCAGGGATTCTGGTCATTGGCATGACGCTTTTGGCATTCTGACTGTCAGGATTTCCACTGCCGTAATCCTGACCTCATCCCAATATTATATATATAATACAGTTTTTCTATTAATAGTGCCTGTACAAATGACAGGTTCTGACATGGACATTGGGATGATTATATGGTAAAGATTCACCTTTTCCTGGCACGAATGACCACTTGTCCTCCTGTCCTTGCATTACTCTCATGACTGTAGCATCTCCCATATATGACGATACGTTATCCAGGAAGTTGCAATTACACGCTGTTGAGTCATTGCGACTTCCTGTAGGCCATATCATTGGACTCAGTTACTGCTGCAGTCCTAGCAGGTGAGCAGTATTATTATTATTATTCTTTATTCATATGGCGCCACAAAGGTTCAGCAGCGCCCAATTACAGAGTACATACATAATTAAACAGTATGGTGGACACACCATCCATGTGGACTATGATTGGGAGTAGTAACCTGTGCCAAGCGCAACAGTAGCGGAGCGAGGCACCTTGCCCAAAGCAGGGAGAGAGAGGCGACCCATGCGAGGGGACGCAGTACGCTAATTGGGGTCACACGTGGTTAAACATATAAAATAACACCCAAAAATACAGCAAAATGGGTGTAGACCTTTTTCTTGTCGACCAGTTCCACGTCGATCTTTTGCATGTGTCAACCTTGTGTCCTTGTTGACCTTTTCACTTCTCTTCCTTTTCCATGTCAACCTAATGACCCTATTGACCTTGTGACCCGGTCGACCTATGCCACGTCGACCCAGTTATATTCACATGGTCGACCATGTTATGGTCGACAGTCATTAGGTCGACCACTATTGGTCGACATTGACATGGTCAACATGGGCACATGGTCGACACGTGAAAATGGTCGACACGTGAAAGGTCGACACATGAAAAGGTCAACATGAGTTTTTTTTACTTTTTTTTCTTTTGGGGAACTTTTCCATACTTTACGATCCACATGGACTACGATTGGAACGGTAAAGTGTGCCGAGCGAAGCGGTAGCGGAGCAAAGGTACCATGCACGAAACATGGCGAGCGAAGCGAGTCATGCGAGGGGACGCGGTGCACTAATTGGGGTTCCCAGTCACTTTACGCAAAAAACGACACAAAAAAAGTTAAAAAATTAATGTCGACCTTTTCATATGTCGACCTTTCATGTGTCGACCATTTTCATGTGTCGACCATGTGTCAATGTCGACCATGTCAATGTCGACCAATAGTGGTCGACCTAATGACTGTCGACCATAACATGGTCGACCATTCATACCGGAACCACGTCGACCATATGGGGTCAACCTAGTGACTGTCAACTTAATTATGGTCAACCTAATGATGCACACACCTATTTTGGCACTCATTACCATTACAACGCAGTATTGTTGGTTACATAGAAGACCCACATTGACTACAACAAGGCATGCCTCATTGTATGTGTAAGTACATTTATCACAGCTACTAATTGTATAACAACAGTAATTATCAGGAGGTTTAGAATAACGTAAGACTTTAATTATCTTTCTGTGTAGGAATTGTGCACTACATCTCTATCACGTAATAAAAACTACTCCATGGATACTTTATCAGAACGAGCGTGCTTTAAATGTAGCAGACATTGTTATTATTACGTTATTTATATAGCCCACACATATTCTGCTGCGCTTTACAGAGAATATTTGGCCATTCACATCAGGCCCTGCCCCGATCGCTCGCTGCAGTTTGTTGCAGCGCAGTGATCGGGTCGGAACTGCGCATGCGGCGCTGGCGCAATGCAGCTTTCATTACCTATCAATCGCCTCTGAGACAGAGGCGGTCGCTAGGTGGGAGGGTGCTGAACGGCGGCGTTAAGCCGCCATTTAGGGGAGCGGCCAGCGGGAGTGACAAGTAACTCCCGGCCAGCCGCAGGAGCTGCGCTGGCCAGGATATACTCAGTAGCGGATCTTGCCACGGGCAAGCAGGACTTTTGCCTGGGGCGCCGCCTTCCGGAGGGCGCTGGCGCCATCCGGAGGGCGCCGCACCGTGGCAAGATCCGCCACTGCTGCCCGCTGTGTCCCCCGTCCGCCTCCGCTGCCCGCTGCCGTCCCCTGTGAAGGGAACTAGACGCTATGCGTCTAATTTCCCTCCGTGGAGAGTAAGTTTGCTGAGCGGTGCGCAATGACGTCATCGCGCACCGCACAGCAAAGGTCCTCTCCACGAAGGGAACTAGACGCATAGCGTCTAGTTTCCCTTCGTGGAGAGGACCTTTTGCTGTGCGGTGCGCGATGACGTCATCGTGCACCGCT